>NC_092335.1:195707500-196315000 GCF_046630445.1 Rutidosis leptorrhynchoides
GTTAATATATATGTATATATATATATATATATGTATATATATATATATATATATAGTTTTATATTAGTTAGTTTGGGTAATGTAACGGTTATTTTACGAGTTTTAAAGTCGAAGTTCTGTCCGTGTAAAGCTACGCGATAAATAATCATTGTAAGTTATGTTCTCCCTTTTTAAATTAATGTCTCATAACTAAGTTATTATTATGCTTATTTGAGCTGAAATAATCGTGATGTTGGACTAAATATTATGACGGGGTTATTGGACTTTGGACCATAATTAGGGTTTGGACAAAAGACCGACACTTGTGGAAATTGGACTATGGGTTATTAATGGACTTTATATTTTATTTATATAGAGATTTTTAATTTAACGTATTTATAAATAGCCACATACGCTTGATCGGGTACGATGGGCGGGATATTTATAAATACTAATAATTGTTCATTTGACTGGAGACGGGAATGGATTAATAATCAATGGACTCATTAAAACAGGGGTGGATTACATACAAGGGTAATTGGTGTAATTGTTAACAAAGTATTAAAACCTTGGATTACACGCAGTCGATAACCTTGTGTAATTATTAACAAAGTATTAAAACCTTGTTACAGTTTGAATCCCTAATTAGTTGGAATATTTGACTTCGGGAATAAGGTTAATTTGACGAGCATTTTATAATTATGACCGATGGACTATTATGGGCAAAAACCAGATAGGTTTCAAATAAGTCCAGGATAAAGGACAATTAACCCAGGGTAATAAATTAAAATCAAAACGTCAAACATCATGAGTACGGAAGTTTAAATAAGCATAATATATTTTATTTTATATTTCCTCGTACTTTTATTTATTGTCATTTTAATTATTGTTATTTATTTTATCGTTATTTAAATATCGTCATTTATCTTTACGCTTAAAATATAAAATCGACAAACCAGTCATTAAACGGTAAAACCCCCTTTTATAATAATCATAATTGTAATATATATATTTATATTTTGTACAAATATAGTTGTTTAAAATATAGTGTAAAATAAGTTGTCTCACTGTGGAATGAACCGGACTTACCAAAAACTATACTATTCTACGATTAGGTACACTGTCTATAGTGTTGTAGCAGAGTTTAGGTATATCCCATCTGTAAATAAATAATAAAACTTGTGTAATTAGTACTGTATTTCGTATTAAAAATAATAGTATTTCGTACACCCTCGTTCGCACATCAAGTTTTTGGCGCCGCTGCCGGGGAGCGCTAAAACACTATATTTTTCTTTAACTATATTTGTATAAATAGATTTTTATTTTTTTTTAATTAACTTGAGATTTTATTTATAGCTTCGTAATTTATATAAGTTATTTTTTTTAAATTTATTTTAGATTTTTTTAAACTTAGAAATTAAAATAGGATGTAGAAATAAAACTGTAACAAAGACCGCAATGTGTGTGTTTGTGTTTTTGTGTTGGTAACTATGAACTAGTTTAACCTTGTACTAAAAATTGCTAGTCACCTAGTGACTTAATTAAAATGTTGGATAGCTAGTCAACACCAACTCACTGACATATTATATACATATTCAATTAAGTTTTGGAAGTTGAAAAGGGAATTAGAAGAAGTGTTTCTTTTACTCCGAAAAAAAAAACAAAAAAACACACAACATGGCACGCTTTATCCCTACTTTGTTGTACTACCTTTTTTAAAAGTCATTGGATACTGGTTCCCACTATCATTGTTTCCACTATCATTTTTCTTTTAATTAAAAAAAAAAAATCGTATCATTCTTGTCTCCCTTTATCGGCCCCACAATTTTTTTTTCAATAAAAAAAAAGAAAAAAAAATTATCACTTTCTTTTAAAATTTTATCTAAAATTTTAGACGCTAAATTTCTTAATTTTAGTTTTTAGACTTTAGCTTTTCGACAAGTTAATATATTTTTGTACAAACGATTAAATTAATAGACGCCAAATTTCTGGTTCGTAGTAATAGTTGGATTTGTTAGTGGCGAGTTGTGGACTTTCGATTTAAAGGATCCTGGCTACCTGCTGCATCTATTGGCTATTCAAAAAGTGGGCAAAAACAGAAAAGTCTATTAATTTGATAACTTATATAATTTTTAGTTTTATAACTAATAGGATAATTAATAAATGCACCACATTGTAGCTAAAATTTAGTAATAAACGTATTATGGAAAATCTCGAAAATATTTTGGAAACTCTTTCTGACATGCAAAATCAATTAAATCAATACTCTCAAATGAGTGTTGATGAAAATTCGTTCGATCAAACTTGGATCACGAATGACGAAACAATAACTGGTTTTGAAATCTGTGGAGATTATCATTCAATATGGGAATGTTATTATTACGTTCCTATGGAAAATTATGCACCCATGGAACCTGAATGAAATGATTATGAGGAATACAATTCAAATTGGGATTATTCCCAAGAATATATCCAAACTCAACAACCAGAGGACGAGGAAAATTATGTATCTGAAATTTTTTTAGATTAGATGAAAATCAAACTCGAAGAATTTGACGCTCAAAATGAACAGTTAAGAGAGTTTGCAAATTGGCAGGCTGAAACTCTATCAGACTATACACCTTTTGATCTGAGGAGTCATGTACAAGAAAATCTCATATCATCGAATTTTGTTGTATTCGAGAGCTCCGAAATCACCAATTATCCCGATGATACTTTTTATTCAGTTTTACCAATTTCACAACATATCGACACATTAGCCTCTACCGACTAAATCATCGATCCATCAATGGATGAAGAAGAAGTAAGGGTGACAAATTGGTACTCTTGAGAAAACGATAACGTTGAAAACTTTACCCCAGAGATCAAAATAGTGGGACCGATAAGGACCGTTAAAGAAGAAGAATTTGCTTCGATCTGTAAATTCACCATCCCACAACCTTCCAACCCAATATTCTCAATAGACGAGTCATCTACCGATGATGAACTACGAGCTGTAATAGATTTTGACATCTCGAATTTCACCCAATTGGGTAATAGAGGTGAAAACTTTGATCACGAGAATGAACGGAAGGAAATGTTAGGAATTGTCCAACCTATAGAAATATGTATGTCGGTGTATAACGATCCATTTGACCAAGAAATAGAAAAGAGACATATCCATTTACTAAAAGCTACACTTAAAAAAGAATTAAGTAGTGATGATCGGGTGGGTCTAAACTTTAAACCCATTGATATATTATACACCACCCGAGATGTAAATAACTGGCTCAGTATTTTAATTCGTGGAACTTATTCTACCGACTTCACATGTCGTCAGCTAAGTGTGGGGAAGTCTAACCCCACTTAACGTTAAATTTGGGGTTCAAGTTAGTGCATAACTCGTTAACAAAAATGCATGATAAGTTAGGGTAAAAGACGCATTTTCAAAGATTAGCAAACAGTTCAGAAAAGCAACCATTTTTGAAGAAAAACATGTGTGATAAAACAACAAAATGAATAACGATGAGGCGCGCCATCTATCATTCGACGAGCTTTGTAATTACAAACTAGGTATTTTTAATCACTTTTCTACACTTATCACCCTCATGAATTTATAATTATAGTCTGATTTCATGCAAATGAGGGCATTGCATGATCTCAAGTGTGGGGAAGGGTTATAAATTCTCTCGGGTTTATACTTGGCTTATTTTCTAAATATTATGAAAATTTGAAAAATTTTCAACTAAATGAATTCAAAATCATGTTTATACATATTTATGAACGATAAAAACTAGGTGTTAATACTGAAATTATCGTTAACTCGGAAAGGACATAAATTGAGAAACAACCTAAAATACTTGAATTCATTTAAAATAGAAAAGAGGAGAATAAAAAGGCAAAGAAAGAAAAATAAATAAAAGCCAAGTGTGGGGAGAATATACCAAGTTATTCAATTAAAAACTATATATCACATGTTTCTGTAAAGTTATTGCAGATGCTTTTGTTTTGGACTAAATTAACTGTTTTACCCGTAAAATTGGAATATAAATGAATGAAAAGATGGATCTACACGATGAATCAATTCCATCATAAAAAGGAAGTAAAGTCTTCCGAAAAAGACACGCGCTTCTTGATTTAGGTCAGGAAGTTTTCGTCCAGACCAGCTGTAGGTTGACGAAAAATCTAGAAAAGTCATCTCTAAAATCAGCAGAAAATCCACGGACCTCAGCATCAAACAGGGTCGCCAAGTGGTCAGACTTTTCCTAACCATGAGAGGATCTATCTCGTAAAATGGAGAGGGCGCCATGCAAATTAGCTTGATAAGACTAATGAATCAGACCCCCAGAAAGGATAATCTCCTTAAAGATTAAAAATCAGCTTTTAAGCCAGATATTACTCAATCCTTAAGATTGAGCTTAAAGATTGAGACTTACAAACTCATAGAATTCGATGATATCTAAACTCAAGCTTGAACGAGAAAATATTTTGATCAAATTAAAATCGATTTGTTTTCTGAAAATCCATTTTCAATGCGTTCATTACCATTGAACGTAAAATCCTAAGAATTCATCAGAATTTATTAGGTCACCTGAACCAAATCGGGTGTCAACCGTAAGAACAGTGGTTGCATAGCATGGTCGAAGACAGGACCTTGTGCCAGACCGAAAAATTATAGGGTGATCTTTACTATTTCTCCTATAAAGGATAGTAATTGCATCCGACATGTTGTGGACCATGAACATCTGCATGTCATTAGACATTGCCTTAATAATTGCTTGTTCAATGCTTTCCTTTACAACCGGTTGGTAGTTTACCGAAAGGTAATATACTGAGAAAGTATACTGGACGTGTGCTTTCCTAATACAAGGTTAGCAAGTGGGTGACACAAAACTGCAAGTTTTGAGCTAAAATTTTAAAATCTGAAACCCACACAACCCACAAAAACATTTTGCAAACACCGGTGAAGGGTTATTCTGGAAAACTTGTCTAGGGTAAAATCTAGCTTGAATTTTCAAAAGATCAAATGTTTTCATAAAGATTCAATTTTCTTAAAGGATCCAAATTTTCAAAGTCATGTGGGACTGTAAACCACATTGTTACTATCATTGTTTATACCACCGTATCAAAATCACTGATGTATAAAGTGTGAGAATAAAAAAGTGATTCGAGTGAACTGTGATTTAATTTCAAGTTATGTATTGCTTGAGGATAAGCAACGTTCAAGTGTGGGGATATTTGATAGTTATCTAAATGATCATATAATTAGTCACAATATCCTTCCAATATGTAAACTTTTTAGTTGTAATTGTTCTATTTTTAAGTTGTAATCGTTTATATTAAATAAGTGCGAAGACGGAAGACAAAAATGAAGATTTGAAAACGAAAACGTCCAAAATGCTCAAACGTACAAGTTAAACTCCAAGTGGTTCAAATTATTGCTGATTAACGTCTAAATATTGATAAGAATACAAGTCGCGGAACGCAAAGTACAAGATATCTAAGCATACGAAAAGACGTTCGAAAATTCGGAACGGAGACATAAACCGAGCAGCAACGTGCGAGTCAACGGACCTAAAATTACAAGTCAACTATGCAAAAGAATATAATATAATATATATATATATAATTATATATATTATATTATATATTAAAATATATCAGCAGCCCACGTTTTAATCAAGAAATGAGCTGGCCAGGCTGTCCATGCGAGTGCATGAGAAATGTACTAAAACCCCATGCACTTGCATGGGCCATGCGAGTGCATGAGAAATGCACTAAAAACCCATGCACTCGCATGGGCTTCAGGATCCAAAAATTTTCCTATAAAAGGCAGGCTTTTGCTCTACGAATTACTTGCACCATCCATTCTCAAATTCTCCCTCTGTTAATATATATATATATATATATATATATATATATATATATATATATATATATATACATACATATATACATATATACATATATATAATATAGTTTAGTTTTATATTAGTTAGTTTGGGTAATGTAACGGTTATTTTACGGGTTTTAAAGTCGAAGTTCTGTCCGTGTAAAGCTACGCGATAAATAATCATTGTAAGTTATGTTCTCCCTTTTTAAATTAATGTCTCGTAACTAAGTTATGATTATGCTTATTTGAGCCGAAGTAATCGTGATGTTGGACTAAATATTAAGACGGGGTTATTGGATTTTGGACCATAATTAGGGTTTGGACAAAAGACCGACACTTGTGGAAATTGGACTATGGGTTATTAATGGACTTTATATTTGATTAATATAGAGATTTACAATTTGACGTATTTATAAATAGCTACATACGCTTGATTGGGTATGATGGGCAGGATATTAATAAATACCAATAATTGTTCATTTGACCGGAGACGGGGATGGATTAATAATCAATGGACTCATTAAAACAGGGGTGGATTACATACAAGGGTATGGTGTAATTGTTAACAAAGTATTAAAACCTCGGATTACACGCAGTCGATAACATGGTGTAATTATTAACAAAGTATTAAAACCTTGTTACAGTTTGAATCCCTAATTAGTTGGAATATTTGACTTCGGAAATAAGGTTAATTTGACGAGCATTTTATAATTATGACCGATGGACTATTATGGGCAAAACCCAGATAGGTTTCAAATAAATCCAGGACAAAGGACAATTAACCCAGGGTAATAAATTAAAATCAAAACGTCAAACATCATGAGTACGGAAGTTTAAATAAGCATAATATATTTTATTTAATATTTCCTTACTTTTATTTATTGTCATTTTAATTATTGTTATTTATTTTATCGTTATTTAAATATAGTCATTTATCTTTACGCTTGAAATATAAAATCGACAAACCAGT
Source organism: Rutidosis leptorrhynchoides (assembly GCF_046630445.1). Lineage (NCBI taxonomy): Eukaryota > Viridiplantae > Streptophyta > Magnoliopsida > Asterales > Asteraceae > Rutidosis > Rutidosis leptorrhynchoides. The sequence continues at coordinate 195,714,322 of NC_092335.1, forward strand.
CATTAAACGGTAAAACCCCCCTTTTATAATAATAATAATTGTAATATATATATATATATATATATATATATATATATATATATATATATATATATATATATATATATATATATATATATATATATATATAGTACAAATATAGTTGTTTAAAATATAGTGTAAAATAAGTCGTCTCCTTGTGAAACGAACCGGACTTACTAAAAACTATACTACTCTACGATTAGGTACACTGCCTATAGTGTTATAGCAGAGTTTAGGTATATCCCATCTGTAAATAAATAATAAAACTTGTGTAATTAGTACCGTATTTCGTATTAAAAATAATATTATTTCGTACACCATCGCTCGCACATCTGTTACACTTTTATTAAAAAAATAATTGTATATATTAATTCTAAAATAATAGAACTTAGACTTTATTAACGATACGTTCCATGATAAATTTTCAATGTACTCATATTTTCTCTAAGTATTACGTAGTATATAATTCATATATAATTATAAAGATATTAGTGGTGAGAAAAAATTGTAGACATTAAGTTACTAATACCACCAAAATTACTTTTAAAATTTGTCAACGCCACGGGCTTTTAAACTCAAAAGAATAAATGTTTGAAAATTAATTAAATTTGTACAATTATTTTACCCAATGTGCAACACACAATTTTTAAAATTTGTCAACAACAGGGGCTCTTAACTAATTCTTATACTATTCGTATTTTATACCAATATGAACTGTAAATTACATTTTTTGCATAGATTTTTACACACCCGTGTATATATATATATATATATATATATATATATATATATATATATATATATATATATATATATATATATATATATATATATATATATATATATAATTATTCGAATAATGTCGTTCTCTTAGCATTCTTGAAAGCAAACTGGTTTGTCAACTCTTCATAATCAACACTCTCCAATAAATCACTCTCTATAGATATCAATATCAATCCATTAAGTCGCTCTTACGTCATTGTTGACCGTAAGTATGATTTCAACAACTTCAATTTTGAGAAGCTTCTTTCGGCAGATGTTACTATAACCGGAATTGTCAACAATACCTTATATGCAATTATTGCATTAGGGAAACAATCCTTTTCTTTCAATAAATTTAAACTATCGATAGGTCTCATTGTTTCACTTGGCAAGAACTTCTTAAACAACCTTAATTCCATGTAGAGTTCATTTGCATCAATATCTGACTGTTTGTTATTCATGAGAGCGGCTTCAAGATGTATACAACACGACTTAAGATGCTCGTCGTCTAATGACTTAAAATTTTCACAAGTAAACAAGAAACCAAAAATTTTCTCATACTTTTCATATTGTTCAAACCTTATTTTGAGTGAAACAATTGTTTGATCAACAATATATAATAAATGATTAACTTTGAAGGATTCCTCGGAAGAGAGTTAAACATCTTGATTACTTGAAGTTTCATCGGGTTTTTTCATCCTACGAATTACACGCATTTGAGGGAATATGGGTTTCATGTTTATTTCAGCTGCAATTTTCTTAGCCTCATCAATTGCTCTAGCAAACCCCGTCTCTCTATAGCCCTCAAAGTAAGTAATCAACCCTTTTACTTGTTTAATAGCAACATTGAGAAGCATATCACTAAATTGTAAATTCTTACTCACTAAATTTACGGTGAATAATATTTCAAACCAAATGACTATTGATACCAAAAATTAAAAGTCACCAAGCTCATTTATTGCTAAAGATTTAGCGTCACTTTGAATTTTGGAGTCAGTGTCATTTTTTGAGACTTGGAGTAGAGCTTCTCTTATATCTAAAATTTGAAATCTTATAGCCTTTACACTAGCAACATGACTCTCCCAACGAGTGTTGGATAGTGATTTCAGAGTCAATACTTTGACATTATCTTTTAAAACATTTCACCTCTTAGAAGAATTAACAAATATGGTGTAAATACGTTGTATGACTCCAAAAAAATATCGAACTTTACCACAAGTGTTTGCTATGTCACACAGTGCAAGATTAAGACTATGATAACCATATGGAGTATAAAAGGATATAAGACTTATCTCTAAAAACTTCTGTTGTACTCCTTTATGTTTTTATTTCATGTTTGATCCATTGTCATAACCCTGACCACGAACACCATGAATATCAAGTCCAAGAGACTTCAATTCTTCAAGTGTAGCATCAAAAAGCACTTGACCAGTGGTATCATCAACATGCAAAAATCCTAAAAAGACTCCTCAATAGTAACGCACTTAGAGGAAATATCAACATACCTTAATATCAAACACATCTGCTCTTGATGGCTTGTATCTAGGGTACAATCAAGTATCACTGAGTAATATTTTGCTTGCTTTATTTCTTGAACGATTTAAAATTTTACTACACGAGCAAGTGAAAGTGTTAACTCATTTTGAATGCTATGAACAAGAAAATGAATATGGATCTCATCACTTGTAACTCGTCGCAAGTGCTCTTTAATCACAGGTTCAAACTCTTCCATCATTTCAATCAAACCCAAGAAATCTCCGTTGCTTTTTGATATAATCTCTCTTTTTTCCACGAAAAGCTAAAAGCTAAATTATATTTAGCTTGAAATTTTACAGCAAAAATGATTCTCATAAGAACATTTTTTCAGTGATCTTTCTCTTTTAGAAACCGCTTGTGTGTCACTTTATCAATAGTTTCTCAATCTTTGACTCATATCAAACCATGCAGCCATATTCGTGAGATGTTCTAAGTTGACATCATGCTCTTTTAGTCTAGTTCTTAAATATATCCAGTCTAAAAACCCTAGTTAACTAAACGACCTGTCACGACCCCTTTTTGAAGTACTTTACAGCAAAAACAAAACACTGTATCAAGTTCTACTGAATATACTAGTCATTCTCTATCACAATTCTCTCTATTTGGTAGAACTCTATTGTATGAAGTGTAGGATTAATGTGCAAGGTACAACATATAACTATATAGCCAACCTCATCTGAGCCTTCGGGGTCACACACATATACACCGAGACATCAAATAAAATATATATATGATGTATATATATTACTCAAGTAACAAAATAGTAAATCGAAATTAATTTATTTACTATTTATATGAATAGTAAATGAATCGAAATTAATTAATTTACTATTTACATGAAAACGACACGATAGAAATTATTAATTATAAGTTACATAACATACCCCTGAAGTATTTGAGAAATACGACTTTATGATATATATTCGTTCTAATTTGGATTCACGGATTTTTCATAAAGGTTCATGGGTGTTTTGAAAAAAATATCTTTATATATTGCACCAAATTAGTTCATATCGTATTCTTTCAGTGAACTAAAAAAAACACATATTACATATTTTGATTTCATAATATTAACCAAAGGTTGATTAATATTACTTGGGTTTGGACTAGCATCCATTGACGGTTGTTTGAAGTGTAGTGTGGACTATCCAAAGAGATGGTCATACTTTTGATCGTAAGTTTCTCTCCGTCTCATCAATTCTTCAAGAAAGGTATATCGTTAACTGCTCTTTTGTTTTATATTCATGACAATTATTATGATGTAACTGGATCATTGGAAAAGATTAATCATGTGCATGTTTCATTAAATAAGTGAAAATTTAATCTTGTTAAATTTTGTTCATTAAATAATAAAAGATTATTATATTAACTATCTGCTGCGTTAATCTGTTTTGGTAAAAGTACACACGATTTTCCATCAGTGGTATCCGAGCTGCTTTTACACCATCTTAATTGTCGCGTGATTTTTTTTAGATTTAGCTTTGTGGTGAATTGGTAACAGTCAAAACCTTTATGGTTTTGAAAGTCAACTTTGTTGATTACCTCATGACACACGAATAAGATCTAAAAAAAAAAATCACTGTTATAAATTTTAAATTTATTTGTTATGGCTTGAATATTTATTATAATTGTTGATTCTTTTATTCCATGGTTATACACATGCATTATAACCATGGACAAGCCATATTTAAGTTTTAATAATGTAGTTATTAAAATTGTGATTGCAAACATAGCTCATAATGCCCCGACCTATGTATGATTGTTGTGATTGTTGATTACGGCAATATTATGTCATGTTGATTATTTCTATTATTAGAAAGGCCATTTTGAAGCCAAAGTTGTATCATATTTATTTTTCATTTTCATAGTATTGTATTTAAGTTTATTTCAATTTGTAAAAGTACTAGTTTAGTTGTATTTTAAAATTTAAATAAATGTAACAAGATGAAGATTGAAGATTAAATACAACATGCTATTGGCTTAGAAGATGGCAAACATGTCAAGTTGACAACGATGGCGTTTGTCAAGTTTTCACTTGATTCTTGAATCAAGTAGGAGCTACGATATTACCCTTAGTTTGACCTCTTGATCCCATGTCGGCTCATGAGATCAAGCATAGGATTTTTGGGCTAGGCTATATGTGTGTGATGCATGGTATGGTTGTGTTTTATTTTTCTGCATTTATATTTAATTGTTGATTATAATATATGCTAAATGTTTTTGATGAAAACATCAAATAAAACTAGTAACGAGTTTCAAAGGTTAAAATTGATGATTTTAAAAAAGTTAAACTCTAACGAGTTTAAAGTTAAATATAGTTTTTTAAAACTCAAATAATATATATGAGCGACATCTTTTAAAAATGTTTTAAAATGATACACAATGTGTATTTGTTATTTTTCATATAAAATAAAATAACAAGCTAGACGCATAAACACGATCGACATATATAAAATTGGTTAGAATGATTTTTAAAAAAAAGTGTAGCGAATCTTGTGTGCATGCATTATTCGTTAACACAAACATTTTCAAAATACCCGTCAAATTTAAGTCATGCCATCCAATGAGTTTGCAAACACTCCTCATTATTTTTTGATTACGGTGAGACCTAATCGAATTATAGCCACGAGGTGGATTTTCAGTTACGAGTGAGACTAGGCTGAATTTCCACTGTTTCCAAATTGGACGACTTAATCGTATTCACGATGAGATCTGAGTTCGAGGTAAGGATGGGACAAACATGCCAATAGATAATAGTGGTTTGTTAGACTACACATATCTCAAGGTCCCATAAAGATCTAAGAGTTGCACCTGTGATGCAATTGGTACTCGCTACCTACCAGTAGACTCTATAACTGCTAGCTGATCAACAGATGTAGTTATGGAACCTCTATGTGGATCTTAGGCTTTCGTAAATTAATTTTTTTTAAATATATTAAAACTTGGGTAATTAATTTATTAAAGTATTATATCGAAAATACTAAAATTGAACCTTGTTCTTTTGTAGATGTCAAACAATCAAAACGTAAACCAAAACACCCTCTGTTCTTTGTTGGAGAAGGAGAAACTCAACGGTTCAAACTTCCTCGATTGGTACCGCAACCTGAGAATTATTCTCAAATATGAAGGGAAGTTGAACAAAATTGAAGAACCCTTACCCGAAGCTCCTCCTGAGACAACTACTGCTGCTCAAAAGAATGCTTATCAGAAGTTGTTTGATGAGCAAGAGAAGATAGCTTTAATCATGCTTGCTAGTATGACTTCTGACCTCCAAAAGGAAATGAAAGATCGTACAGCATATGATATGATGACTGAGCTGAAAAATATGTTTCAAAAACAGGCTAATCAAGAGTTATATGAAACTTATAAGCTTCTTCAAACATGCAAAATGGAGGATGGTCAATCAGTGAGCTCTCATGTCTTGAAAATGAAAAGCTACATTGACCGATTGGAAAAACTTGGAACTACCTTGCCGCCTAACTTGGCCGTGAACACGGTTTTGGTTTCACTGCCAAAATCGTATCACCAATTTGTAATGAATTATAATATGCAAGGTTGGGAGAAATCTCTGGAAGAGGTGCACTCGATGCTTAAAACTGCTGAACAGGATATTTCATATAAGGTTTCCAATCCAGGTGTCCTGATGATTAGGGATGGTAAGGTGAAAAAGAATAAGCCGAAAACTTGGAAAAAAGGAAAAGGCAAGTCAATTGCTAAGAAGAAAATTCCACCACCTCCCAAGAAAGAAAACCCAGCGAAAGACGCCGAATGTTTCCACTGTGGAAAAGTTGGCTACTGGAGGAGGAATTGTCCTTCCTACCTATCTGAGTTGAGAAAAGGCGAAGCTGGCCAGACCAGCAAATCAAGTATATTTCATATACAGTTATATACTTTTTCTGGTGATTCCTGGATTTTTGATACTAGTTGTGGTACTCACATCTGTAACAATATGAAGGTAATGAGAAGAAGTAAGAGACTGAAGAAAGACACACTAGACTTAAGAATGGGCAATAGGGCTCGAGCTGCTGTTGAAGCTATTGGCACCTATGAGCTTACTCTACCTAGTGGTCTTATTATTTTGTTGAAACAATGTCATTATGCTCCTAGTATTACGAGCAATGTAATTTCAGTTTCTCTTTTGAAAGATGTTGGTTTTGAACTTACATTTACGCACTTTGGTATTTCAGTTTCTAAGAATAATGTATTTTATTTTAATGCTATTTCACGTGATGGTATTTTTGAAATTGATATGCATGGTGTGATTTCAAATAATAATTCTGTATATAACTATACTGCCAAACGATTCAAGCAAGACTTGAACAAGACCTATCTATGGCATTGTCGTCTTGGTCATATAAATCAACAACGCATTTTGAAACTCCAATCTGATGGGATTTTGGAATCAACTGGCTCTGAGTCATTTGATGTATGAGAGTCATGTTTATGTGGAAAGATGACAAAGGTTCCTTTATCTGGTTTAGGTGAAAGAGCTAAAGATCTTTTAGGACTAATACATACTGATGTATGTGGCCCTTTTAGAACTATGTCTAGAAATGGTGAATCATACTTCGTTACATTTACTGATGATTATAGTAGATAACTGATGATTATAGTAGATATGGTTATGTTTACTTGCTGAAACATAAACATGAAGTTTTTGAAACATTCAAAATCTTCCAAAATGAAGTAGAGAATCAACTTGGAAAGACCATTAAAGCCCTTCGCTCTGATCGGGGAGGGGAATATATGAGTCAAGAGTTTTTGGACCACCTGAAGAATCGTGGGATTGTCTCACAGTTCACTCCACCTTACACACCACAACACAATGGTGTGTCGGAGCGGAGGAATCAAACTTTACTTGATATAGTTCGATCTATGATGAGTCTAACTACTCTGCCGATGTCTTTTTGGGGTTATGCATTAGAGTCTACTGCACGCATACTCAATATGGTTCCAACCAAGAAGGTAGAAAAGACACCATATGAATTCTGGCATGGAAAGAGTCCTAAGTTGTCTTATTTGAAAGTCTGGGTTTGTGAAGCGTATGTGAAACGTGACACTTCAAACAAGTTAGAACCCAGAGGTATCAAATGTCACTTTGTTGGATACCCAAAGGAAACAATGGGTTACTACTTTTACTACCAAGATGAAAACAAAGTGTTTACTGCTCGGTTTGCTGAATTCTTTGAAAGAGATCTTCTCTTACAAGAAGTCAGTGGGAGTAAAGTAGATCTTGAAGAAATTCAAGAATCACAAAGTAACATACCTTCTGAAGGCACTAGCCAACCACACGTTGAAGCTGAACACACTGTTGGTGAGCCAGAACGTGTTGCACCTATACTTCGTAGATCTAGTAGAACTCTTCATCAACCTGAGAGGTTAAATCTTCTGATTAATTTAAATGAACCTCATCTAGGGGATTATGATGAACCCTCTAGCTATGGTGAAGCCATGTCAGATCCACAATCTAACAAATGGGGAGATGCTATGAAGGCAGAGATGCAGTCCATGAAAGATAATCAAGTATGGGACTTGATTGATCTTTCACCCAATTGCAAGACAGTGGGGTGTAAATGGGTCTTTAAGAAGAAGGCTGACATGGACGGTAATGTAAATACTTTTAAGGCTCGGTTGGTGGCAAAAGGTTATACTCAAACTCAAGGAATTGATTATGAGGAAACTTTTTCACCAGTCGCGAGCACTAAATTAATTAGGATACTTATTGCCATAACTGCTTTTCATGATTATGAAATATGGCAAATGGATGTCAAAACCGCTTTCCTAAATGGAGACCTAATCGAGGACGTATATATGGTTCAGCTGGAAGGGTTTGTGAATCCTAAGCATCCTACTAAATTATGCAAACTTCTAAAATCCATTTATGGATTAAAGCAAGCATCCAGGAGCTGGAATCTTAAGTTTGATGAGAAAATCAAAGAGTTTGGTTTTTCTCAAAATCAAGATGAGCCCTGTGTTTACATTAGAGCTAGTGGGAGCAAAGTTGTCTTCTTGATCTTGTATGTTGATGACATACTACTTATTGGAAATGACATTCCAACTATGCAAGATGTCAAATCTTGGCTTGAAAAATATTTTTCCATGAATTAAGATTAATAAGAATTTTTGGTTATATTCATTGATGATGAATAGTTAACTTATTGAGACCAAAATTCATATGTATTCATTGATGATGAATATTAGAATGACCCAACCATGAGATGTCACTACATGGATCGTAGTCAGTAGTGAATCTTTTAGTGATTATGTTTTTATGTCCTTAGACTTGAGATGCACGCCAGTTTTGATGTGTGGAATATTGTACTTTGATATGGTTAAATGATGTCCTGAATAAGGCTGTTATAAAGGCCATTATTGGGTATAATGTAAAGCTCGTGATAGACACGTGTATGCAATATAGGATTTGTTCCTGTAAAATGTTTAGAGTTAGATACTTTTTGAGCTCCTCGATGAATGAATAAGATAATTGTGTGGCCGCACCCAAATGTAATTAAGATGATACTTAATTAGTTTGGTGATCTAATTCAGTTCTAAGATCGAGAAACAAAATTGTTAAACAAATGAGAATGACCGATGATCTATATCTCAAGTTTAACTAAAGTATCTGAAACAAAAGGACGAATGACATTTAAAACTTACCATAAAAAGTTTCGAGAAACTACCCTCACATGAATTTGGGGACAATGACGTGTTGCTAGACGCTTACCATTGTTTGTATAGTTACTTGGTGTTGTGTCATGCACAAGTGGGAGTCTGTAGGATTAATGTGCAAGGTACAACATATAACTATATGGTCAACCTCATTTGAGCCTTCGGGGTCACACACATATACACCGAGACGTCAAATAATATATATATATATATGATGTATATATATTACTCAAGTAACAAAATAGTAAATCGAAATTAATTCATTTAATATTTATATGAATAGTAAATGAATCGAAATTAATTAATTTACTATTCACATGAAAGCGACATGATAGAAATTATTAATTATAATTTACATAACATACCTCTGAAGTATTTGAGAAATACGACTTTATGATATATATTCGTTCTAATTTGGATTCACGGATTTTTCATAAAGGTTCACGGGTGTTTTGAAAAAAATATCTTTATATATTTCACCAAATTAGTTCATATCGTATTCTTTCAGTGAACTAAAAAAAACACATATTACATATTTTGATTTCATAATATTAACCAAAGGTTGATTAATATTACTTGGGTTTGGACTAGCATCCATTGACGGTTGTTTGAAGTGTAGTGTAGACTATCCAAAGAGACGGTCATACTTTTGATCGTAAGTTTCTCTCCGTCTCATCAATTCTTCAAGAAAGGTATATCGTTAACTCCTCTTTTGTTTTATATTCATGACAATTATTATGATGTAACTGGATCATTGGAAAAGATTAATCGTGTGCATGTTTCATTAAATAAGTGAAAATTTAATCTTGTTAAATTTTGTTCATAAAATAATAAAAGATTATTATTTTAACTATCCGCTGCGTTAATCTGTTTTGGTAAAAGTACACATGATTTTCCATCACGAAGTGGCCGAGAATCGTTTACCAAACTTGTCTTTAGGACATTTCTAAACCGATTTGTCTCTTTTTGGACCCTCTGCAACCAAAACGTTTACCAAATCAGAAGTAAGTCCATCCCAATGTCTCGGATCAAATATATCAACATGATGAACACCAACATTAGCACCTGCATTACTAGCGTTAGAATCAATAACATTATCCTCACAATCACGCTCATCGTCGCCACCATCTTCATTATCATCACCATCGACACGACCTTCACCATCATTATCACCATCATTATACCATCAATATCAACGTTATCATGACCAATACTACCGTGTGATTAAGATTAACGTCTTCAATGTCATTACTACCAACCATATTTTCAGAACTACAACGACCATCTTGATTATTAGAAGAAACGGGTCCTTTCTTTTCAACAAACTAGTCTAAAGACCCATATTGAGACTTTATGAATGCTTATTTATGTTTTATTTTTTAAACGTTTTTTATGCCTCGATTCGTTTTTAGGACCCGTAAGTTCTGGTATGAAAATATTGAAACAGATAGAGTAAGGCCATCGATAAATTTCATATTTCTTCAACAATCAAAATTAAATGAATTTTGTTAATAATTACAGATTACAAGTAAGGGTGCATATCAATTTTTATTTATTAATGGTTATATACTAGTAACTAGTAATGGATTACTTTTTTTGTTGTTGTAGATATTACATAATTATATACCAGACTACTAGTTATACTAATAATGGAGTAATACTTATAACTATTAATAATTTTTAATAGTTCTAAATTTTAATAATTCAATTAATAATTATATACAAGCAAATGTGGATAACAGGCTACATAATAATATAATAATTATTATTTATTAATATTATTAATAATTAAAAATTATGGTCCATGACTTCATGTAAATATTAATCCATGTATCAATGTATCATACATCATATACGGAGTACGTAAATAGAACAAACACTAAACGACAATCTATACAACATGATAAATGACTAAATACTAGTAATATATATATATATATATATATATATATATATATATATATATATATATATATATATATATATATATATATATATATATATATATATATATTATTCAAATTAATATCCACGTTATTTATTTACAGTTACAATACAAATACAATTTTTGATAGTTTTGCAACCTAAAATTTGGATCATAAAAGGTCTGGCCCAGTAATACAGGCTCAAAGGCTGAGGCCAAAATGTAGCATGTGACTTCTCAATTATTTACTCAGAATCTTATCATCTAATTAGTGTATAGTGTATTTCGACTTTTCCTCTTTGTAATTTAATTTTCTTTTTATTCTCTATCTACAGGTGCTACAAACAACTCCAATTTTGGATTCGGGTTCGAAGATGAAAAAGATATGAATCGCTACAGTTCCTTCCTTTTGTTAGTATATCTACATCTATTGTTCGTATCCTCCGTCATTTGATTTTTTTGGGTGGTCGACAGTGGTTATCGACAAGGGTCTTCGGCGCCCATCTTTTTCCGGCGAAATTAAACCCTTACCGCTTCGTCTCTTTGTCTATCATCCACTGATGTTCAGATAAGTTTATATTCATTATGGATCCGAAATTGTTTTCTTTTTGTTTTCATTTTTTTCCCTTTAGATATAAGTTTTTTCAGATCTAATTATGTTTTGCGTTTATATATTGTTTTTGTGTTTTCGTGTTTTAAGAATTTTTTCCCACATATGGATAGTGGGTGTACTCACGGACGGCATTTGTTGCCGGAAGTCGCCGTCATCGATGGCGGTGTTGTCGTTAATCTGTGTATTTTGTATTTAAGGATTTTTTTAGTTTGACTTTATTGGATTGTTCTTTGTTAATCAAAGTAAGTATTTGCTGGGAAAAAAAGTTGAAATGACGAAAATGTCTTTGATACTATTCATCATTTTTGTCTATTAGATATATGTATATATAATATTATGAATAATAAATAATATTATAATAATAAATAAACAATTGGTCAATTGTAGCTTTTTCACTTTTTAGTTTTTAACTTGTAGTTGAAGAGATGCACGACGCAAAGTTGAATGAGTAAGGAAAATTGGGAACCGTATGTATGAGGTTTTTGTTAGACTAGCAATATTATGGACTTTGTTAGCCCATGTCCCATTTAGTATTGGGCTTACTCCACTTTATATTTGTAGGGTTATTGCCTTTATATTAAGGTATTCGATGTACTGTATGAAGGACACAAATAATACTTTCCACAATTCAATATGGTAATCAGAGCCTATAAAATTCTACTAATGATGATGTCATTATTAGAATAATTCATTTGTTAAGAAAAAATTAAAAATATAATGAAAAAACCTAAGTCACTTAGATGATGTTATTAATCCTAAATATTTTATAATTAAAAAAATTTTACTTATAGTAAATAATTATTTAATAAATTAAATAAATTATTAATCCGTAATTTTCTATTACCCTTTAATTTTTATAATGTTGATGTCATTATTTTATATTAATATTACTATTAATTCTAATTAAAAAAGATATAAAATAAAAACAAATATAAAGCTCTAAAATGATTATATTATCGTTTCACTAATTACACTTTAATTTTCATAATGATGATGTTTTTATTTTATATTAATATTAATTCTAATTACAACGATACAAAATAATAACAAATAAATGCCGATAATATATGAATGACGATTTAGAAGACAAAAATAATTACTAAAATATTATTTAATATTTAATACGGTATTATTGTTTACTATTTAATAATTAATAAAATAATGTCATGGTCTCTTGTTTTGACAGGCCGTGTCACGGGCCAACCTGTTACCACTCTCGTGAACTCCTGTCACAACTACACACCACCACAATTTGTATTTCTTCAAACTCAAAATGAACCACCATGGAAGACATTGCAAGTCATCGAATTGTAACAATTTCACGCGAGTTATGGACGACCACTCCCGAAGCCACCGTGAAGGATTTCTCTAACCTTGAGGACAACCGGTGGGTATTGATACGATCGGTTGAACGTGGGTTTGAAGAATTCAAGAAATTGACTTGTACGTGAATAAATGAGTTGTATGGGTCACCCATGATCCGGTCTCTTCGAGTCGACCGTTATCTCCATTAATAGAAGACCGATTCAAGATGGTCAATCTCTAAAGAAGAAACTAGACTAAGAAGAGAGACTTGGCTATAAACCAATACTTTTTCATTCATTTTACGAAACTAAAAGCTAGTTACAAATTTATAATAGGAGGTACTCGGCTACTAACTGCTACATACTCTAAAAACAGACTACCACTAACACAAGTACTACTGGCCACAATTAAATATGAATATTACATCATGGACATGCATGCATATGAGATTCTTACTGGTGGAACGTAGGACAACCAACCCATGTTCACACATACAAACGTACTAATTTACTACCGAGTCAAAATGTAACTAAAACTACTTTTGTAAACGTGCTTTTTTTTTTTTTTAACCAGCGGAGACCACTTTCAAGACCGAGGCTCGTATCAAGGTGAGTGAATACATCAATTAACCCACCGAAACCGAAATTTTTATAAAAGAAACCCTAAGTTTAGAAGGTAAGAAAGGCAAAAACAAACGATCAAAACCCTAAATCGTTCTTTTAATCGCTTTATACGACCTAATTATCAACGGAAAACCCTTCAATTGTTGCTCATCGGTAATCGTCGGGGAAGCGCTTGACATTTAGGATGAACATAGTGTTATAGAATAGAAGTCATGACTTATTATTCATTATTGAAGTGATATTTATAGAGTACACATAAACCCCAACAACTATTTAAACCCTAATTGACCCGACCCACAATGAAATCGGGCTGACCCAATACTAATACTCTAACACTCCCCGGCAGTCCGAGCGGCGAAATCGCAAAAGCTCGGACTGGAAGAAAGCGCTAATATTGAAAAACGAAAAATAACACTAACACATAAACAAAAGTAAAGCTTTTTTCCTCTTATTTGCCGCATCAAATAACTGATATTCTTGTAACATCCCGTTTTTCCCACACGTGATTTAAGGTACATATTTAACCGTTAGTACGTTTATAACTCGTTCGTTATATGATAAACAAATTAAAGTGTTAGTTGTTGAGTAAATATATGTATATATATATCTATATATATTTAAGAATGTATGCATGTATAAGTATATGCATGAGTTTTTGATGGTGTTAAGTCGGGCGAGGCCTTAGGATGAAGATTAGGTGTATATGAGAAGCGAGAACGAAGCATAAAAGTCGCGTAAATCTATAGTTGGTTTAAAATTGTCGAACGGGTCAGTTGTGGGCAAATGCCGCGCCGCGATGGTGATGGCCGCGCCGCGATAAACAACGCAAACCAGAATCAGGAGGTGGATAAAACAGCCCGAATTCGTGATTCATCATAAACTATCTAACGACAACATTAAAGCATACAAGCATGCATAAACATATATACTCGAGCACTAGACATGGATACACTATTAAATATATAAAAGATAAGATATAAATGCTCATGTATCAATATTGAGATTCAATATTGCAGGAAAGTACGTAGACGCAACGGAGATGATAAACACTAGTTTGACTCATGAGCAATACTCCCGAACCATACCCATAACTTCCATAATTATAACTCATAATTTCCTTAGCTCTATCCCGCTCGAAAAGCTTGTTTTGAAATCTTTTGAGCATAACCTCGTCGTAATATTTTATGTGATAATAATAATAATACTAATACTAATAATAATAATAACAACAATAATAAGATTAATAATAATATTAATCTTAATAATAATAATAATAATAATAATAATAATAATAATAATAATAATAATAATAATAATAATAATAATAATATAATACAGAGAGTGTAATATGTATGTGTGTGAAAAACGGAAAGAATTCGACTGAATTTATAGAACCTGACATGCCCAGTCTTCCCATGCGATCGCATGGGATGTGTGTGGTTTTCTCATGCGATAGCATGAGCATGTTTTACAGCTCATTATCGTTTTATCGTGTAGCTTGTCGACATGATTAAATATAATATATATATATATATATAATATATTTAATTTATATTAATTAATTATATATTATATTATATTCACGTGCATAGTTAACTTGTAATTTTTGGTCCGTTGACTCGTACGTTTACGCTCGACTAATGTCTCAGTTCCGATTTCTCGAATGCATTTTTGTAAGCTTAGAAAACTAGTATTTTTCGTTACGCGACTTGTACCTTTATTAATAATTAGGCTTAATTCATCAATAATTATACTAATTGAAATGTAACTTATTCATTTGAGTGTTGTGGTCATTTGCTTCTATAAATCAACATCTCGTTATTTATTAATATATATTTAATAATATTATTTTAAATCAAATCGTTTTAAGATTATTTTATTTTATCACCTTGTAAAATATATATATACATTTTCATTTTGAAATAGTGTTTTACTGTTTTTTACTGTAGCAAATAGTGATTTTCGAAAACGCTGTAGCTTTTTGGGTGCTGTAGTAATTCGAAAATACTGTAGCAAATTAGTGTTTTACTTGTTCATCTTAAACGTTTTAGTTCACTTATCTAAATATCAATCGAATCAACAAACGAATGTTACTATCGTTTACTAAATAACTTGAAATTATATTTATGTATATATCTTTATTTAGTATACATAAATCAGTCTTTAAATACACATTGCAAGTTATTTTTAATTAATTTTAATAATTAATATTCCAACTTATTGTATATATATATATATATATATATATATATATATATATATATATATATATATATATATATTACAAATAGATGTTCGTGAATCGTCGGTCAACAGTCAAAGGTTAACTGAATATATAACATTAGTTCAAAAATTTTGAGAATCAATATTACAGACTTTGCTTATCTTGTCGAAATCATATAAAGATTAACTTTAAATTTGGTCAAAAATTTCCGGGTCGTCACAACTACTTACTCTATGATCAAACCACCAAAAGAATCTTTGTTAGTAGGAATGTCATCTTTCATGAAACTATCTTTCCATTCAACACCACATCTTCAAACAAATCCACACCAAAAGAATCTTTCTTACCCATCTTTACACCAACACCAACATTATCCACAAACACCTCATCATCCACCACTACAGATCCACTCCCAAATCATGATCACTCATCCACTACATCAACCAACAGTCAACAACCTGTAGATCTTTCAACTTCATCACAACCTGCTCCAATAAGAAAATCAACAAGATAAATCACTTTACCACATAAATTTCAAGACTTTCATCTTACATTACCCTCATCCAAAGTCAACCTCACAAAGTCAAAACATAGTCTTTCTCATTTCCTCAACTACTCAAACTTCTCTAAACCTACCTCTACACATCTCCTCCTCTCTATCAATTCTGAGTCAGAACCACAAACCTATAAACATGCATCTAAAGATTCAAGATGGAATGAAGCAATGACAAAAGAAATATCTGCTCTTGAGCAAAACAACACCTGGGAATTAACCATTCTACCTCCCAACAAGACACCAATTGGCTGCAAGTGGGTCTACAGAATCAAATATCATTCAAATGGAACCATTGAAAGGTTTAAAGCAAGATTGGTAGCCAAGGGACTCACTCAAAAAGAAGGTGTTGACTTTAAGGAAACATGTTGCCAAAATGGTGACAGTCAGAATTCTTCTCAATGTTGCAGTGCACAATGACTGGTCCATTGAACAATTAGATGTCAATGTAAGCGACAAGATTAAATGTGGTGCTATCCATCCTGTTTTTATACCATCCAAAGCTCAAGCATCAGATCTTCTCACCAAATCACTATCTTACATGCCTTTTCATCAATGTTTATCCAAGTTAGGCATTTGTGGTCCATACACACTGCCTACTTGTATGTGTGTGTGTGTGTGTGGGGAGGGGGGGGGGGGTAAAGGCATACAAGCTTCAGATTCAGAATCAAATGAGTCAACGCAAAAGTCAACTCTGTCTTCAACACATGCCATTCACATTATTAGAGGATACAGAGCAAGCACAACAGCTTCAGCATACGTCAAGCACTCTAGATATTTTACTCATTGTAATATGATGTAATTATTTAGTTAGTTACCAATTTAGTTAGAGTTAGTTACACTTCCTGTTTTGAGATTCCATCTATATATCTGTATAATGCTCAATGTAACAGTTAAGATGAACTAATATACAAATTTCTCAATCTCAAATCTCTCTCAACTTCTTGTTTAGGTGGGCCATTATAACAAATGGTAATTTACATAAGATAGTACTACGTACGTAAGATCATAGGATTATCTATGTTTTTCTTGGTGTTTAGGAAGCTATGGCTTTTAGTTGTTTTTCTTGGTGTTTTGGAGGTTACAAGAAACGCTTGTAACTTGTGTAAATATTGTATTCATATTTATTACGGAGTATTTTTTTTAATTAATTTTGAGGGATAACTTTTTAAGCCGGTTCTTTTCTTGCTTTTTTTAAAAAAAATAAAAATAAAATCAAATTTTCTCGTCAGAGTAGTATATCTTACGCTTTCGAACCGGCTTATTTTGGTGTCCTGATCTTGTAAACACAATGGCAATGTTAACCACGTCACTTAATACTCGTGCAATTTCTAGTTGAATACAATGATACAATGTCTCGTAAACCTAACGTTTCAAAGATTAATTAAGTAAAAAAGATTGCTAATCGAATTAAAATGGATCGGTTTCAAGGTTTCCTCCCGAGCAGCGACGGGGACAGATTTATTATCACTGCATTGGTATAGTCGAAACGGGAGATGATAGCAACGAGTGGTTTAGTCCCCTTCGGGTGATCCCAATCCCTCGGGTGATCCCAATCGCTATATATATATATATATATATATATATATATATATATATATATATATATATATATATATATATATATATATATATATATATATATATATATATATATATATATATATATATATAGTAACATCCTCAATCGGGCCTAGATGTAAGATTACTAGATTGCCCTTAAGTTAGTATTGTGTTACTATTTGCTTTTATTTTTATTTAATATTTGTTATTATATAATGATGTGGTTAGGACCAGTTTGTGACAAGGGTCACAGAACAGGTTTGTTTATTTAATTTGGACTTCGTTTGGGTTGCCAAATGTTGTACGAAAGATATCAGATAACTGATAAATACCCGTGTGTTGCACGGTGTGGGAAATTAACCCAATTAAGTAACTAGTGCTGTCTCTCTCTTGCATTTTTCCAGATCCTTCCCAAAACACTCCCGTACCTTCACTTCCATTACCTACCAAACCCTATTTCTCCATTGTTGATCTTGAGCTCGAATTGGTCTTGAAATCACGTTCTTTACACTCTACTGATTCTTTTAAGGTATGAATCATGAGCCTTCATGATCAATTTAGTGTTAAAATGGTGTTTTTAAGTGTATTTGTTCAAAAGCTTGATTTTGTGTCAAAATCCATGGATTTGATGTTGTTATGGTCTAAACTTTGTGGGTTTATAGTCTATAACATGTAGTAATTGAGTTGTGGTAAGTTTTGGTGTCAAAAACGAGCTCTAGATCGAGTTTTGGTGAATTTAGCTTGAAGTCCGTAGGTTGTGTTCAGAATCTGCAGATGATGAACACAGTCGGCCGACTGTCGGTTGACAGTCGACCGACTGATGTAGTGGACCGACCGACTGACAGACAACCGACCGACTGGCGAGTGAACCGACCGATTGAGTTTGACTTTCGGCCGATTGTGGAAATACCAAATAAGTCGACCGACTGGGAAGGTCAGTCGACCGATTGTATAGACAGTCGACCGACTGTAAGAGTCAGTCGACCGACTGAGTGTCCAGGGCAGAATATTTTACCTAAGTATTGATTTTTAGCCGTTATGCTGCCCGTTTGTATTTTGATGTTTAAGATGTAAATTTTGAAAGTGCATAAGTGTTAAGGAGAAAATTTTTAGCGGACAATTTTCTGACCAAAATTTCTGTATTGTGTTATTTGATGTTAATGGACAAAAACTAACTTGTGTATATGTCTTTCTCAGGAGAAAAGGAGAAAGAGAAGGTTCAGTGATTAGATAGCTGAATACCTTCTCGTTTGCTGGTAATCGGTCAGTGGGACTAACTGGAGAATATAGTATATAGAAGCATGTTATATTATGATTGCCATGCTTGCTAGATATACTTATTGTTGTGGTTAGTTAGTTCATTGTGATGACTGCATGTTGGTTGATGCTTGTCTGCTGGAGCCCAGTGCGTCCCTATTGTGTGGTGGCCTCGGTAGGAGAGATCAACCTGCGGGTTGGGTTCCTCATGTGGTGGCCTAGACAATCATGGTGTATATATATGTGAATGATGCGTCCGTCACGTGTGGATTATGTATATACATACGGTGGTGGAGGAACTTCTGGTAAGCCCCAGTCCGATCAGCTGGTGGTTAATGGTTTGGCCGAGCCGCCAGAGTCTCTGTAGACGGCACTTGGGTGATGTTTGTGTGTTAGATTATTGTGACATGATTGGTATAACACTTATGTATGCTATGGCCTGTAGTTAGTCGTACTCACTTAGCTTCGTGCTAATTCCCCTCCATCTCCTCCCTGCAGGTTGTTAGCTTTTGTAGATAGTGCTTTTGGGAGAAGACGAGCATGCTGATGTTATGTTTGACAGGGTTAACTCTGATGTGGTCTTTTAGAATATGAACCTTGTACTTTTGAAAACAGAATGTATTTACGTCTCCTCCTGTTAATATGTAAATTGTCTTAATGACACGTGACATCGGTTTATACAAATGTCGATATCGTATTTAATTAATATTATGCTTCCGCCACGTATTTATTAAAAAAAAAATAGCGGTGTCACAAGTTGGTATCAGAGCTGAGTTTGGCAGCATGTGCATTGTGATCTACATGTCATGTTCCCAAACTTAGAAGAGTCATGTCAAACATAACATGTTGGGGATGGGTTAAGTGAGTATTAGGACAGGATATGTGTTAGTTGTTAGTACTAACAGAATTTATACTAAGCTTTGATGTGAGTGTTGTGGTAGTGCAGCAATGACAGATAACGAAGCTAACGCTACTGGCCCTACTGCCCCTGGAACTGGTACATTCAGAGCCCCTGACGAAGATGGACATGTGTCTTCAGAAGAAGAAACTTCTCAAGAAGTAATAGAACTTCAAAGTCGGTTACTAGAAGCTCAGGAGAAAATTAAGGAATTGGAACAAGAACGGGCGCAATGGAACCCTAATACCACTGCGTTAAATACAACCTTTCCTCCTAACTTTTATAATCAAGCCGGTGGCAGTTCTCAGTCACAATTTCCACAAAATACCCATCAAAACTATCAAATGCCATTTCCGTTTAACCAGACTTTTCCTAACCAAATGATGTATCCATTTCAAGTCCCTGAGACAAGAAGGAAGTGTACCTATAAACAGTTTATGGACTGCAAACTCCCTGAGTACAGTGGTCACACAAACCCTACAGCGACGCTCAATTGGTTAAGAGAAGTGGAACGAGCATTAGAAGCATGTTTCTGTGAGCCTGAATCTATGGTACTGTTTGCAAGTAGGCTTCTCAAGGGTGAAGCAATGGAATGGTGGGACTCTATCACTGCATATTTACCCAAAGAACAGATCAGTCAGATAACTTGGGAACAGTTCGCTGCTAAGGTTCGTGAGCAGTATTGTTCTGAGTATGAGATGGAAAGATTGAAAACTGAGTTTCTGAGTATGAAAATGACCGAAAACATGACGATTGATGAGGTTTTCAGAGATTTTACATCGAAGTTAAGGTTTGTTTAACAGTGGGTACCGAATGAAAAGGATAAGACTCAGCATTTTATGCGAGTGATTAAGCCAGAATATAGGACAGTTGCGAGATTTGCAACCACATTGGCACAGGCTCATGAGATGGCTAAAGTTACTGAAGGTGATATAATGGCAGCGAAGAGAGGGTCAAACAGGTGGTTAGTCTGGTCAGTAATCAAGTAAGCAATCAGGATTTCGTGGTAAGAAGTCAGGTGGGTTTAAACAGAAAAGTAAGTCTGGTATGAGTGGATCGGGTTCTAGTCAGTCTGGTTGGTGTAATGTTTGTAAGTCGACTCATGCCGGTCCATGTTCTCCAATGACCCGAAGATGCTTGAGATGTGGAGTACTAGGTCATGAAACAACAACTTGTTCCTTTAAGTCCGATGTGTGTTGGACTTGTCATCAGGTAGGTCATAGATCAGCGAATTGTTCATCTGCGTCAAGATCCGGTTCTGGGGCAGGGTCAGGGGCGAGGTCGGTTACTTCTGGGGGATCTTCTGCTTCTACTGCCAGGCAGAAAAGAAAGAATCCTCCAACAGCATAGGCAAGGGCATTTCAGATGACGGTAGACGCTGCAACCGCTACCGATGACGTCATTACCGGTATGTTCTTGGTTAATTGGGATAACTTTTAAAAAAAGTATATTACTGTTGTAATTGGGATAACTTTTAAGTATATTATTATTGAAAAATCAATATATATATATATTCCATATTATTAATCCATATATCTCAATCTCAATTAAAAATTATAAAAAATGGTAATGTGGTCTAGAAGTATAGACCCCTCAAAACTCAAATTTACTATTTCCGTTAATAAAATTGTGTTTACAACATTATATTCGTCTCACAAACACGGAGTAATTCGTTAAAAACTACAGTAGTTTTTTTTCTTTTTTTTCTTTCAGGATTCTTAAGTTCTAATAATATGAAGTCCAAAGTTTTATCCAAAATTGGTATAATGTTTAGTAGATATTCACATTAGTATAACTATACTTCGCTGTAATATATAAGATTGAGATTAGATTTAAGAGGAAATACTCTTTTGTCCTTGTCGTCTGACGTCGCCATCCCCAAAAGAGGTTCCCTCTCTGCTGAAAACTGCCCCTACGGCCGTAACATCTATTATTTGTTGCTTGTCGATTATATTTATAATTAACCTTACTTGGTGCCCAAGATTAGGTTTAAGTGTTTAATTAATTACTCTCCCGTCTCACAATTATTTTCTGTTTGACTTTCCTTTAAAATTAATAGATACGTGTGAACTGTCTACTTTGACATCTATTTAGTACATCAATTTATTAATGATTGTTTAGTTTATGTTTATAACTAAAGATATATCTGTCGTGCGTTGCGGCGGTCGAGTTCTGTTTGTTTATGGTTATGGTTCTAATGAAAGTACATTGCATAAATTGTATATACATAGGTAAAAAGTTCACTACTGTGTGGCAAAGTTCACTACTAGGTGCGCGTTGTGGTGTGCATCGCTTTGGTAATTCGATTACGCAGAAAATGCACTTAACCGTTTTATAATCATTTGAGCAAGATAAGGGTACTCCAGGGGGTGATCATGTACATTTATTCTTAAGATAACTGTATTTTATGTTAAAAAATAATCTGAGGACTTAAACTGTAAATTTAAATAACTTTCATGTTTATTGCTAAAAAACAAAGGTCCGTTAATAGTGAACCTCCGTTTGAAATGTAATTCGTCGCGTTTAGTTCATAAATTTATTTGGAGATTAACGGTGATGACGGATAAATGTAACTCGGAGCGAACAAAAAGGTAAACCCTTCAAAAATTTAGGTGAGTTTTGTTTAATATTGTTTGTACTAAATAGAAAGTTTACAATCTACACCCCAAAGTAAATCGAAACTTACACTTTATACCCCTTAAAGTTATACTTTATATCCCCAAATGAAGGCAAACTTACACTTTATACACTTTATGTTTGGTGTAGTTTTTATGACTCAAACGACAAAAGATAGGTACAATATATACTAGGTACAATTTAGTATATATTGTAATGTAATGTAATGGAATTGTAATGTAATACCTACACACTTTCTAGTTATACTATCTACAATTCTAAGACTATTTACATCTTATAACCCTGCATTTATTTCACGAACATGTATAAAATAAGATGACATAAACTTACATCAGTGTTGTAAATCTCCTTATATTTTTCCGAAATTTCCCCGAGATCGAGTTTTTAGAAGACATCCGAGACGAGATGTCTATCTCACGAAATTTCTCCAGGGTCAAACTTGGTCAAAACCACGATTTTTCAGATTTTTTCGCTCATTTCTTGGATGTTCTTGTAAAATCTTGTAAAAATGCATATAAATATACATACATTTATTTATTTATATATTCATATTAAAAAAAAACTAAAAAGTCAACATAAGTCAACGTCCGAGATCTCCTCGAAATGTCGAGATCTCTCCAAAAACATTCAAACGGGATCTCCCAAGATTCGAGTTCTCCAACCTTGGCTTACATTAAATTGAATTGTGTAATAGCATATGAAAAAAATAAATTCTAGCTCAAAAATAATAGGGTAAATTTTGATATAAAAACTTTTATTTTTTACTACATAACAATACATGAGAAAATCATTACCATTAAAAGTCGAGGACCTACTGCCAAGGCTCATCTTGGGGTTAAAGTTCTAGGTTAGTTCATGTTCCTGGTGTGAAATAAAGAAGTCTGGCAAAAAAAAGGTAAACAAAAAGGAAAAGCTTCATCATTAGTTGATTCTAGGGTGCACGAGGAGCATCATCAAGGTTTGAAGTTAGGAGATGAAGATGATGCAGCTTCGTTGGATGCTAGAAGGGTGGACTCCTCAGTGGCTAATGAGGCGGGCTAATCGGTAGCTACTAAAAAAGGCTTTTTTTTTCAAGACTTGGTGGATCAAGGAGTGATTCCACCGGAATTCGTATTAGTAGTAACTCGCCCAACGTTATCACCTATAAATTTCCTTCTCGAAACTACAAATGAGTTCATATTGATAAGACTCAGGGAATAACGTCACGCCGGACAAAAGGAATGGTAAAATTCCCTCGTAGTTGTCTTCGTTTTCTTTTGTTTTCTCACGTAATTAGACTGTTGTGGTTCTTAATTGGGTTATGTTTAGGGTTTACTTCGTTTTGTTTGGTGTGATTGTGGTTGATTATAGTTTGTTACTTTGGTTATGGTTTATTGTTTATGGTCATTCTCGTTTGGGCTCTATTTGAGTTAGCTAAGATTTAGGTCTTTTAGAGCCATAACGTTCATTGGTTTGTGTATCAGTTTTAGGTCTTCATTTAATAGTAATCGTTTTCTTTATTTTTGCCACACAAAAAAAAAAAAAAAAGAAAGAAAGAAACTGACACTAGAAGAAAAATGGCTTTATAGGACCCTTTTCTTGGGCCTGCAAGAGTTAGGGTGTAAGACCCTAATCTTCATAGTACACCAGTGTAAATAGAGTACATAAAGTGTGGGAATGATTGTGCAGTTAAACAGAAGTCAGAGACGGATCTGAGCTAGGTGCGCTCAACGCACCCTTAATAGTGCGCGTGGCGCACTAACACTGTAGCCGTGTTTCTGCTCTTTTATTCAGATATTTTGATGGGCATTTTGGTAATTGCACTTGTGGACGAGTGAAAGGCTAGTTGGTCAGTTTGTGGAGTATCATTAACTCCATTATCAACAACCTTATCCTCTTCACTTAAATTTTAGAGTGAGAGTGTGATTCTTGAGTGAGAAAGCTTAAATCCAAGAGGAAGAAGTTGTTCTCGGACCAAAGTACGGGTATTAAAGTTGTTCATCTCCCCTCTAGCTCCGTTGTGGTTGTAGTGGTACGTTCTAACTTTAATTTCCTTACTTTGATTTTGTGTAAGGGTTAGGGTTTGGGTAAATGAAGAACATAAAACCCATATTTGGTGATTTTGGGTGTTCTTGGGGAAGATTGAGTCATGTAGACTCAATAGTAACTAACCTAGGGTTTTAAAGTATTAATTGGGATGTATGAACATAATTGGTTAGCAAATTACTAGCACACCTAAATGTTTAGTAAATGGGTGTTAGGAGGGATTGTGGAAGATCCGAAATGGGTGTGTTGACATTAAGTGATTAAATGTGTAATTGTTGACCTAGTTGGGCATGATGGGTGTGAAATGTCATAAGTTTGTGTAAGACGGTGTTGTTAGACCTTAATCACTAGCTTTTAGTGATTGAAGATGGGTCTTGACCTTAAGTGACGGTTTTTGTAAATGGGGCATTTAATGCAATTAATTCAGTAAGTGCACATAAGTAAATAGTTGGTATTTAGTCCAACAAGTTTATTTGTTGATCAAGTACTTATTATATTAGGTACTTTGCTTTAAAGCTTGCGGAGTTATAAAGTCGTCACCAAATTGTTAAAGTGAGTGGAGTAAGTATACATGTACGTATATGATGTGTTTATTTGTATGAGTGGATATGTGTTGTCCAAGTTAGTGATATATGCGTTGTACACTAACGGTTTCATAGTTGGATATGTGTTGTCCGAATTTAGTGATATATGTGTTATACACTAACGAATGTATAAATGGATATGTGTTGTCCAAATTAGTGATATATGTGTTGTACACTAACGATTTTATAAACGGATATGTGTTGTCCAAGGGTTAGTGATATATGCGTTGTGCACTAACGGTTGTTATGAACACCGGTGGAATTTTGAGTACCATTCCTCTTACGATTGGTTAACCATGGTTGTGTGATTTGGGTATTAGCATATTTAATTGTGAACTATATGCTATTGTTGTCGCTAGCTCATTATGTATTGCGGATATTGGTTTGTGCATGTTGTTTGCATAGTTGTTGAATTGCTAGCTTAAATCCGGTATTGTGTAAGTGAATGCAAGTAGATAGGTTATATATGTATATGTATAATTATTGCATTCACTAAGCTTTGCTTACCCTCTCATTGTTTATCTTTTTATAGGCTCCGGCGTTGAAAAGGGTAAGGGCATTCGGTTGGATTAGAGATCCCGCTTGTTGTTTAGGGGACGCTTTTGTGATGTGATAGCTTTTAGAGTTTGACCGAGATTTGGGGAGTTTAACCCTAAACACCATGCTCATAGTGTCGTTTGGAAATTAAACTAAGGTGGTCGAAACTCATGATTTGTACGAAACTCGTAAAACGGCCGATGTGGGCCCCGTTTTGTGAAACTCATTTTATGTTTGAATCGTATGAGTTGTTCATATTAGAACACGTTGTGAAAAGCATTGCGTCTAATTATGTCGGGAAGTGGGAGATCTTTAATTAAAATTTGACGATTTTGGACAGAAGCTGTTGGGGGCCTGTACGCGCCGCGCACCCCAAGAGGTGCGCGTGGCGCACTCTACTGTAAAAAAAAAAAAATTAATTTTGCTTCACGTATTTGGTTGGTTATTGGTTTGGGTTGTTACAAGTGGTATCAGAGCATGGTCTAAGGGATTTAGGCGACTTGAGATAGATGCCTAGACTTAGACTTGATTGTGTATGCGCTTTATGCGGGACTTGTAGGAGACGGGTCGGACCGGGAGTTGATTAGTGTTTAGGTTTATGTGAACTAACCTTGCGCTAATTGTTTTATGTTGTGTTAGCAATCGTCAAGCGAGATAGACGTTGTACTAGCAAGTTAATGCGACGTGCTCGCGTAACAATGATTAGCTACCATTGTTACGGGTTCAAATCGTGTCAAACAAGCGATGTACGACGATTGTTGAGCAAGA
This sequence comes from Rutidosis leptorrhynchoides, assembly GCF_046630445.1. Lineage (NCBI taxonomy): Eukaryota > Viridiplantae > Streptophyta > Magnoliopsida > Asterales > Asteraceae > Rutidosis > Rutidosis leptorrhynchoides. The sequence continues at coordinate 195,740,821 of NC_092335.1, forward strand.
TGGGGTAGTGTGGTGTATATGTATATACATATGTGTTAAGTCCTTTCGTTTCGTTGTTTAATCTTTTCCGTTTTATAGAATGAAGATGAGAAATGGATACGACACCAATGATGGATGTACGAGTGAGGACGTTGAGTTTACGGCCAAAGTTGAGGCCATCTTTAAACGTCAAAAAGCGGAGTTTCTCGAAGATGTTAAAAAGATGTTCCTAGACACGATTGACGAGCAACTAGTCAATGTGGTAAAGGAGCAAGTTAAGGCCGTACTTCAAGAGGATAATGTGGGGAGACGGGACTTCTTCTATAAGAATTTCAAGGACTCTCAACCTTCCACCTTCGATGGTAAACGAGACCCACTTAAGAGTGCCCGTTGGATCTCCAATATGGAGGGGGCTTTTCGTACATGTGAATGCCCTCTCGATAAAAAGACGAGATATGGTTGTAGCATGTTAAGAGGTGATGAATTGTGGTGGGACGCGAAGATCCGACTTTATGGCGAAGAACAATGCATGGAATTCACTTGGGATGAATTCAAGAAGGAGTTTTTCGACGAATACCTAACTTCGGCCGATCTTATTAGGCTTAAGGACGAGTTACGTTCCTTGAGGCAAGGGTCGATGGATTTGAACACTCTCAAATCAGCTTTCTTGTCGAAGACCCAATTTTGCCCGGAGTATGTCGGGAATGATAAAATGTTGAAAGAAGATTTTTACCGAATCTTGAACGATAACTATCAAGAAAAGATTAGTGTAAATGTAGTAAAAAGCTTTGATGAATTGTTCAACATGGCAAAGGGTTTTGAGGCGCTTGTGATAAGAAAGGGTGGTTTTACTTTTGGTAAGAGGAAGTTCGAGAATTCGAGTCAATCGAACTTTTCAAAAAAGAACAAGAAGGGTTCCGAAAGTGTTAATAGCATGAAGAAGGGTGGATCCGGTGGTCATGTGGTCCCTTGCTATACTTGTGGGCAAAAAGGACACAAGGCTCGTGATTGTCCAAATGCGCCGAACAAAGTTACATGCTACAATTGTGGTAAAGAAGGGCCCAAAAGGCCCGAGTGTCCCGAGTTGCGCAATGATAATGTTAAGCGGCTAGAGAAGGCGGCGGGTACGGCTAGGGGTAGTAATTATTTGATGACCAATGAGGAAACCAAGCAATCTAACGAAGTTGTCTCAGGTACCTTCATGGTTAATTCTAATCCGGCAAGGATACTATTTGATAGCGGTGCAAATTTGTCGTTTGTGTCTCCAAAATTTGTGCCTAAACTTAATAGACCGTTAGCTAAGTTAAGTCTTCCGGTAGAATTCGAAATAGCGGATGGCAAGACGGTGCTAGTGGTATATGTGTGAAAAAATTGTAATGTTGTGTTTGGTACCGAAAATTTTAAAATCAATCTCATTCCGATGACTTTGGATGATTTTGATATCGTTGTTGGTATGGATTGGCTTGATTATAATAGAGCAGATATTGCATGCCATGATAAGTTTATTAGGGTAAAGACCCCAAGTGGGGGAGAGGTAATTATTCACGGCGATAAACGAAGAAGACTTGTGCCGATATGCACTTTTGCACGGGAACGTCGTTTCCTTGTTAGTGGTGGCATGGCTTTTCTTGCCCATGTTGTTGATACTCGAGATGAGCCACCATCCATTCGTGAAATTCCGGTGGTGAATGAATTTGAAGACATTTTTCCGGATGAGTTACCGGGTGTCCCGGCGGAAAGACAAGTTGAATTTCGCATTAAGTTGGTTCCGAGGGCTACCCCCATTGCTAAAACTCCTTATCGTTTAGCACCAACGAAAATGCAAGAGTTGTTAAACCAAACCCAAGAGTTGCATGAAAAGGGTATCATCCGACCGAGTGCTTCGCCATGAGGCGCTCCGGTTTTATTCGTGAAGAAGAAGGATGGTAGTATGCGGATATGCATCGATTATCGGGAGTTGAACAAAGTGACGATCAAGAATCGTTATCCATTGCCTAGGATTGACGATTTGTTCGACCAACTCCAAGGTGCAACGTATTTCTCTAAAATCGACCTACGATCCGTCTATCACCAAATGCGGGTCTGTTAGGAAGACATCGAGAAAACGGCTTTTCGAACGCGTTATGGGCATTTTGAATACGTAGTTATGCCTTTTGGTCTTACGAATGCACCGGCGCCATTCATGGATCTTATGAACTGAGTGTGCCAACCTATGTTGGACAAGTCAGTAATTGTGTTCATTGATGACATACTTGTCTATTCGAAGAGTATGAAGGAACATGAATATCATTTGCGGGGTGTGTTAAAGACGTTGCATAAGGAGAAGTTGTATGCTAAATTCTCCAAATGTGAATTTTGGCTAAGGGAAGTTCAATTCCTTGGCCACTTCCCTTAGCCACATTGTGAACGAAAATGGTATTCAAGTATATCCGGGGAAGATAGAGACGGTAAAGAGTTGGGGACGACCGACTACTCCTACGGAAATCCGAAGTTTTCTCGGATTGGCCGGTTATTATCGTCGGTTTATCCAAGACTTTTCTAAGATCGCTTCTCCATTGACGAAATTGACGAGAAAGAACGCGAGATTTAATTGGGAGAACGAGCAAGAAATTGCTTTTCAATTGTTAAAAGAGAAGTTGTGTCAAGCTCCGGTGCTAGTTTTGCCGGAAGGGGTGGAAGACATGACGGTCTATTGTGATGCTTCTTTAAATAGGCTCGGTTGTGTTCTAATGCAAAGGGGTAAAGTCATCGCTTATGCCACTCGACAATTAAAGGAAAATGAAACGAGATATCTGACTCATGATCTCGAGTTGGCAGCGGTTGTGAATGCGTTGAAAATTTGGCGCCATTACTTGTATAGTGTCAAGTCTACGATTTATTCGGATCACAAGAGTTTGAAACATCTTTTCGATCAAAGAGATTTGAATTATCGGCAACGTAGGTGGATGGATGTTGTAAAAGACTATGATTGTGAGATACTTTATCATCTGGGCAAGTCGAATGTGGTCGCGGATGCGTTAAGTCGAAAGAGTCATCACCCGACGTTACGATTTGGATTGTTATGTATGATTATTACTAACGATTTTCTTGAAAAACTTGGTGTGATTCAAATAGAGGCTTACTTTCACAACAAGCATGCGGAACAAATTGTGGGACAATCAGAGTTCATTACTATGGGCTCGCGTGGTTTGTTGTCTTTTCAAGAAAGGATGTGGGTGCCTAAGATGGGTGATTATTGACAAGTGCTACTTGATGAAGCACATAAGTCAAAGTATTCCATTTTAACCGGGCGCGACGAAAATGTATCTTGATTTAAGAAAAGAGTATTGGTGGCCGGGCATGAAACGTGATGTTGTAAAGTATGTTGAGCAATGCGTCACGTGTTTGCAAGTTAAGGCCGAGCACCAAAAGCCGTATGGTAAGTTACAACCGTTAGAAATCCCGAAATGGAAATGGTAGCACATTACCATGAATTTCACCACAAAGTTACCTAAAACGGCGAGAACCCAATTCAATTCGATATGGGTGATAGTTGATCGATTGACGAAGAGTGCCTTGTTTCTTCCCATTCGGGAAGCGATATCGTCGGAGACCTTGGCTAAGTTGTTTATCAAGGAAGTCATCTCTCGACACGTAGTTCCTATATCTATTATTTCGGATCGAGATACCCGATTCACATCTCGGTTTTGGGAAAAGTTTCATGAAGATATGGGCACACAATTGAAATTGAGCACGGCGTATCATCCTCAAATGGACGGTCAAACCGAACGTACGAATCAAACTTTGGAGGATATGTTACGGGCATGTATTATTGAATTCGGTGGTAGTTGGGATGAGCACTTGCCTTTGGTGGAATTCTCGTACAATAATAGTTATCATACTAGTATTGGGATGCCGCCATATGAGATGCTTTATGGGCGTAGATGTCGAACTCCGATTTGTTGGGGTGAAGTTGGTCAAAAGGAAATCAGGAGTACCGATTTGGTTTTAGAAACGAATAGCAAGATTGATATGATTCGGGATCATTTGAAAAAGGCTCAAGATAGGTAAAAGTTGTATGCCGACAAGCGTAGGCGAATGATCGAATTTCAAGAAGGTGACATGGTGATGCTTAAGGTTTCGCCATGGAAGGGTATTATTCGGTTTCGAAAGCGGGGAAAGTTAGCTCCTCGGTTTATTGGACCATTTATGGTTTTAGCTCGTGTCGGTGAAGTCGCGTATCGTTTGGAATTACCCAAAGAGCTTGCGGGGATCCATAATACATTTCATGTTTCCCATCTCCGTAAGTGTCTTGCGGATGATTCATCGTGGGTACCATTAGACGAGATTGAGCTAAACAATAAGTTAGAGTATATTGAGGAGCCGATTGCCATACTCGATGAGAAGGTCAAAAGGTTGAGACATAAAGAGGTTAGGACTTTTAAAGTTCAATGGCGTCGTAGTAAAGGTTCCGAGTTTACTTGGGAGCCCGAAGAATTCGTGTTGGTTTATCTTCCCTCTTGTCATGCGGCTTGGATCGCGAGGACGCGCTCCGAATCAAGTGGGGGAGAGTTGTAAGACTCTAATCTTCATTGTACAGCAGTGTAAATAGAGTACATAAAGTGTGGGAATGATTGTGCAGTTAAACAGAAGTCAGAGACGGATCTGAGCTAGGTGCGCTCAGCGCACCCTTAATAGTGCGTGTGGCGCACTAACACTGTAGCCGTGTTTCTGCTCTTTTATTCAGATATTTTGATGGGCATTTTGGTAATTGCACTTGTGGATGAGTTAAAGGCCAGTTGTTCAGTTTGTGGAGTATCATTAACTCCATTATCAACAACCTTATCCTCTTCACTTAAATTTTAGAGTGAGAGTGTGATTCTTGAGTGAGAAAGCTTAAATCCAAGAGGAATAAGTTATTCTCGGACCAAACTGCGGGTAGTAAAGTTGTTCATCTCCTCTCTAGCTCCGTTGTGGTTGTAGTGGTACGTTCTAACTTTAATTTCCTTACTTTGATTTTGTGTAAGGGTTAGGGTTTGGGTAAATGAAGAATATAAAACTCATATTTGGTGATTTTGGGTGTTCTTGGGGAAGATTGAGTCATGTAGACTCAATAGTAACTAACCTAGGGTTTTAAAGTATTAATTGGGATGTATGAACATAATTGGTTAGCAAATTACTAGCACACCTAAATGTTTAGTAAATGGGTGTTAGGAGGGATTGTGGAAGATTCGAAATGGGTGTGTTGACATTAAGTGATTAAATGTGTAATTGTTGACCTAGTTGGGCATGATGGGTGTGAAATGTCATAAGTTTGTGTAAGACGGTGTTGTTAGACCTTAATCACTAGCTTTTAGTGATTGATGATGGGTCTTGACCTTAAGTGACGGTTTTTGTAAATGAGGCATTTAATGCAATTAAGTCATTAAATGCACATAAGTAAATAGTTGGTATTTAGTCCAACAAGTTTGTTTGTTGATCAACTACTTATTATATTAAGTACTTTGCTTTGAAGCTTGCGGAGTTATAAAGTCGTCACCAAATTGTTAAGGTGAGTGGAGTAAGTATACATGTACGTATATGATGTGTTATTTGTATGAGTGGATATGTGTTGTCCAAGTTAGTGATATATGCGTTTTACACTAACAGTTTCATAGTTGGATATATGTTGTCCGAATTTAGTGATATATGTGTTGTACACTAACGAATGTATAAATGGATATGTGTTGTCTAAATTAGTGATATATGTGTTGTACACTAACGATTTAATAAACGGATATGTGTTGTCCAAGGGTTAGTGATATATGTGTTGTGCACTAACGGTTGTTATGAACACCGGTGGGAATTTTGAGTACCATTCCTCTTACGATTGGTTAACCATGGTTGTGTGATTTGGGTATTAGCATATTTAATTGTGAACTATATGCTATTGTTGTCGCTAGCTCATTATGTATTGCGGATATTGGTTTGTGCATGTTGTTTGCATAGTTGTTGAATTGCTAGCTTAAATCCGGTATTGTGTAAGTGAATGCAAGTAGATAGGTTATATATGTATATGTATAATTATTGCATTCACTAAGCTTTGCTTACCCTCTCGTTGTTTATCTTTTTATAGGCTCCGGCGTTGACAAGGGTAAGGGCATTCGGTTGGATTAGAGATCCCGCTTGTTGTTTAGGGGACGCTTTTGTGATGTGATAGCTTTTAGAGTTTGACCGAGATTTGGGTAGTTTATGAAATGTCCTGTTCTTATTGATTAAAAACGTTCCACATTAATTGATTTCGTTGCGAGGTTTTGACCTCTATATGAGACGTTTTTCAAAGACTGCATTCATTTTTAAAACAAACCATAACCTTTATTTCATAAATAAAGGTTTAAAAAGCTTTACGTAGATTATCAAATAATGATAATCTAAAATATCCTGTTTACACACGACCATTACATAATGGTTTACAATACAAATATGTTACATCGAAATCAGTTTCTTGAATGCAGTTTTTACACAATATCATACAAACATGGACTCCAAATCTTGTCCTTATTTTAGTATGCAACAGCGGAAGCTCTTAGTATTCACCTGAGAATAAACATGCTTTAAACGTCAACAAAAATGTTGGTGAGTTATAGGTTTAACCTATATATATCAAATCGTAACAATAGACCACAAGATTTCATATTTCAATACACATCCCATACATAGAGATAAAAATCATTCATATGGTGAACACCTGGTAACCGACATTAACAAGATGCATATATATAAGAATATCCCCATCATTCCGGGACACCCTTCGGATATGATATAAATTTCGAAGTACTAAAGCATCCGGTACTTTGGATGGGGTTTGTTAGGCCCAATAGATCTATCTTTAGGATTCGCGTCAATTAGGGTGTCTGTTCCCTAATTCTTAGATTACCAGACTTAATAAAAAGGGGCATATTCGATTTCGATAATTCAACCATAGAATGTAGTTTCACGTACTTGTGTCTATTTTGTAAATCATTTATAAAACCTGCATGTATTCTCATCCCAAAAATATTAGATTTAAAAGTGGGACTATAACTCACTTTCACAGATTTTAACTTCGTCGGGAAGTAAGACTTGGCCACTGGTTGATTCACGAACCTATAACAATATATACATATATATCAAAGTATGTTTAAAATATATTTACAACACTTTTAATATACTTTGATGTTTTAAGTTTATTAAGTCAGCTGTCCTCGTTAGTAACCTACAACTAGTTGTCCACAGTTAGATGTACAGAAATAAATCGATAAATATTATCTTGAATCAATCCACGACCCAGTGTATACGTATCTCAGTATTGATCACAACTCAAACTATATATATTTTGGAATCAACCTCAACCCTGTATAGCTAACTCCAACATTCACATATAGAGTGTCTATGGTTGTTCCGAAATATATATAGATGTGTCGACATGATAGGTCGAAACATTGTATACGTGTCTATGGTATCTCAAGATTACATAATATACAATACAAGTTGATTAAGTTATGGTTGGAATAGATTTGTTACCAATTTTCACGTAGTTAAAATGAGAAAAATTATCCAATCTTGTTTCACCCATAACTTCTTCATTTTAAATCCGTTTTGAGTGAATCAAATTGCTATGGTTTCATATTGAACTCTATTTTATGAATCTAAACAGAAAAGTATAGGTTTATAGTCGGAAAAATAAGTTACAAGTCGTTTTTGTAAAGGTAGTCATTTCAGTCGAAAGAACGACGTCTAGATGACCATTTTAGAAAACATACTTCCACTTTGAGTTTAACCATAATTTTTGGATATAGTTTCATGTTCATAATAAAAATCATTTTCTCAGAATAACAACTTTTAAATCAAAGTTTTTCATAGTTTTTAATTAACTAACCCAAAACAGCTCGCGGTGTTACTACGACGGCGTAAATCCGGTTTTACGGTGTTTTTCGTGTTTCCAGGTTTTAAATCATTAAGTTAGCATATCATATAGATATAGAACATGTGTGTAGTTAATTTTAAAAGTCAAGTTAGAAGGATTAACTTTTGTTTGCGAACAAGTTTAGAATTAACTAAACTATGTTCTAGTGATTACGAGTTTAAACCTTCGAATAAGATAGTTTTATATATATGAATCGAATGATGTTATGAACATCATTACTACCTCAAGTTTAGTAGGTAAACCTACTGGAAGTGACAAGAAATGATCTAGCTTCAAAGGATCTTGGATGGCTTGAAAGTTCTTGAAGTAGGATCATGACACAAAAACAAGTTCAAGTAAGATTTTTACTCGAATTAAGATAGTTTATAGTTATAGAAATTGAATCAAAGTTTGAATATGAATATTACCTTGAATAAGAAAGATAACCTACTGTATATAACAAAGGTTTCTTGATCTTAGATGATTACTTGGAATGGATTAGAAAGCTTGGAAGTAAATTAGTAAACTTGAAGGGATTTTTGAAGTGTTCTTGAAGTGTTCTTCCTATGATGATTATAGCTTGATTCTTGAAGTGATTTTTGATGAAGATGATGATTAACTACTGGAAAAATACGTTCATAATAGTGTGTGTGTTTTGAGAGAGAATTAGAAAGAGAATTGGAAGTGAAATGGAGTGAATGATGAGTGGTAATTGGTGAGTGGTGAGTGGGGTTAAAAGGAGTTCTAGTTAGTTGACTAGCTCATGGTAGAAGTTAAAATTGATTAGTCATACATGACATAATCAAGAGTGGAATCCCATGCTAGTTCCTATTGGTATATACTCATAGTAAGTACGTTTTGAAGCTGTGTATAATACGGGTAAGAATACGACTAGAATTCTTGATGAAAGAAAAGAATGGAAAAGTAACTGTAACCATTTTCGTTAAGTATGAGTGTTTTGATATATGTCTTGAAGTCTTCCAAAAGTATTTTAATACATCTAAATACACTACATGTATATACATTTTAACTGAGTCGTTAAGTCATCGTTAGTCGTTACATGTAAGTGTTGTTTTGAAACCTTTAAGTTAACGATCTCAATTAATGTTGTTAACCCATTGTTTATTATATCTAATGAGATGTTAAATTATTATATTATCATGATATTATGATATATTAATATATCTTAATATGATATATATATATATATTTAAATGTCGTTACAACGATAATCGTTACATATATGTCTCGTTTCGAAATCCTTAAGTTAGTAGTCTTGTTTATATGTATATAACTCATTGTTAATATACTTATGGAGATACTTACTTATCATAATCTCATGTTAACCATATGTATATCCATATATATATATCGTCATGTCGTTTTTACAAGTTTTAACGTTCGTGAATCGCCGGTCAACTTGGGTGGTCAATTGTCTATATGAAACATATTTCAATTAATCAAGTCTTAACAAGTTTGATTGCTTAACATGTTGGAAACATTTAATCATGTAAATATCAATCTCAATTAATATATATAAACATGGAAAAGTTCGGGTCACTACAGTACCTACCCGTTAAATAAATTTCGTCCCGAAATTTTAAGCTGTTGAAGGTGTTGACGAATCTTCTGGAAATAGATGCGGGTATTTCTTCTTCATCTGATCTTCATGCTCCCAGGTGAACTCGGGTCCTCTACGAGCATTCCATCGAACCTTAACAATTGGTATCTTGTTTTGCTTAAGTCTTTTAACCTCACGATCCATTATTTCGACGGGTTCTTCGATGAATTGGAGTTTTTCGTTGATTTGGATTTCATCTAATGGAATAGTGAGATCTTCTTTAGCAAAACATTTCTTCAAATTCGGGACGTGGAAAGTGTTATGTACAGCCGCGAGTTGTTGAGGTAACTCAAGTCGGTAAGCTACTGGTCCGACACGATCAATAATCTTGAATGGTCCAATATACCTTGGATTTAATTTCCCTCGTTTACCAAATCGAACAACGCCTTTCCAAGGTGTAACTTTAAGCATGACCATCTCTCCAATTTCAAATTCTATATCTTTTCTTTTAATGTCAGCGTAGCTCTTTTATCGACTTTGGGTGGTTTTCAACCGTTGTTGAATTTGGATGATCTTCTCGGTAGTTTCTTGTATAATCTCCGGACCCGTAATCTGTCTATCCCCCACTTCACTCCAACAAATCGGAGACCTGCACTTTCTACCATAAAGTGCTTCAAACGGCGCCATCTCAATGCTTGAATGGTAGCTGTTGTTGTAGGAAAATTCTGCTAATGGTAGATGTCGATCCCAACTGTTTCCGAAATCAATAACACATGCTCGTAGCATGTCTTCAAGCATTTGTATCGTCCTTTCGCTCTGCCCATCAGTTTGTGGATGATAGGCAGTACTCATGTCTAGACGAGTTCCTAATGCTTGCTGTAATGTCTGCCAGAATCTTGAAATAAATCTGCCATCCCTATCAGAGATAATAGAGATTGGTATTCCATGTCTGGAGACGACTTCCTTCAAATACAGTCGTGCTAACTTCTCCATCTTGTCATCTTCTCTTATTGGCAGGAAATGTGCTGATTTGGTGAGACGATCAACTATTACCCAAATAGTATCAAAACCACTTGCAGTCCTTGGCAATTTAGTGATGAAATCCATGGTAATGTTTTCCCATTTCCATTCCGGGATTTTGGGTTGTTGAAGTAGACCTGATGGTTTCTGATGCTCAGCTTTGACCTTAGAACACGATAAACATTCTCCTACGTATTTAGCAACATCGGCTTTCATACCCGGCCACCAAAAATATTTCCTGAGATCCTTGTACATCTTCCCCGTTCCAGGATGTATTGAGTATCTGGTTTTATGAGCTTCTCTAAGTACCATTTCTCTCATATCTCCAAATTTTGGTACCCAAATCCTTTCAGACCTATACCGGGTTCCGTCTTCCCGAATATTAAGATGTTTCTCCGATCCTTTGGGTATTTCATCCTTTAAATTTCTCTCTTTTAAAACTCCTTGTTGCGCCTCCTTTATTTGAGTAGTAAGGTTATTATGAATCATTATATTCATAGATTTTACTCGAATGGGTTCTCTGTCCTTCCTGCTCAAGGCATCGGCTACCACATTTTCCTTCCCCGGGTGGTAACGAATCTCAAAGTCGTAATCATTCAATAATTCAATCCACCTACGCTGCCTCATATTCAGTTGTTTCTGATTAAATATGTGTTGAAGACTTTTGTGGTCGGTATATATAATACTTTTGACCCCATATAAGTAGTGCCTCCAAGTCTTTAATGCAAAAACAACCGCGCCTAATTCCAAATCATGCGTCGTATAATTTTGTTCGTGAATCTTCAATTGTCTAGACGCATAAGCAATCACCTTCGTTCGTTGCATTAATATACAACCGAGACCTTACTTTGATGCGTCACAATAAATCACAAAATCATCATTCCCTTCAGGCAATGACAATATAGGTGCCGTAGTTAGCTTTTTCTTCAATAACTGAAACGCATTCTCTTGTTCATCATTCCATTCAAATTTCTTCCCTTTATGCGTTAATGCAGTCAAGGGTTTTGCTATTCTGGAAAAGTCTTGGATGAACCTTCTGTAGTAACTAGCTAGTCCTAAAAACTGGCGTATGTGTTTCGGAGTTTTCGGGGTTTCCCACTTTTCAACAGTTTCTATCTTTGCCGGATCCACCTTAATACCTTCTTTGTTCACTATGTGACCGAGGAATTGAACTTCTTCCAACCAAAATGCACACTTTGAAAACTTAGCGTACAATTCTTCCTTCCTCAATACTTCTAACACCTTTCTCAAATGTTCACCGTGTTCTTGGTCATTCTTTGAGTAAATAAGTATGTCATCAATGAAAACAATGACAAACTTGTCAAGGTATGGTCCACACACTCGGTTCATAAGGTCCATGAACACAGCTGGTGCATTAGTTAAACCAAACGGCATGACCATAAACTCGTAATGACCGTAACGTGTTCTGAAAGCAGTCTTTGGAATATCATCTTCTTTCATCCGCATTTGATGATACCCGGAACGTAAGTCAATCTTTGAATAAACAGACGAGCCTTGTAGTTGATCAAATAAGTCGTCGATTCTCGGTAGTGGGTAGCGGTTCTTGATGGTAAGTTTGTTCAACTCTCGGTAGTCGATACACAACCTGAATGTACCATCTTTCTTCTTGACAAACAAAACAAGAGCTCTCCACGGTGATGTACTTGGTCGAATGAAACCACGCTCTAAAAGTTCTTGTAATTGGCTTTGCAGTTCTTTCATCTCGCTGGGTGCGAGTCTGTAAGGAGCACGAGCTATTGGTGCAGCTCCTGGTACAAGATCTATTTGAAATTCAACGGATCGCTATGGGGGTAATCCCGGTAATTCTTTCGGAAATACATCGGGAAATTCTTTTGCAATGGGAACATCATTGATGCTCTTTTCTTCAGTTTGTACTTTCTCGACGTGTGCTAGAACAACATAGCAACCTTTTCTTATTAGTTTTTGTGCCTTCAAATTACTAATAATATGTAGCTTCGTGTTGCCCTTTTCTCCGTACACCATTAAGGGTTTTCCCTTTTCTCGTATAATGCGAATTGCATTTTTGTAACAAACGATCTCTGCTTTCACTTCTTTCAACCAGTCCATACCGATTATCACATCAAAACTCCCTAACTCTACTGGTATCAAATCAATCTTAAATGTTTCGCTAACCAGTTTAATTTCTCGATTCCGACATATATTATCTGCTGAAATTAATTTACCATTTGCTAATTCGAGTAAAAATTTACTATCCAAAGGCGTCAATGGACAACTTAATTTAGCACAAAAATCTCTACTCATATAGCTTCTATCCGCACCCGAATCAAATAAAACGTAAGCAGATTTATTGTCAATAAGAAACGTACCCGTAACAAGCTCCGGGTCTTCCTGTGCCTCTGCCGCATTAATATTGAAAACTCTTCCGCGGCCTTGTCCATTCGTGTTCTCCTGGTTCGGGCAATTTCTAATAATGTGGCCCGGTTTTCCACATTTATAACAAACTACATTGGCATAACTTGCTCCGACACTACTTTCTCCGCCATTACTCGTTCCGACACCATTTGTTCCTTTCGTTCTATTAACCCCTGGTCCGTAGACCTCACACTTCGCCGCGCTATGACCATTTCTTTTACACTTGTTGCAAAATTTGGTGCAGAACCCCGAGTGATACTTTTCACACCTTTGGCATAGCTGCTTCTGATTGTTGTTGTTGTTGTTGTGGTTATTATTGTTTTTGGGATGATTGTTGTAGTTGCTGTTGTTATTGTTGTTGTTGTTGGGCCGTTTGTTGTAGTTGCGATTGATGTTGCGATTGTTGGGATAATTGTTGCGATTATTGTTGTAATTGCTGTTGTTGTTGTATTGGTGATTCTTATCACCATTTTCCTCCCACTTTCTTTTGACTTGCTTCACATTGGCCTCTTCAGCAGTCTGTTCTTTAATTCTTTCTTCAATCTGGTTCACTAGTTTGTGAGCCATTCTACATGCCTGTTGTATGGAGGCGGGCTCGTGTGAACTTATATCTTCTTGGATTCTTTCCGGTAATCCTTTCACAAACGCGTCGATCTTCTCTTCCTCATCTTCGAATGCTCCAGGACACAATAGGCACAATTCTGTGAATCGTCTTTCATACGTAGTAATATCAAATCCTTGGGTTCGTAACCCTCTAAGTTCTGTCTTGAGCTTATTGACCTCGGTTCTGGGACGGTACTTCTCGTTCATCAAGTGCTTGAATGCTGACCACGGTAGTGCGTACGCATCATCTTGTCCCACTTGCTCTAGATAGGTATTCCACCATGTTAACGCAGAACCTGTGAAGGTATGCGTAGCGTACTTCACTTTGTCCTCTTCAGTACACTTACTTATGGCAAACACCGATTCGACCTTCTCGGTCCACCGTTTCAATCCGATCGGTCCTTCAGTTCCATCAAATTCCAAAGGTTTGCAGGCAGTGAATTCTTTGTAGGTTTATCCTACACGATTTCCTGTACTGCCAGATCCAAGGTTATTGTTGGTATGTAGCGCAGCCTGTACTGCGGCTATGTTTGAAGCTAGAAAAGTACGGAATTCCTCTTCATTCATATTCACGGTGTGTCGAGTAGTCGGTGCCATTTCCTTCAAAATAGTCAAATGGAACAAGTTAATCATACAGAATATTAAGAGTAGTTAATAGTATTTCGTAGCATAATATGAACTCATTTATAAAAGCTTTTTCTTCATATTAGCGTTTTATAAGTTTAAATTCGGGTAGTACCTACCCGTTAAGTTCATACTTAGTAGCTAATATACAATTCAACTACTACAATTCTATATGAAAAACTGATTGTAATAATATTTCGCGTTCAAACTTTTATACAATATTTTACAAACTTACAATACCGCTTATTTTACATAAAGCATGAAATATAGCACACAATAACTTTGATACAAGATAGTTGTGAAGATAATTCTAGCTAGTACACAAGTCGTTCAGCAAAGGCAATAAAGACACGTAATTCATACGTCCAGAAACAAGTCATGCATTCTGGTTTTACTAGGACTACTTCCCATCCTTGGTCTTGTGGAACATAACCGTTATGGCCGTTGATAAGACAGCATGTTGTAACGTCGTCAAAGGGACAAGGGTTACGTAATGACCAACAGTCTCGTAATAACCTAAAAACCTCATTTCTTACCCCAATTACCGACTCCGTCACTTGTGGGAACGTTTTGTTTAATAGTTGTAGCCCGATGTTCTTGTTCTCACTTTGGTGAGAAGCGAACATTACTAACCCGTAAGCATAACATGCTTCTTTATGTTGCATGTTAGCCGTTTTTTCTAAATCACGAAGTCCTATATTCGGATATACTGAGTCAAAATAATTTCTTAACCCGTTGCGTAAAATAGCATTTGGGTTCCCCGCAATGTATGCGTCAAAGTAAACACATCGTAACTTATGGATTTCCCAATGTGATATCCCCCATCTTTCGAACGAAAGCCTTTTATAAACCAAGGCATTCTTGGAACGTTCTTCGAATGTCTTACAAACTGATATCGCCTTAAATAGTTGTGCCGAGGAATTCTGACCGACTCTAGACAAGATTTCATCAATCATGTCTCCGGGTAGGTCTCTTAAAATATTGGGTTGTCTATCCATTTTGTATTTTTATACTGTAAAATAGACAAGAGTTAGATTCATAAAAAAATACTTATTAATACAAGCATTTTTTTACATATATCATAAAGCATAAGCACACTATATTACATATATTACACCACACGAATACAACTATCTTATTCCGACTCGCTCGTTTCTTCTTGTTCGGTTTTGGTTCGTTTTGCCAAGTTTCTAGGGATATATGATGTTCCCCTAATACGAGCCGTCGTTGTCCACATTGGTTTAGAAAAACCTGGTGGTTTAGAGGTTCCCGGGTCATTGTTACAACTTAAGGACTTCGGGGGTTGACGATACATATAAAGTTCATCGGGGTTGGAATTAGATTTCTCTATTTTTATGCCCTTTCCCTTATTATTTTCTTTTGCCTTTTTAAATTCAGTTGGGGTAATTTCTATAACATCATCGGAATTCTCGTCGGAATCCGATTCATCGGAGAATTGGTAATCCTCCCAATATTTTGCTTCCTTGGCGGAAACACCATTGACCATAATTAACCTTGGTCGGTTGGTTGAGGATTCTCTTTTACTTAACCGTTTTATTATTTCCCCCACCGCTTCTATTTCTTCTTCCGGTTCCGATTCTTCTTCCGGTTCCGATTCTTCTTCCGATTCCGACTCTTCTTCCGGTTCCTCTTCGGGAACTTGTGAATCAGTCCACGAATCATTCCAATTTACATTTGACTCTTCATTATTATTAGGTGAGTCAATGGGACTTGTTCTAGAGGTAGACATCTATCACATAATATCAAACACGTTAAGAGATTAATATATCACATAATATTCATATGTTAAAAATATATAGTTTCCAACAAAAATGTTAAGCAATCATTTTTAAAGAAAACACGGTCGAAGTCCAGACTCACTAATGCATCCTAACAAACTCAATAAGACACACTAATGCAAATTTTCTGGTTCTCTAAGACCAACGCTCGGATACCAACTGAAATGTCCCGTTCTTATTGATTAAAAACGTTCCACATTAATTGATTTCGTTGCGAGGTTTTGACCTCTATATGAGACGTTTTTCAAAGACTGCATTCATTTTTAAAACAAACCATAACCTTTATTTCATAAATAAAGGTTTAAAAAGCTTTACGTAGATTATCAAATAATGATAATCTAAAATATCCTGTTTACACACGACCATTACATAATGGTTTACAATACAAATATGTTACATCGAAATCAGTTTCTTGAATGCAGTTTTTACACAATATCATACAAACATGGACTCCAAATCTTGTCCTTATTTTAGTATGCAACAGCGGAAGCTCTTAGTATTCACCTGAGAATAAACATGCTTTAAACGTCAACAAAAATGTTGGTGAGTTATAGGTTTAACCTATATATATCAAATCGTAACAATAGACCACAAGATTTCATATTTCAATACACATCCCATACATAGAGATAAAAATCATTCATATGGTGAACACCTGGTAACCGACATTAACAAGATGCATATATATAAGAATATCCCCATCATTCCGGGACACCCTTCGGATATGATATAAATTTCGAAGTACTAAAGCATCCGGTACTTTGGATGGGGTTTGTTAGGCCCAATAGATCTATCTTTAGGATTCGCGTCAATTAGGGTGTCTGTTCCCTAATTCTTAGATTACCAGACTTAATAAAAAGGGGCATATTCGATTTCGATAATTCAACCATAGAATGTAGTTTCACGTGCTTGTGTCTATTTTGTAAATCATTTATAAAACCTGCATGTATTCTCATCCCAAAAATATTAGATTTAAAAGTGGGACTATAACTCACTTTCACAGATTTTAACTTCGTCGGGAAGTAAGACTTGGCCACTGGTTGATTCACGAACCTATAACAATATATACATATATATCAAAGTATGTTTAAAATATATTTACAACACTTTTAATATACTTTGATGTTTTAAGTTTATTAAGTCAGATGTCCTCGTTAGTAACCTACAACTAGTTGTCCACAGTTAGATGTACAGAAATAAATCGATAAATATTATCTTGAATCAATCCACGACCCAGTGTATACGTATCTCAGTATTGATCACAACTCAAACTATATATATTTTGGAATCAACCTCAACCCTGTATAGCTAACTCCAACATTCACATATAGAGTGTCTATGGTTGTTCCGAAATATATATAGATGTGTCGACATGATAGGTCGAAACATTGTATACGTGTCTATGGTATCTCAAGATTACATAATATACAATACAAGTGGATTAAGTTATGGTTGGAATAGATTTGTTACCAATTTTCACGTAGCTAAAATGAGAAAAATTATCCAATCTTGTTTTACCCATAACTTCTTCATTTTAAATCCGTTTTGAGTGAATCAAATTGCTATGGTTTCATATTGAACTCTATTTTATGAATCTAAACAGAAAAGTATAGGTTTATAGTCAGAAAAATAAGTTACAAGTCGTTTTTGTAAAGGTAGTCATTTCAGTCGAAAGAACGACGTCTAGATGACCATTTTAGAAAACATACTTCCACTTTGAGTTTAACCATAATTTTTGGATATAGTTTCATGTTCATAATAAAAATAATTTTCTCAGAATAACAACTTTTAAATCAAAGTTTATCATAGTTTTTAATTAACTAACCCAAAACAGCCCGCGGTGTTACTACGACGGCGTAAATCCGGTTTTACGGTGTTTTTCTTGTTTCCAGGTTTTAAATCATTAAGTTAGCATATCATATAGATATAGAACATGTGTGTAGTTAATTTTAAAAGTCAAGTTAGAAGGATTAACTTTTGTTTGCGAACAAGTTTAGAATTAACTAAACTATGTTCTAGTGATTACGAGTTTAAACCTTCGAATAAGATAGTTATATATATATGAATCGAATGATGTTATGAACATCATTACTACCTCAAGTTTAGTAGGTAAACCTACTAGAAGTGACAAGAAATGATCTAGCTTTAAAGGATCTTGGATGGCTTGAAAGTTCTTGAAGTAGGATCATGACACAAAAACAAGTTCAAGTAAGATTTTTACTCGAATTAAGATAGTTTATAGTTATAGAAATTGAATCAAAGTTTGAATATGAATATTACTTTGAATAAGAAAGATAACCTACTGTATATAACAAAGGTTTCTTGATCTTAGATGATTACTTGGAATGGATTAGAAAGCTTGGAAGTAAATTAGTAAACTTGAAGGGATTTTTGAAGTGTTCTTGAAGTGTTCTTCCTATGATGATTATAGCTTGATTCTTGAAGTGATTTTTGATGAAGATGATGATTAACTACTGGAAAAATACGTTCATAATAGTGTGTGTGTGTGTTGAGAGAGAATTAGAAAGAGAATTGGAAGTGAAATGGAGTGAATGATGAGTGGTAATTGGTGAGTGGTGAGTGGGGTTAAAAGGAGTTCTAGTTAGTTGACTAGCTCATGGTAGAAGTTAAAATTGATTAGTCATACATGACATAATCAAGAGTGGAATCCCATGCTAGTTCCTATTGGTATATACTCATAGTAAGTACGTTTTGAAGCTGTGTATAATACGGGTAAGAATACGACTAGAATTCTTGATGAAAGAAAAGAATGGAAAAGTAACTGTAACCATTTTCGTTAAGTATGAGTGTTTTGATATATGTCTTGAAGTCTTTCAAAAGTATTTTAATACATCTAAATACACTACATGTATATACATTTTAACTGAGTCGTTAAGTCATCGTTGGTCGTTACATGTAAGTGTTGTTTTGAAACCTTTAAGTTAACGATCTCAATTAATGTTGTTAACCCATTGTTTATTATATCTAATGAGATGTTAAATTATTATATTATCATGATATTATGATATATTAATATATCTTAATATGATATATATATATATATATTTAAATGTCGTTACAACGATAATCGTTACATATATGTCTCGTTTCGAAATCCTTAAGTTAGTAGTCTTGTTTATATGTATATAACTCATTGTTAATATACTTATGGAGATACTTACTTATCATAATCTCATGTTAACCATATGTATATCCATATATATATATCGTCATGTCGTTTTTACAAGTTTTAACGTTCGTGAATCGCCAGTCAACTTGGGTGGTCAATTGTCTATATGAAACATATTTCAATTAATCAAGTCTTAACAAGTTTGATTGCTTAACATGTTGGAAACATTTAATCATGTAAATATCAATCTCAATTAATATATATAAACATGGAAAAGTTCGGGTCACTACAGTTTAACCCCAAACACCATGCTCATAGTGTCGTTTGAAAATTAAACTAAGGTGGTCGAAACTCATGATTTGTACGAAACTCGTAAAACGGCCGATGTGGGCCCCGTTTTGTAAAACTCATTTTATGTTTGAATCGTATGAGTTGTTCATATTAGAACACGTTGTGAAAAGCATTGCGTCTAATTATGTCTGGAAGTGGGAGATCTTTAATTAAAATTTGACGATTTTGGACAGAAGCTGTTGGGGGCCTGTGCGCGCCGCGCACCCCAAGGGGTGCGCGTGGCGCACTCTACTGTAAAAAATTTTTTTTTTTTTGCTTCACGTATTTGGTTGGTTATTGGTTTGGGTTGTTACATAGGGTCCTAAATAGCAACTTATTAAAACACCACTTTTTAAGGGTCGTATTATAAATTTCAATAATATCATGGGGTCCTAATAAAGTACTTTTTAGAACACTCTCATTAGTGTGCTCTATTATAAATTGACTTTTTTAAAAAGGCTCCTAAAATGGGATAAATATGACTTTTTTTTAATGGTGTCCTATTTCATGATTGACGGAATTTTTTTAGAATTCTAAAATGTATAATTAATATGACACTTACTTTTCGGTCATAGTATCATATATATAACTTTATAGGACATATAAATTATGAGTTATATAAAGTACTCTTATACGACACTTGATATTTCGGTCATATTTCATGATTTTCAAAAAAGTATAATTAATAGAACACATAGTAATATGGTTATAATATCATATAAAACTTATAGGACACTAAAATTATAGGTTTTATAAATTACTTTTATACGACACATGATATTTTGGTTCTATTTTATAATTTTCGAAATTTATAAAGAGTCCTAATACGTATATTTAATAGGACGTTTAGGTTTAGGGTCATAATATCATATATGATTTTATAGGGCACCTATAATGTTGGTTTTATAAAGTACTATTATAAGACAATTAATATTTCGGTCATATCACATGATTTTCAGAATTAATTCAGTGTTCTAAAAAATGGAATGAATATAACTCTTTATTTTTGAAGTTCTAATACCAAACTATATTTTATAGGTCCTTTATTTGGGTGAGTCTTTATTAAGATATGAGGAAAATTGATATGTAATCGTTATATATTAATATTATTACGTATTATAAAATAGAATTAAGGTAATATCGAGTACATTGTTTTAATTTGAGTAATAGTATTATTTCTACAATATTGATGGTGCACATGTAATTACGGTCGAAATAGTCATAATGTTGAATTAGTTATGGTTAAAATAACCCATTTTGTAATACTCCATCAGAATCCACTAACGGTGTACTAACCTCCGGTCCCACAGTTAACGGTCACGCCCTCTATATGAGACGTTTTCTGAAAAGCATTCACATTTAATTTATTAAAACGTTGTCATTAAATGTAAAGTAACCTTACCAATGCCAAAAGTAAATAATCAACGATATTATTAAAATTAACTGTTTCAAAATGCAAATGTAATAAGTCTTTGAAATAAAGAAATTTTGGACTCCATCCACTGTATGCAAGCAATCATCAAACACGCAAATGTAATAAGTCTTTGAAATAAAGAAATTTTGGACTCCATCCACTGTATGCAAGCAATCATCAAACACAGTGGAAGCTATACCTCTAGAGACCTGAGATAAAACATGCAAACATGTCAACAAAATTGTTGAGTGATTCTACAGGTTTAGTAAATCGTTTATCGTTTGTTAGACCATGAGATTTCTTACAAAGAATTGTAAAAGTTTATTAATCTGTTATGAGCACTTGAATATAAAGCTTTAACCCGCGAATAGCTAATGTAACAACCCGACCCATTATACAACCGAAAACAGACCTCAAAAAAAATTTCGAAGCAGGCCTGCCCAGGCAGGGTGAGCGGCGCGCAACCCTTCCTGTGCGCGGCGCGCACAGGGCCTAGCAGCCTGCTGTCCGGATTGGTCATTTTCACGTAAAAAGATCTCTCACTTCCCGACATATTTAGACGAAACGCTTTTCAAAACATGTTCTAATATGAAAAACTAGCACGATTCAATAATAAAATAAGTTTTACAAAACGGGGCCCACATCGGCCCGAACTACGAGTTTCATACAAAACATGAGTTTCGACCACATTAGTTTAATTTCCAAACGTCATTATGAGCATGGTGTTTGGGGGTTAAACTACCCAAGTTCCGGTCAACTCCAAAAGCTATCAAATCCAAAAGCGTCCCCTAACAAATAAAGCGGGATCTCTAATCCAACCGAATGCACTTACCCTTATCCACGCTGGAGCCTATAAAAAGATAAACAACGAGAGGGTAAGCTAAAGCTTAGTGAATGCAATAATTATACACATACATATATAATATACCTACTTGCAAACACTCATACACATACCGCATACATGCTAGAAACACAATTAGCTTATCATCAATACGAGGCTACCAACCTCCAATACCACAAGCTAGCATAACAATCGCATAAATATATATAACTCGAACAATATAATATGCTTTCACTTACAACACAATAACCATGGTTAACCAATCGTACAAGGGAATGACGCTCGCGAAAGGCCATCGGTGTTCATAACATCCGTTAGTGTACTTAACACCTCGTATTCACTAAACCCTCGGGTGGCATCTTAACACCTAGATACTTCACCCTTTATTTTACTTAGAGTGGTGTCTTAACACCTCGACACTTCACTCCTAGGTGGCATCTTAACACCTCGATGCTTCACCTCTAGGTGGCATCTTAACACCTCGATACTTCACCCGCCAATTACTTAGAGTGGCACCTTAACACCTCGATGCTTCACTCGTCACGTGAAACGTGGTGCCTTAACACTTCGACACTTCACATCTCACGCCACCACAAATAAATACATTATATATCTACGCATATAATTATTCCACTCACCTTAACGATTCGGTGACAGTTTTATACTTCCGCAAGCTTCAAAGCAAAGTACCTAATATAATAAGTACTTCAATCAACACATAATCTAGTTCGACTAAATACCAACAATTCACATATGTGCATTTAATGACTTAATGCATTAAATGCCCCATTTTCACCAAAACCGCCCTTAAGGGTCAAGACCACCATTAATCACGTAAAAGCTAGTGATTAAGGTCCAACAACACTAACTATAACATAATTAGGGTAATTCATACCCATAATCCCCAACTAGGCCAATCATTAACCCCTTTGACTCATTTAAAGTCAACACACCCATTTCGGGTCATCCACTAACCCAACTAACACCCATTTACCAATTAGCTAGGTGTGCTAGTAATTAACTAACCAATTAGGACTCATAAACATCAATTACCACTTTGAAACCCTAGGTTAGTTACCATTGAGTCTTCATGACTCAATCTTACCCAAGAACACCCAAAATCATCAAATATAAGTTTTATGTTCATCACTATCCCAAACCCTAAACCTTACACAAATTTAAAACAAGGAAATCAAGATTAGAGCTTACCACTACAACTACAACGTAGCTAGTGAGTAGATGAACGACTTTAATACCCGCACTTTGGCCCGAGAACAACTTCTTCCTCTTGGATTTAAGCTTTCTCACTCAAGAAATCACACTCTCTCTCTAAAATTAAAGTGAAGAAGATAAGGTTGTTGAAAATGGATTGAATGATACTCCACAAACTGACCTACTGGCCTTTAACTCGTTCACAGGTGAAATTACCAAAATACCCATCAAAATATCTGAATAAAACAAGCAGAACCGGCTACAGTGAAGAGTGCGCCACGCGCACCCTTATGTGTGCGCTGAGCGCACTAAGCTCAGATCTGTCTCTGTCTTCTGTTTAACTGTACAATCATTCCCACACTTTATGTACTCTATTTATTCTGCTGTACAATGAAGATTAGGGTCTTACAACTCTCCCCCACTTGAATCGGAGCGCGTCCTCGCGATCCAAGCCGCATGACAAGAGGGAAGGTAAACCAACACGAATTCTTCGGGCTCCTAAGTAAACTCGGAACCTTTACTACGACGCCATTGAACTTTAAAAGTTCTCACTTCTTTATTTCTCAACCTTTTGACCTTCTCATCGAGTATGGAAATCGGCTCCTCAATATATTCTAACTTATTGTTTAGCTCAATCTCGTCTAACGGTACCCAAGATGAATCATCCGCAAGACACTTGCGGAGATGGGAAACATGAAATGTATTATGGATCCCCGCAAGCTCTTCGGGTAATTCCAAATGATACGCTAAAACCTTAAATGGCCCAATAAACCGAGGAGCTAACTTTCCCCGTTTTCTAAACCGAATAATGCCTTTCCATGGCGAAACCTTAAGCATCACCATGTCACCTTCTTGAAATTCGATCATTCGCCTACGTTTGTCGGCATACGACTTCTATCTTGAGCCTTTTTCAAATGATCCCGAATCATATCAATCTTGCTATTCATCTCTATAACCAAATCGGTACTCCCGATTTCTCTTTGACCCACTTCACCCCAACAAATTGGAGTTCGACACCTCCGCCCATAAAGCATCTCATAAGTTGGCAACCCAATACTAGTATGATAACTATTATTGTACGAGAATTCCACCAAAGGTAAGTGCTCATCCCAACTACCACCAAAATCAATAATACACGCCCGTAACATATCCTCCAATGTTTGATTCGTACGTTCGGTTTGACCGTCCGTTTGAGGATGATATGCCGTGCTCAATTTCAATTGTGTACCCATATCTTCGTGAAACTTCTCTCAAAACGGAGATGTAAAACGGGTATCTTGATCCGAAATAATAGATATAGGAACCCCATGTCGAGTGACTACTTCCTTGATAAACAATTTAGCCAAGGTCTCCGACGATATCGCTTCCCGAATGGGAAGAAACAAAGCACTTTTGTCAATCGGTCAACTATCACCCAAATTGAATCAAATTGGGTTCTCGCCGTTTTAGGTAACTTTGTGATGAAATCCATGGTAATGTGCTCCCATTTCCACTTCGGAATTTCTAACGGTTGTAACTTACCATACGGCTTTTGGTGTTCGGCTTTAACTTGCAAACACGTGACATATTGCTCAACATACTTAACAACATCACGTTTCATGCCCGGCCACCAATAATCCTTTCTCAAATCGAGATACATTTTCATCGCGCCCGGATGAATGGAATACTTTGACTTATGTGCTTCATCAAGTAGCACTCGTCGATAATCCCCCATCTTAGGTACCCACACTCTTCCTTGAAAAGATAAAAAACCACGCGAACCCATAGTAATGAATTCCGACTGCCCCACAATTCGTTCCGCATGCTTGTTGTGAACGTAAGCTTCAATTTGAATCACACTAAGTTTTTCAAGAAAATCGTTAGTAATAATCATACGTAACAATCCCAATCGTAACGCCGGGTGGTGACTCTTTCTACTTAACGCATCCGCGACCACATTCGCCTTGCCCGGATGATAAAGTATTTCACAATCATAATATTTTACCACATCCATCCACCTACGTTGGCGATAATTAAAATCTCGTTGATTGAAGAGATGTTTCAAACTCTTATGATCCGAATAAATCGTACTCTTGACACCATACAAGTGATGGCACCAAATTTTCAACGCATGCACAACCACCGCCAACTCAAGATCATGAGTCGGATATCTCGTTTCGTGTTCCTTTAATTGTCGAGAGGCGTAAGCGATGACTTTACCTCTTTATATTAGAACACACCCGAGCCTATTTAGAGAGGCATCATAATACACCGTCATGTCTTCCACACCTTCCGGCAACACTAACACCGGAGCTTGACACAATTTCTCTTTTAGCAATTGAAAAGCAATTTCTTGCTCGTTCTCCCAATTAAATCTCGTGTTCTTCCTCGTCAATTTAGTCAACGAAGAAGCGATCTTAGAAAAGTCTTGAATAAACCGACGATAATAACCGGCCAACCCGAGAAAACTTCGGATTTCCGTAGGCGTAGTCGGTCGCCTCCAGCTCTTCACCGTTTCGATCTTCCCCGGATCTACTTGAATACCGTCTTTGTTCACAATGTGGCCAAGGAATTGAACTTCCCTTAGCCAAAATTCACATTTGGAGAATTTAGCATACAACTTCTCCTTCCGCAACGTCTTCAACACACCCCTCAAATGATGTTCATGCTCCTTCATACTTTTCGAATAGACATGTATGTCGTCAATGAACACAATTACTGACTTGTCCAACATAGGTTGGCACACTCAGTTCATAAGGTCCATGAATGCCGCCGGTGCATTCGTAAGACCAAAAGGCATAACTACGAATTCAAAATGCCCATAACGCATTCGAAAAGTCGTTTTCTCGATGTCTTCCTCACGGACCCGCATTTGGTGATAGCCGGACCGTAGGTCGATTTTTGAGAAATACGTTGCACCTTGGAGTTGGTCAAACAAATCGTTAATCCGAGATAATGGGTAACGATTCTTGATCGTCACTTTATTCAACTCCCGATAATCGATGCACATCCGCATACTACCGTCCTTCTTCTTCACGAACAAAACCGGAGTGCCCCATGGCGAAGCACTCGGTCGGATAAAACCCTTTTCAAGTAGCTCTTGGGTTTGATTTAACAACTCTTGAATTTCCGTCGGCGCTAAACGATAAGGAGTTTTAGTAATGGGGGTAGCCCCCGGAACCAACTCAATGCGAAATTCAACTTGTCTTTCCGCCAGAACACCCGGTAACTCGTCCGAAAAAACATCTTTGAATTCACTAACCACCGTAATTTCACGAATGGGTGGTGGCTCATCACGAGTATCAACAACATGGGCAAGAAAAGCCATGCCACCACTAACAAGAAAACGACGTGCCCGTGCAAAAGAGCATATCGGCACAAGTCTTCTCCGCTTATCGCCATGAATAATTAACTCTCCCCCACTTGGGGTTTTTACCCGAATAAACTTATCATGGCATGCAATATCGGCTCTATTATGATCGAGCCAATCCATACCAACAACGATATCAAAATCACCCAAAGTCTTCGGAATGAGATCGATTTTAAAACTTTCGGCACCAAACACAACATTACAATTTTTACACACATCAACCACTAGCGCAGTCTAGCCATCCACTATTTCAACTTCTACTCGATGACTTAACTTAACTAGCGGTTTATTTAACTTAGGCACAAATCTTGGTGACACAAACGACAAGTTTGCACCACTATCAAAAAGTATCCATGCCGGATTAGAGTTAACCATGAAAGTACCTGAGACAAATTCATTGGATTGCTTGGCTTTATCATTGGTCATCAAATAATTGCGACCCCTAGCCGTACCCGCCGCCTTCTCTAGCCGCTTAACATGATCGGTGTTCAAACCGGGACACTCCGGCCTCTTGTGCCCTTCTTTACCACAATTATAACAAGTGACTTTGTTCGGGGCATTGGTACAATCACGAGCCATGTGTCCTCTTTGTTTACAATTGAAACACGTGGGCCCGTAACCCAAAGCATCACCCTTTTTCGCGCTATTTGCACCTTCAGAACCCTTCTTTGACTTCTTGTTTGAAAAGTTCGAATGACTCGATCCTTCAAACTTTCTTTTAGAAAAAGTGAAATCTCTTTTTCTTGGAACCTCCGGCTCAAAACCCCGAGCCAATTCAAATAACTCTTCAAAAGACTTAGCCGCTCCTCGACTAATCTTACCCTTAAACTCATCGTTCATGATACGGTAGAAATCCTTCATCAACTTGTGATCGTCACCAACATATTCAGGACAAAAACGAGTCTTTACCAAGAAGGTAGACTTGAGAGTAACCAAGTCCATTTAACCTTGTCGCAAATTGTGCAACTCGTCCCGGATTCTATCAAGGTCGGAAGAAGTTCGGTATTCTTTGAAAAATTCTTTCTTAAATTCCTCCCACGTCAAGCTCATACATTGTTCCTCACCGTACAATTTGTAGTGACCCGAACTTTTCCATGTTTATATATATTAATTGAGATTGATATTTACATGATTAAATTTTTCCAACATGTTAAGCAATCAAACTTGTTAAGACTTGATTAATTGAAATATGTTTCATATAGATAATTGACCACCCAAGTTGACCGGTGATTCACGAACGTTAAAAATTGTAAAAACTATATGATGACATATATATGGATATATATATAGTTAACATGATACTATGATAAGTAAACATATCATTAAGTATATTAACAATGAACTACATATGTAAAAACAAGACTACTAACTTAATGATTTTTAAACGAGACATATATGTAACGATTATCGTTGTAAAGACATTTAATGTATATATATCATATTAAGAGATATTCATACATGATAATATCATGATAATATAATAATTTAAAATCTCATTTGATATTATAAACATTGGGTTAACAACATTTAACAAGATCGTTAACCTAAAGGTTTCAAAACAACACTTACATGTAACGACTAACGATGACTTAACGACTCAGTTAAAATGTATATACATGTAGTGTTTTAATATGTATTTATACACTTTTGAAAGACTTCAATACACTTATCAAAATACTTCTACTTAACAAAAATTCTTACAATTACATCCTCGTTCAGTTTCATCAACAATTCTACTCGTATGCACCCGTATTCGTACTCGTACAATACACAGCTTTTAGATGTATGTACTATTGGTATATACACTCCAATGATCAGCTCTTAGAAGCACATGTGAGTCACCTAACACATGTGGGAACCATCATTTGGCAACTAGCATGAAATATCTCATAAAATTACAAAAATATGAGTAATCATTCATGACTTATTTACATGAAAACAAAATTACATATCCTTTATATCTAATCCATACACCAACGACCAAAAACACCTACAAACACTTTCATTCTTCAATTTTATTCATCTAATTTATCTCTCTCAAGTTCTATCTTCAAGTTCTAAGTGTTCTTCATATATTCTACAAGTTCTAGTTACATAAAATCAAGAATACTTTCAAGTTTGCTAGCTCACTTCCAATCTTGTAAGGTGATCATCCAACCTCAAGAAATCTTTGTTTCTTACAGTAAGTTATCATTCTAATACAATTTAATAATCATATTCAAACTTTGGTTCAATTTCTATAACTATAACAATCTTATTTCAAGTGATGATCTTACTTGAACTTGTTTTCGTGTCATGATTCTGCTTCAAGAACTTCGAGCCATCCAAGGATCTGTTGAAGCTAGATCCATTTTTCTCTTTTCCAGTAAGTTTATCCAAGGAACTTAAGGTAGTAATTATGTTCATAACATCATTTGTTTAAACTTGTAATCACTAGAACATAGTTTAGTTAATTCTAAACTTGTTCGCAAACAAAAGTTAATCCTTCTAACTTGACTTTTAAAATCAACTAAACACATGTTCTATATCTATATGATATTCTAACTTAATGATTTAAAACCTGGAAACACGAAAAACACCGTAAAACCGGATTTACGCCGCCGTAGTAACACCGCGGGCTGTTTTGGGTTAGTTAATTAAAAACTATGATAAACTTTGATTTAAAAGTTGTTATTATGAGAAAATGATTTTTATTATGAACATGAAACTATATCCAAAAATTATGGTTAAACTCAAAGTGGAAGTATGTTTTCTAAAATGGTCATCTAGACGTCGTTCTTTCGACTGAAATGACTACCTTTACAAAAACGACTTGTAACTTATTTTTCTGACTATAAACCTATACTTTTTCTGTTTAGATTCATAAAATAGAGTTCAATATGAAACCATAGCAATTTGATTCACTCAAAACGGATTTAAAATGAAGAAGTTATGGGTAAAACAAGATTGGATAATTTTTCTCATTTTAGCTACGTGAAAATTGGTAACAAATCTATTCCAACCATAACTTAATCAACTTGTATTGTATATTATGTAATCTTGAGATACCATAGACACGTATACAATGTTTCGACCTATCATGTCGACACATCTATATATATTTCGGAACAACCATAGACACTCTATATGTGAATGTTGGAGTTAGCTATACAGGGTTGAGGTTGATTCCAAAATATATATAGTTTGAGTTGTGATCAATACTGAGATACGTATACACTGGGTCGTGGATTGATTCAAGATAGTATTTATCGATTTATTTCTGTACATCTAACTGTGGACAACTAGTTGTAGGTTACTAACGAGGACAGCTGACTTAATAAACTTAAAACATCAAAATATATTAAAAGTGTTGTAAATATATTTTGAACATACTTTGATATATATGTATATATTGTTATAGGTTCGTGAATCAACCAGTGGCCAAGTCTTACTTCCCGAAGAAGTAAAAATCTGTGAAAGTGAGTTATAGTCCCACTTTTAAAATCTAATATTTTTGGGATGAGAATACATGCAAGTTTTATAAATGATTTACAAAATAGACACAAGTACGTGAAACTACATTCTATGGTTGAATTATCGAAATCGAATATGCCCCTTTTTATTAAGTCTGGTAATCTAAGAATTAGGGAACAGACACCCTAATTGACGCGAATCCTAAAGATAGATCTATTGGGCCTAACAAACCCCATCCAAAGTACCGGATGCTTTAGTACTTCAAAATTTATATCATATCCGAAGGGTGTCCCGGAATGATGGGGATATTCTTATATATGCATCTTGTTAATGTCGGTTACCAGGTGTTCACCATATGAATGATTTTTATCTCTATGTATGGGATGTGTATTGAAATATGAAATCTTGTGGTCTATTATTATGATTTGATGTATATAGGTTAAACCTATAACTCACCAACATTTTTGTTGGCGTTTTAAGCATGTTTATTCTCAGGTGATTATTAAGAGCTTCCGCTGTTGCATACTTTAATAAGGACGAGATTTGGAGTCCATGCTTGTATGATATTGTGTAAAAACTGCATTCAAGAAACTTATTTTGTTGTAACATATTTGTATTGTAAACCATTATGTAATGGTCGTGTGTAAACAGGATATTTTAGATTATCATTATTTGATAATCTACGTAAAGCTTTTTAAACCTTTATTGATGAAATAAAGGTTATGGTTTGTTTTAAAATAAATGCAGTCTTTGAAAAACGTATCATATAGAGGTCAAAACCTCGCAACGAAATCAATTAATATGGAACGTTTTTAATCAATAAGAACGGGACATTTCAGTTGGTATCCGAGCGTTGGTCTTAGAGAACCAGAATTTTGCATTAGTGTGTCTTATCGAGTTTGTTAGGATGCATTAGTGAGTCTGGACTTCGACCGTGTTTACTTGAAAAATGATTGCTTAACAAATTTTGTTGGAAACTATATATTTTTAACATGTGAATATTATGTGATATATTAATCTCTTAACGCGTTTGATATTATGTGATAGATGTCTACCTCTAGAACAAGTCCCATTGACTCACCTAATAATAATGAAGAGTCAAATGTAAATTGGAATGATTCACGGACTGATTCACAAGTTCCCGAAGAGGAACCGGAAGAAGAGTCGGAACCGGAAGAAGAATCGGAACCGGAAGAAGAATCGGAACTGGATGAAGAAATAGAACCGGTGGGGGAAATAATAAAATGGTTAAGTAAAAGAAAATCCTCAACCAACCGACCAAGGTTAATTATGGTCAATGGTGTTTCCGCCAAGGAAGCAAAATATTGGGAGGATTACCAATTCTCCGATGAATCGGATTCCGACGAGAATTCCGATGATGTTATAGAAATTACCCCAACTGAATTTAAAAAGGCAAAAGAAAATAATAAGGGAAAGGGCATAAAAATAGAGAAATCTAATTCCAACCCCGATGAACTTTATATGTATCCCTAGAAACTTGGCAAAACGAACCAAAACCGAAGAAGAAGAAACAAGCGAGTCGGAATAAGATAGTTGTATTCGTGTGGTGTAATATATGTAATTTAGTGTGCTTATGCTTTATGATATATGTAAAAATTGCTTGTATTAATAAGTATTTTTTTATGAATCTAACTCTTGTCTATTTTACAGTATAAAAACACAAAATGGATAGACAACCCAATATTTTAAGAGACCTACCCGGAGACATGATTGATGAAATCTTGTCTAGAGTCGGTCAGAATTCTTCGGCACAACTATTTAAGGCGAGATCAGTTTGTAAGACATTCGAAGAACGTTCCAAGAATGCCTTGGTTTATAAAAGGCTTTCGTTCGAAAGATGGGGGATATCACATTGGGAAATCCATAAGTTACGATGTGTTTACTTTGACGCATATATTGCGGGGAACCCAAATGCTATTTTACGCAATGGGTTAAGAAATTATTTTGACTCAATATATCCGAATATTGGACTTCGTGATTTAGAAAAATCGGCTAACATGCAACATAAAGAAGCATGTTATGCTTACGGATTAGTAATGTTCGCTTCTCACCAAAGTGAGAACAAGAACATCGGGCTACAACTATTAAACAAAACGTTCCCACAAGTGACGGAGTCGGTAATTGGGGTAAGAAATGAGGTTTTTAGATTGTTACGGGACTGTTGGACATTACGTAACCCTCGTCCCTTTGACAACGTTACAACACGCTGTCTTATCAACGGCCATAACGGTTATGTTCCACAAGACCAAGGATGGGAAGTAATCCTAGTAAAACCAGAATGCATGACTTGTTTCTGGACGTATGAATTACGTGTCTTTATTGCCTTTGCTGAACGACTTGTGTACTAGCTAGAATTATCTTCACAACCATCTTGTATCAAATTTATTGTGTGCTATATTTCATGCTATATGTAAAATAAGCGGTATTGTAAGTTTGTAAAATATTGTGTAAAAGTGAACGCGAAATATTATTATAATCAATTTTTCATATAGAATTGTAGTAGTTGAATTGTATATTAGCTACTAAGTA
This sequence comes from Rutidosis leptorrhynchoides, assembly GCF_046630445.1. NCBI lineage: Eukaryota > Viridiplantae > Streptophyta > Magnoliopsida > Asterales > Asteraceae > Rutidosis > Rutidosis leptorrhynchoides. Next base: position 195,772,983 of record NC_092335.1, read on the forward strand.
TGAACTTAACGGGTAGGTACTACCCGAATTTAAACTTATAAAACGCTAATATGAAGAAAAAGCTTTTATAAATGAGTTCATATTATGCTACGAAATACTATTAACTACTCTTAATATTCTGTATGATTAACTTGTTCCATTTGACTATTTTGAAGGAAATGGCACCGACTACTCGACACACCGTGAATATGAATGAAGAGGAATTCCGTACTTTTCTAGCTTCAAACATAGCCGCAGTACAGGCTGCGCTACATACCAACAATAACCTTGGATCTAGCAGTACAGGAAATCGTGTAGGATGCACCTACAAAGAATTCACTGCCTGCAAACCTTTGGAATTTGATGGAAGCGAAGGACCGATCGGATTGAAACGGTGGACCGAGAAGGTTGAATCGGTGTTTGCCATAAGTAAGTGTACTGAAGAGGACAAAGTGAAGTACGCTACGCATACCTTCACAGGTTCTGCGTTAACATGGTGGAATACCTATCTAGAGCAAGTGGGACAAGACGATGCGTACGCACTACCGTGGTCAGCATTCAAGCACTTGATGAACGAGAAGTACCGTCCCAGAACCGAGGTCAATAAGCTCAAGACAGAACTTAGAGGGTTACGAACCCAAGGATTTGATATTACCACGTACGAAAGACGATTCACAGAATTGTGCCTATTGTGTCCGGGAGCATTCGAAGATGAGGAAGAGAAGATCGACGCGTTTGTGAAAGGATTACCGGAAAGAATCCAAGAAGATATAAGTTCATACGAGCCTGCCTCCATACAACATGCATGTAGAATGGCTCACAAACTAGTGAACCAGATTGAAGAAAGAATTAAAGAACAGACTGCTGAAGAGGCCAATGTGAAGCAAGTCAAAAGAAAGTGGGAGGAAAACGGTGATAAGAATCACCAATACAACAACAACAGCAATTACAACAATAATCGCAACAATTATCCCAACAATCGCAACATCAATCGCAACTACAACAAACGGCCCAACAACAATAACAACAACAACAACAACAACAACAACAGCAACTACAACAATCATCCCAACAACAATAATAACCGCAACAACAACAACAATCAGAAGCAGCTATGCCAAAGGTGTGAAAAGTATCACTCGGGGTTCTGCACCAAATTTTGCAACAAGTGTAAAAGAAATGGTCATAGCGCGGCGAAGTGTGAGGTCTACGGACCAGGGGTTAATAGAACGAAAGGAAAAAATGGTGTCGGAACGAGTAATGGTGGAGCAAGTAGTGTCGGAGCAAGTTATGCCAATGTAGTTTGTTATAAATGTGGAAAACCGGGCCACATTATTAGAAATTGTCCGAACCAGGAGAACACGAATGTACAAGGCCGCGGAAGAGTTTTCAATATTAATGCAGCAGAGGCACAGGAAGACCCGGAGCTTGTTATGGGTACGTTTCTTATTGACAATAAATCTGCTTACGTTTTATTTGATTCGGGTGCGGATAGAAGCTATATGAGTAGAGATTTTTGTGCTAAATTAAGTTGTCCATTGACGCCTTTGGATAGTAAATTTTTACTCGAATTAGCAAATGGTAAATTAATTTCAGCAGATAATATATGGCGGAATCGAGAAATTAAACTGGTTAGCGAAATATTTAAGATTGATTTGATACCAGTAGAGTTAGGGAGTTTTGATGTGATAATCGGTATGGACTGGTTGAAAGAAGTGAAAGCAGAGATCGTTTGTTACAAAAATGCAATTCGCATTATACGAGAAAAAGGAAAACCCTTAATGGTGTACGGAGAAAACGGGCAACACGAAGCTACATCTTATTAGTAATTTGAAGGCACAAAAACTAATAAGAAAAGGTTGCTATGCTGTTCTAGCACACGTCGAGAAAGTACAAACTGAAGAAAAGAGCATCAATGATGTTCCCATTGCAAAAGAATTTCCCGATGTATTTCCGAAAGAATTACCGGGATTACCCCCACATCGATCCGTTGAATTTCAAATAAATCTTGTACCAGGAGCTGCACCAATAGCTCGTGCTCCTTACAGACTCGCACCCAGCGAGATGAAAGAACTGCAAAGCCAATTACAAGAACTTTTAGAGCGTGGTTTCATTCGACCAAGCACATCACCGTGGGGAGCTCCTGTTTTGTTTGTCAAGAAGAAAGATGGTACATTCAGGTTGTGTATCGACTACCGAGAGTTGAACAAACTTACCATCAAGAACCGCTACCCACTACCGAGAATCGATGACTTATTTGATCAACTACAAGGCTCGTCTGTTTATTCAAAGATTGACTTACGTTCCGGGTATCATCAAATGCGGGTGAAAGAAGATGATATTCCAAAGACTGCTTTCAGAACACGTTACGGTCATTACGAGTTTATGGTCATGCCGTTTGGTTTAACTAATGCACCAGCTGTGTTCATGGACCTTATGAACCGAGTGTGTGGACCATACCTTGACAAGTTTGTCATTATTTTCATTGATGACATACTTATTTACTCAAAGAATGACCAAGAACACGGTGAACATTTGAGAAAGGTGTTAGAAGTATTGAGGAAGGAAGAATTGTACGCTAAGTTTTCAAAGTGTGCATTTTGGTTGGAAGAAGTTCAATTCCTCGGTCACATAGTGGACAAAGAAGGTATTAAGGTGGATCCGGCAAAGATAGAAACTGTTGAAAAGTGGGAAACCCCGAAAACTCCGAAACATATACGCCAGTTTTTAGGACTAGCTGGTTACTACAGAAGGTTCATCCAAGACTATTCCAGAATAGCAAAACCCTTGACTGCATTAATGCATAAAGGGAAGAAAATTGAATGGAATGATGAACAAGAGAAAGCGTTTCAGTTATTGAAGAGAAAGCTAACTACGGCACCTTTATTGTCATTGCCTGAAGGAAATGATGATTTTGTGATTTATTGTGACGCATCAAAGCAAGGTCTCAGTTGTGTATTAATGCAACGAACGAAGGTGATTGCTTATGCGTCTAGACAATTGAAGATTCACGAACAAAATTATACGACGCATGATTTGGAATTAGGCGCGGTTGTTTTTGCATTAAAGACTTGGAGGCACTACTTATATGGGGTCAAAAGTATTATATATACCGACCACAAAAGTCTTCAACACATATTTAATCAGAAACAACTGAATATGAGACAGCGTAGGTGGATTGAATTATTGAATGATTACGACTTTGAGATTCGTTACCACCCGGGGAAGGCAAATGTGGTAGCCGATGCCTTGAGCAGGAAGGACAGAGAACCCATTCGAGTAAAATCTATGAATATAATGATTCATAATAACCTTACTACTCAAATAAAGGAGGCGCAACAAGGAGTTTTAAAAGAGGGAAATTTAAAGGATGAAATACCCAAAGGATCGGAGAAGCATCTTAATATTCGGGAAGACGGAACCCGGTATAGGGCTGAAAGGATTTGGGTACCAAAATTTGGAGATATGAGAGAAATGGTACTTAGAGAAGCTCATAAAACCAGATACTCAATACATCCTGGAACGGGGAAGATGTATAAGGATCTCAAGAAAAAATTTTGGTGGCCGGGTATGAAAGCCGATGTTGCTAAATACGTAGGAGAATGTTTGACGTGTTCTAAGGTCAAAGCTGAGCATCAGAAACCATCAGGTCTACTTCAACAACCCGAAATCCCGGAATGGAAATGGGAAAACATTACCATGGATTTCATCACTAAATTGCCAAGGACTGCAAGTGGTTTTGATACTATTTGGGTAATAGTTGATCGTCTCACCAAATCAGCACACTTCCTGCCAATAAGAGAAGATGACAAGATGGAGAAGTTAGCACGACTGTATTTGAAGGAAGTCATCTCCAGACATGGAATACCAATCTCTATTATCTCTGATAGGGATGGCAGATTTATTTCAAGATTCTGGCAGACATTACAGCAAGCATTAGGAACTCGTCTAGACATGAGTACTGCCTATTATCCACAAACTGATGGGCAGAGCGAAAGGACGATACAAATGCTTGAAGACATGCTACGAGCATGTGTTATTGATTCCGGAAACAGTTGGGATCGACATCTACCGTTAGCAGAATTTTCCTACAACAACAACTACCATTCAAGCATTGAGATGGTGCCGTTTGAAGACTTTATGGTAGAAAGTGCATGTCTTCGATTTGTTGGAGTGAAGAGGGGGATAGACAGATTACGGGTCCGGAGATTATACAAGAAACTACAGAGAAGATCATCCAAATTCAACAATGGTTGAAAACCGCCCAAAGTCGACAAAAGAGCTACGCTGACATTAAAAGAAAAGATATAGAATTTGAAATTGGAGAGATGGTCATGCTTAAAGTTGCACCTTGGAAAGGCGTTGTTCGATTTGGTAAACGAGGGAAATTAAATCCAAGGTATATTGGACCATTCAAGATTATTGATCGTGTCGGACCAGTAGCTTACCGACTTGAGTTACCTCAACAACTCGCGGCTGTACATAACACTTTCCACGTCTCGAATTTGAAGAAATGTTTTGCTAAAGAAGATCTCACTATTTTGTTAGATGAAATCCAAATCAACGAAAAACTTCAATTCATCGAAGAACCCGTCGAAATAATGGATCATGAGGTTAAAAGACTTAAGCAAAACAAGATACCAATTGTTAAGGTTCGATGGAATGCTCGTAGAGGACCCGAGTTCACCTGGGAGCGTGAAGATCAGATGAAGAAGAAATACCCGCATCTATTTCCAGAAGATTCGTCAACACCTTCAACAGCTTAAAATTTCGGGACGAAATTTATTTAACGGGTAGGTACTGTAGTGACCCGAACTTTTCCATGTTTATATATATTAATTGAGATTGATATTTACATGATTAAATGTTTCCAACATGTTAAGAAATCAAACTTGTTAAGACTTGATTAATTGAAATATGTTTCATATAGACAATTGACCACCCAAGTTGACCGGTGATTCACGAACGTTAAAAATTGTAAAAACTATATGATGACATATATATGGATATATATATAGTTAACATGATACTATGATAAGTAAACATATCATTAAGTATATTAACAATGAACTACATATGTAAAAACAAGACTACTAACTTAATGATTTTTAAACGAGACATATATGTAACGATTATCGTTGTAAAGACATTTAATGTATATATATCATATTAAGAGATATTCATACATGATAATATCATGATAATATAATAATTTAAAATCTCATTTGATATTATAAACATTGGGTTAACAACATTTAACAAGATCGTTAACCTAAAGGTTTCAAAACAACACTTACATGTAACGACTAACGATGACTTAACGACTCAGTTAAAATGTATATACATGTAGTGTTTTAATATGTATTTATACACTTTTGAAAGACTTCAATACACTTATCAAAATACTTCTACTTAACAAAAATTCTTACAATTACATCCTCGTTCAGTTTCATCAACAATTCTACTCGTATGCACCCGTATTCGTACTCGTACAATACACAGCTTTTAGATGTATGTACTATTGGTATATACACTCCAATGATCAGCTCTTAGCAGCACATGTGAGTCACCTAACACATGTGAGAACCATCATTTGGAAACTAGCATGAAATATCTCATAAAATTACAAAAATATGAGTAATCATTCATGACTTATTTACATGAAAACAAAATTACATATCCTTTATATCTAATCCATACACCAACGACCAAAAACACCTACAAACACTTTCATTCTTCAATTTTCTTCATCTAATTGATCTCTCTCAAGTTCTATCTTCAAGTTCTAAGTGTTCTTCATATATTCTACAAGTTCTAGTTACATAAAATCAAGAATACTTTCAAGTTTGCTAGCTCACTTCCAATCTTGTAAGGTGATCATCCAACCTCAAGAAATCTTTGTTTATTACAGTAGGTTATCATTCTAATACAAGTTAATAATCATATTTAAACTTTGGTTCAATTTCTATAACTATAACAATCTTATTTCAAGTGATGATCTTACTTGAACTTGTTTTCGTGTCATGATTCTGCTTCAAGAACATCGAGCCATCCAAGGATCTGTTGAAGCTAGATCCATTTTTCTCTTTTCCAGTAGGTTTATCCAAGGAACTTAAGGTAGTAATTATGTTCATAACATCATTCGATTCATACATATAAAGCTATCTTATTCGAAGGTTTAAACTTGTAATCACTAGAACATAGTTTAGTTAATTCTAAACTTGTTCGCAAACAAAAGTTAATCCTTCTAACTTGACTTTTAAAATCAACTAAACACATGTTCTATATCTATATGATATTCTAACTTAATGATTTAAAACCTGGAAACACGAAAAACACCGTAAAACCGGATTTACGCCGTCGTAGTAACACCGCGGGCTGTTTTGGGTTAGTTAATTAAAAACTATGATAAACTTTGATTTAAAAGTTGTTATTCTGAAAAAATGATTTTTATTATGAACATGAAACTATATCCAAAAATTATGGTTAAACTCAAAGTGGAAGTATGTTTTCTAAAATGGTCATCTAGACGTCGTTCTTTCGACTGAAATGACTACCTTTACAAAAACGACTTGTAACTTATTTTTCTGACTATAAACCTATAATTTTTCTGTTTAGATTCATAAAATAGAGTTCAATATGAAACCATAGCAATTTGATTCACTCAAAACGGATTTAAAATGAAGAAGTTATGGGTAAAACAAGATTGGATAATTTTTCTCATTTTAGCTACGTGAAAATTGGTAACAAATCTATTCCAACCATAACTTAATCAACTTGTATTGTATATTATGTAATCTTGAGATACCATAGACATGTATACAATGTTTCGACCTATCATGTCGACACATCTATATATATTTCGGAACAACCATAGACACTCTATATGTGAATGTTGGAGTTAGCTATACAGGGTTGAGGTTGATTCCAAAATATATATAGTTTGAGTTGTGATCAATACTGAGATACGTATACACTGGGTCGTGGATTGATTCAAGATAATATTTATCGATTTATTTCTGTACATCTAACTGTGGACAACTAGTTGTAGGTTACTAATGAGGACAGCTGACTTAATAAACTTAAAACATCAAAATATATTAAAAGTGTTGTAAATATATTTTGAACATAGTTTGATATATATGTATATATTGTTATAGGTTCGTGAATCAACCAGTGGCCAAGTCTTACTTCCCGACGAAGTAAAAATCTGTGAAAGTGAGTTATAGTCCCACTTTTAAAATCTAATATTTTTGGGATGAGAATACATGCAGGTTTTATAAATGATTTACAAAATAGACACAAGTACGTGAAACTACATTCTATGGTTGAATTATCGAAATCGAATATGCCCCTTTTTATTAAGTCTGGTAATCTAAGAATTAGGGAACATACACCCTAATTGACGCGAATCCTAAAGATAGATCTATTGGGCCTAACAAACCCCATCCAAAGTACCGAATGCTTTAGTACTTCGAAATTTATATCATATCCGAAGGGTGTCCCGGAATGATGGGGATATTCTTATATATGCATCTTGTTAATGTCGGTTACCAGGTGTTCACCATATGAATGATTTTTATCTCTATGTATGGGATGTGTATTGAAATATGAAATCTTGTGGTCTATTATTATGATTTGATATATATAGGTTAAACCTATAACTCACCAACATTTTTGTTGACGTTTTAAGCATGTTTATTCTCAGGTGATTATTAAGAGCTTCCGCTGTTGCATACTTAAATAAGGACGAGATTTGGAGTCCATGCTTGTATGATATTGTGTAAAAACTGCATTCAAGAAACTTATTTTGTTGTAACATATTTGTATTGTAAACCATTATGTAATGGTCGTGTGTAAACAGGATATTTTAGATTATCATTATTTGATAATCTACGTAAAGCTTTTTAAACCTTTATTGATGAAATAAAGGTTATGGTTTGTTTTAAAATGGATGCAGTCTTTGAAAAACGTATCATATAGAGGTCAAAACCTCGCAACGAAATCAATTAATATGGAACATTTTTAATCAATAAGAACGGGACATTTCACAATTGAATCTTATCATCCCACCACAACTTTGCTTCTTCCCGCAACATGCTAGAACCATACCTCGCCTTTTTCTCGGGAGGACATTCCGCGGTACGAAACGCTCCCTCGATATCAGAAATCCAACATGTGCTTTTCAACTGATCTCGTACCCCATTAAACATCGGGGGTTGAGCATCCTTGAAATTTTTGTAATGGAAGTCCCGCCTTCCACTCCCACCGTTACCATCACCCCTTTCGCCACGAGGATGAATGTTTCTAGCTTCCAATGCCTCCTCGATCGCGGCATTCATTCGCTCATTTATCATTTTGGTTACTTTCCCATCAACCGATTCTTGGAAAACCTTTCGGACATCGTCAAGAAATTCCGTTTTTAGCCTTTTAAAGATGGCCTCAACCTTGGCCGTGAGTTCAACGTCCTCGCTCGTGCCTCCTTCATTGGTATCATGTCCATTTCTCATCTTCATTCTATAAAACGAAGTAAACGAAAGGACTTAACACATATGTATATACATATACACCACACTACCCCATCTTGCTCAACAATCGTCGTACATCGCTTGTTTGACACGATTTGAACCCGTAACAATGGTAGCTAATCATTGTTACGCGAGCACGTCGCATTAACTTGCTAGTACAACGTCTATCTCACTTGATGATTGCTAAACACAACACAAAACAATTAGCGCATAGTTAGTTCACCTAAAACTAGGCACTAACCAATCCCCGGTCCGACCCGTCTCCTACAAGTCTCGCATAAAGCGCATACAAAAATAAGTCTAAGTCTAGGCACCTATCTCAAGTCGCCTAAATCCCTTAGACCATGCTCTGATACCACTTGTAACAACCCGACCCATTATACAACCGAAAACAGACCTCAAAAAAAATTTCGAAGCAGGCCTGCCCAGGCAGGGTGCGCGGCGCGAAACCCTTCCTGTGCGCGGCGCACACAGGGCCTGGCAGCCTGCTGTCCGGATTGGTCGTTTTCACGTAAAAAGATCTCCCACTTCCCGACATATTTAGTCGAAACGCTTTTCACAACATGTTCTAATATGAAAAAACTAGCACGATTCAATAATAAAATAAGTTTTACAAAACGGGGCCCACATCGACCCGAACTACGAGTTTCATACAAAACATGAGTTTCGACCACATTAGTTTAATTTCCAAACGACATTATGAGCATGGTGTTTGGGGGTTAAACTACCCAAGTTCCGGTCAACTCCAAAAGCTATCAAATCCAAAAGCGTCCCCTAACAAATAAAGCGGGATCTCTAATCCAACCGAATGCCCTTACGCTTGTCCACGCCGGAGCCTATAAAAAGATAAACAACGAGCGGGTAAGCTAAAGCTTAGTGAATGCAATAATTATACAAATACATATATAATATACCTACTTGCAAACACTCATACACATACCGCATACATGCTAGCAACACAATTAGCTTATCATCAATACGAGGCTACCAACCTCCAATACCACAAACTAGCATAAAAATCGCATAAATATATATAACTCGAACAATATAATATTGTGACGATCGCTCCAAATCCATATAGACGAACACGTCATTCATTGATTTCATTGCGAGGTATTTGGCCTCTATATGATACGTTTTGTAAACATTGCATTCTTTTCAAAAGGCACACAATAAATGAATATCAATTTCTAAGGTTTTCAACGTTTGATGATTTCTACATATAGACAATCACCATAAATAATAGTTTACCATAATACATCCGTTGACAATGAAGTCAAAATAAGATACACGGTGATGATTTTGTGTATGCAAAGTTTTCTTGAATAAAGCATGTATGACTCCATGCACATAGCTTGTATCACATATAAGCAAACAGTGAAAGACTTCTAGAAACCAGAGAATAAACATGCTTAAAAGTGTCAACACAAAGGTTGGTGAGTTCATAGTTTTAATGTTGCGCATAATCTGTATATAAAGGTGGATCACAAGATTTCAGTTGTTCCATCCAGAAACGTTTATCAAAATATTCTACGAAATTGAGCACCCTGGTAACTAAACTTAACGTATATATAATTTGTACCCTTTGTATAATCATCTTAATAATACACGCAAACCAACGTGTACGCTTCTCAAATAGCATACGTCCGTTAAAAGGCTAGTGCTCTAGCTCGGACGGGGATATCAAGCCCTATGGATCCATATACTACTACTCGCGCCCACCAGTTCTTATAACTAGCAGTTAATAGTTACCAAAGCTAAGGGATTTTCGGTTCAAACTCAGTGTAGAATTTAGTATGTACTTGTATCCATTGCGTTTAAAATAAAGTGCATGTATTCTCAGCCTAAAAATATATATTGCAAAAGCAATTAAAAAGGAATCAATGAAACTCACCTTAGCAGCATATAAAGTCGTTCACCAAAATGTGATCGAAACTCGGATTATCAAATAACAGTAGATCTCAACCTAGAGAACATATGTTGGTCAATAAATGTCTATCAAGCTAGGTCAGGTCATAGTGTATCACAATCCTAATGCTCGAGATCGACATACAAAAGTTATCCAAAGTCGTTTCAAAAAGTCAATTTTGACAGTTGTTTAACAAAACGAGACGTACCTTATATAAGGATTCATTTACTCGGTTGGTAATAATCAAAAATCTAATTTATCAATCTCGTAAACAAGTTGTTTAAATCTTAATTGCAGATTCAAAAGTAATTTCAATTAACGTCAATCATAATTCAGTTGATCATATCTTTTAACCCGTTCATCGAATTTATTCGATATCTAAATGAAAAGTTATTGATTTTTTTGCCAGCTTTCCGAAAACATGTATATCATATACCTTTTACCAGTAATATATGTATTTAATTCGTGATTCATTATAAACTGTTTAACGACGAAATTTGGTATACAAGTATGTATAAATATATATTCGAGCACTAGACATGGATACACTATTAATATATAATAGATAAGATATAAATGCTTACATATCAATATTGTGATTTAATATTGTAGGAAGGTACGTAGACATAACGGAGATGATAAACACTAGATTTGATTCACAAATATACCCCCGAACATTACCCATAACCTCCTTGGCAATAACCCATAATTTCCTTAGCTTTATCCCGCTCATAAAACTTGTTTTGAATTTATTCGAGCAAAACCTCGTCGTAGTATTTTATGTGTAATACTAATAATTAGAATAATATTAATAATAATAAGATTTAATATTATTAATATTCTTAATAATAATAATAATAATAATAATAATAATAATAATAATAATAATAATAATAATAATAATAATATAATAAGTAAATAAATACGGAGTAATGGAATGAATCAGAAACAGATATGCTCGAGCTTTTATAGGTGTGGCCTGAATTCAGACCCCATGCGATCGCATGGTTCTGAAGGCCATTTGCCATGCGATCGCATGGCCCATTTTTCCAGCTCACATATTTTTGTAATTTAGCTCGTCGACATAATTTAATATAATATATATAATATATTTAATTTATATAATTAATTATATATTATATTAAATTCACATGCATAGTTGACTTGTAATTTTTGTTCCGATAAGTCGTATGTTGTCACTCGACTTATGTCCCGGTTTCGGTTTTTCGAATGCCCTTTCATACGCTGAGAAAACTAGTACTTTTCATTTCGTGACTCGTACCTTTGTCAAAATATAAACTTAATCATTGATAACTATGTCACTCTAAGTGTAGCTTTAATCAATTAAGTGTTTTGGTTATTTACTTCTATAAATCATCGTCTCGTAGTATATATCTTTTTAATATACATAAATCAGTTTTTAAATACACATTGGAAGTTATTTATAATTAATTTTAATAATAAATATTTCAACTTATCATATATATTCAAATAGATATTTAAACCAATAAGTTTAATGTACGGTATCAAACAATTAATACATTGCTACATTTTCAAGTTATAGTATATATGTATCTATTTTCATATAATTGTTCGCGAATCGTCGAAAACAACCGAAGGGTATTTAAATATATAAAAGTAGTTCAAAAATTTTGAGATTCAGTTTTACAGACTTTGCTTATCGTGTCGGAAATGTTAATCATACAAAGATTAAGTTTAAATTTGGTCAGAAATTTTCGGGACATCACAAATATGCTTTCGCTTACAACACAATAACCATGGTTAACCAATCGTACAAGGGAATGGCGCTCGCGAAAGGCCATCGGTGTTCATAACATCCGTTAGTGTACTTAACACCTCGTATTCACTAAACCCTCGGGTGGCATCTTAACACCTCGATACTTCACCCTTTATTTTACTTAGAGTGGTGTCTTAACATATCGACACTTCACTCCTAGGTGGCATCTTAACACCTCGATGCTTCACCTCTAGGTGGCATCTTAACACCTCGATACTTCACCCGCCAATTACTTAGAGTGGCACCTTAACACCTCGATGCTTCACTCGTCACGTGAAACGTGGTGCCTTAACACTTCGACACTTCACATCTCACGCCACCACAAATAAATACATTATATATCTACGCATATAATTATTCCACTCACCTTAACGATTCGGTGACGGTTTTATACTTCCGCAAGCTTCAAAGCAAAGTACCTAATATAATAAGTACTTCAATCAACACATAATCTAGTTGGACTAAATACCAACAATTCACTTATGTGCATTTAATGACTTAATGCATTAAATGCCCCATTTTTACCAAAACCGCCCTTAAGGGTCAAGACCACCATTAATCACTTAAAAGCTAGTGATTAAGGTCCAACAACACTAACTATAACATAATTAGGGTAATTCATACCCATAATCCCCAACTAGGTCAATCATTAACCCCTTTGACTCATTTAAAGTCAACACACCCATTTCGGGTCATCCACTAACCCAACTAACACCCATTTACCAATTAGCCAGGTGTACTAGTAATTAACTAACCAATTAGGACTCATAAACATCAATTACCACTTTGAAACCCTAGGTTAGTTACCATTGAGTCTTCATGACTCAATCTTACCCAAGAACACCCAAAATCATCAAATATGGGTTTTATGTTCATCACTATCCCAAACCCTAAACCTTACACAAATTTAAAATAAGGAATTCAAGATTAGAGCTTACCACTACAACCACAACGTAGCTAGTGAGTAGATGAATGACTTTAATACCCGCACTTTGGCCCGAGAACAACTTCTTCCTCTTGGATTTAAGCTTTCTCACTCAAGAAATCACACACTCTCTCTCTAAAATTAAAGTGAAGAAGATAAGGTTGTTAAAAATGGAGTGAATGATACTCCACAAACTGACCTACTGGCCTTTAACTCGTCCACAGGTGAAATTACCAAAATACCCATCAAAATATCTGAATAATGTAGAGACCCGTCCTAATCCATCCGGACGAAGTCCATATCGATTATAAACGATTCACAACAGTTGATTACATCGCGAGGTACTTGACCTCTATATGATACATTTTACAAACATTGCATTCGTTTTTGAAAAGACAATTTTTCATTACATCGAAAGTTGACAACATGCATACCATTTCGTAATATGTCTTACTATAATTGACTTAATAATAATCTTGATGAACTCAACGACTCGAATGCAACATTTTTTGAAATATGTCATGAATGACTCCAAGTAATATCTCTAAGATGAGCAAATGCACATCGGAAGATTTCTTTCGTACCTGAGAATAAACATGCTTTAAAGTGTCAACCAAAAGGTTGGTGAGTTCATTAGTTTAACATAAATAATCATTTCATAATTTTAATAGACCACAAGATTTCATATTTCCATTTCTCATAAACATACGTCCCATGCATAGAGACAAAAATATCATTCATATGGATTGAACACCTGGTAACTGACATTCACAATATGCATATAAGAATATCCCCATCATTCCGGGATCCACCTTCGGACATGATATAAATTTCGAAGTACTAAAGCATCCGGTACTTTGGATGGGGCTTGTTGGGCCCGATAGATCTATCTTTAGGATTCGCATCAATCAGGGTGTCTGTTCCCTAATTCTTAGATTACCAGACTAACAAGGGGCATATTCGATTTCGATAATTCAACCATATAATGTAGTTTCGATAACTTGTGTCTATTTCGTAAAACATTTATAAAAATTGCGCATGTATTCTCAGCCCAAAAATATAAAGGGTATAAAGGCAAATGAAACTCACCTAATGTATTTTGTAGTAAAAATACATATGACGACATTGAACATGTATAGGGTTGGCCTCGGATTCACGAACCTATATCAATTGTATATGTATATTAACACATATAATCATAATCGAATAGAATATATATATTATCTTATTATTAATAATATACTTTTTGATATAGTTAATTTATATATTACATATAACTATTATTTATCATTCATTATAACATATTAATAATAAAAATTTATATTAAAGTTTATATATGATCAAAATATATTGATATCTTTTATATAATTTAATTTATATTATTTTTAAAATATAGCGATATGTAATATTAATATTATTGTAATGTATTTTTATATATAAAAAAATATCTATTTGTAATAGTGCTGATTATAATAAGAATGATAATAATAATAATAATAATAATAATAATAATAATAATAATAATAATAATAATAATAATAATAATAATAATAATAATAATAAAAAGAATGATAGTTTTTATAAAAAATGATAGTTTTAAATAAAATGATAACTTTGATACTTTTTAGTTAAAATGACATTTCTAATATAAATGATAATAATAATAATAATAATAATGATAATAATAATAATAATAATAATAATAATAATAATAATAATAATAATAATAACAATAATAATAATAATAATAATAATAATAATAATTTTTAATAATAATATTAATGATATTATTAATAATAATAAGACTTATAATAATAATAACAATAAAAATAGTAGTTTTTAAATAAAATGAAAAGTTTAATAATAATGATAATGAATATAATATTTTTGTTAATCATACTTGATACTTAATAAGAATAATATTACCACATAATGATATTACTAATAAGGAGAATGATATTAGTAATAACAATAATAATTATTATAATAATCCTAATTATAATACTTATACTAATAATAATGTTAATAATAATACTCTTAATTTGATTAACGATAATGATACTTCTAAATATTAGGGTAATAACCATTATCATAATAATACTAACATAATTAATAATAACAATAATGAAGATAATAATAATAATAATAATAATAATGATAATAATAATAATAATAATAATAATAATAATAATAATAATAATAATAATAATAATAATAATAATAATAATAATAATAATAATAATAATAATAATAATAATAATAATAATAATAATAAGGAAATATTAATACTACAAATAAGGTAGCTACCTCAAAAGACACCTTAAAAAGAAAACTGCCATGTACGAGACTCGAACCCGAGACCTCTCGGTTACACCAACACTCAACAACCATTGCACCACTTTTGTGTTTCTGATTCCTAACTCATTTAAACTCTTTTAAACCTTTTTCTGTTTCGTTCTTCTTCTCCATTTGATCGACTGCCCAGACAACTTCACTATAATTTCTAATTATTGGATTGGATTTAGTTAGAAATTTTATTATAGTTAATCTGTATTTGGTACCCTTATTTAACAGACAACGATAAAAAAAATTAGATAAAATATCTGCTGTCTAGGCTTCGTGAAAAAAAACAACACAATTTAAAACTTGATTTAATTATTGAGACGTTTAGACTAAGATCATAACACTAAGTAGTTTGGAAAACTTATTTAGAAACCATTAGTAATTTATTAAATCAGTTAAAATGGTTAATTTAAAAAAAAAATTACCTGTGCAGAAGAAGAACACGATGATGAACTATATGTTGATTCTTGAATTTAATAACGTTTTAGGTGAAACTTATAACATGAAAAAGTTTTTAAATTGATGTTAGAAACTATCTGGTTCGTTAATTCAACTTAAATCATAACAGCAACTTATAATTTGATCAAGAACAAATGTTTGACTTTTTTAAACCAAAACATTGACTCCAAAATTCGAAACCGTTATAAGGAATTAAGAGTTCAAACTTTGCAGTTAGTTTAAGTAGGAGATTTAAAACACAATTGCACTTTTACATTTTGGAAATTTATTTGAATTCGTGGTTTTGAATAAAAAGTAGGAACAGAGGGTACGCGAGCTGTATAGGCTCGTTTTCTGTTTTTAATTTCTATTGCAGAAAGGATTTTCATCTCATAAGGATATCAATCGAATACATAAAGCTATTAAAGTGTGTTGTTTGAATGCTAATTGATTTAAACGTATAACAACTCTGGTAGGAGTTCACGAGTAAAACAGTGGGTCGAAGAAAGAAAAAAAAATTGATAACGATAGGAACAGCTTTTTTTTGTTTGATTCTGTTTTAAATTTGATTAGGTATATCAATTTACCAGACAGGTTAAATCTAAAGGATAGCGATTGAAACAGAAAATGTAGTCATCTGTATTTATATTTGTATATAACTGAATTAATATCTTTGTTATATTAAATTCTATAATGTCACTTAATATTATAAATTTATTAATAGAATCTATTAATATCATTAATTTTAATAGGAATACCGATAATAATAATAATTTAATGATTTTTGTAATACTGATTATACTGATAATATTAATAATAATTCTAGTAATAACAAAAATAAATAATGATAATAGTAATGATATTGACAATGATATCAATAATATTAATAATAGTAATATTATAACAAACTAACTGTTTCAATTTTATATCTATATATATTAAATTAATAATACTAACAATACTGATATCAACATTAATAATGAAAGTAATATAATTGTTGGGATTTAACAAGTTTCATAATACTTAAAACCTTTTAAGAATAAAATTAAAGCGGAAGCATGTTGTTATTACCATTTAAACTTGTTAATCTTTAACCAATTAAAGTTAAATCCCAATTAGGATCAAGTTATGAAGTATGCTTACAAACTACAAGCAAGAATAAAGAGGTTATACCTTCTCCAAGCTAGGTAGTGAGTGATGAAGATGATGATGATGAATGGAGCTCCAAAACAATGAAACCTCAAGTTATTATACCCCAAGCTTGTGCACCAACACCCTAGCTTTTGGTTAGGATTTACTTTACACTTGAAATGAGCTTGCAAAATTAAATTATGAACTCCTTTGGCACCCACAAAGGCCACGGCCAAACAGCTCAATTAGAGTAGAATTTTGCAAGTTATTTTTGATGTGTAATGTTATGTGTGTGTTACTTTGGTCAAGGAACATGCATGTATATGGAATGGGAATTGTATTTGACCAAGGAGGAATCTATGAGCATGTGTATCTCATTCCCTATGCCACTTCCCATTTGTTTTATAAAATATGTTTTATAAAAGAATTAAATTTTATAAAACTCTTTTATAAAACTTCCATTCCATTTTATATATATACATTTTATTATATAAAACCAATTTATATAAAATGTAATATAAATTAATTAATTATTTAACCTATAAATAATTAAATCCATATTATATAAATTATTCCATAATTTATATATGTACACATCAAGTAATATTTTAGAAAACCATTTTTCTTAAAGTTCAAGTGTCGCGTATTTAATCAATGATCCAATCGTTAAGATTAAATACGTATAAGGTGTCGGTAAGCTTGTTATTGGGTATGACCCCACTTGGATCAAAACATATTAGCCACGTTAATTTAATATGTCTCTCGGGCATACGAGATACCTTCAATCTCCCACTTGCACGAGAAACATAAGAAATTAATGCAAGTGATGGATACCACCTAACGATCGTCCATCACCCCCAATATGTTATGACTTTGTGCCATTCAATAACATCATCCCTTTCGAGTTCCCATCTCGAATATGAATAGGTGAATCTTTCATTATTTCCTTTCATCCTAGATGTCATGTTAAATCCAAGAGACACAGAGTGATCACTCTCTTCTAGATTTAACTTTATCAGGCCTTAGACATCTGACTCTCAACGAATAAGAGGGACAAATTCCATCTTGACTACATACGTCCTAAATATATACCTTGCATTATACCTGAGCTCTTCCTTATGAACTGCTATATTTCAGAATAGCGAAGGAAAGAATCAAGGCACAATATTTGGTAAATATCCGAACTCAATATGTATCTCAGGTCAGAGGATACAATGATATTCGCCTTTACTCAAGATTACATGTGATCAACCACAAAGGCTCCATTTAGTAAATCTTGAGGGCGGGTCTTCCAATATTTGTATCCCACAAATATCTATGAACCTTGGTTGCAACCTTGCCCCACATTCATTCTGTGAATGTATACCAATCCAAGTTCATAATAGTCTAAACCTCACACTTGTTCCCACAAATGTGATCGACTACGAAATTTAGAATAATTACTTATTCATGGATAAAATATGCAAAATAGTAACTTAACTCAAAATAAATTAAACCATAATTATATTAATGAGTTTGAACAATTTCGTTCCGTTACAATTCTTAAAACAGATCATGACCAATCACTAGAATAACGAAGCCCTAATGCACAAACATGTCCTGAATGTTTTGCTCCATGTAAGAGCTTCGTGAGAGGATCCGCGATATTAAGATCTGTGTGAACTTTGCAAATACATATCTTTCCCTTTTCAACTTCATCCCTTATGTAGTTAAATCTCCGCTCAATGTGACGGGTCTTTTGATGAGCACGAGGTTCCTTGATTTGAGCAATCGCACCCTCGTTGTCACAAAAGATCTCAAGAGGGTCCTGAATGGAAGGGACTACTCCTAAGTCGTCGATGAATTTCTTCATCCATGCAGCTTCCTGAGCTGCCAATGAGGCGGCAATGTACTTCGAATCTGTAGTGGATAATGCAACAACATCCTGTTTTGAACTCTTCCAAGAGACCGCACCTCCATTTAATGTGAAAACATAACCGGATTGTGATCGAGAATCATCGAGATCAGTTTAGAAACTCGCATCCACGTAACCTTTTACTGCGAGTTCCTCCTCACCAAACCCATATATTAGAAACATATCCTTAGTCCTCCTAAGATATTTCAATATACTTTTGACAGCAATCCAATGACTGTTTCCTGGGTTATTCTGGTATCTAGTTGTCAGGCTAAGAGCGCATGACACATCCGGTCTAGTGCATATCATTGCATACATGATTGACCCAATGGCAGACGCATATGGGACTTTCATCATTCTCTCATGTTCATCTTTCGTGGTGGGGCACTGAGATGAACTGAGAAGTGTTCCCTTTTGAATAGGTACCAAACCTTTCTTAGAGTTCTCCATCTTGGACCTTTTCAAGATCTTTTCAATGTGTGCACTTTGATTCAAAACCTATCAGTTTCTTGGATCTATCCCTGTAGATCCCAATCCCCAAAACGTATTGTGCTTCTCCAAGATCCTTAATAGAGAAGCATTTACTTAGCCAAGTTTTAACACCTTCCATTGCCAGAATATCATTTCCAAATAACAATATATCATCCACATATAGTACAAGGAACATGATAGTGCTCCCGCTATCTTTCTTGTACACACAAGCTTCATCACCATTTTTAATGAAGCCAAATTTCTTGGCCTCCTCATTAAAACGATGATTCCACATTCTAGATGCTTGTTTCAATCCGTAGATTGACTTCTTTAACTTGCATACCTTTTTAGGATATTTTGGATCAACAAAACCTTCAGGCTGAACCATATAGACATCTTCCTCAAGATGTCCATTTAGGAAAGCTGTCTTGACATCCATTTGTCATATTTCATAGTCTTAATGAGCAGCAATGGCAAGT
Source organism: Rutidosis leptorrhynchoides (assembly GCF_046630445.1). Lineage (NCBI taxonomy): Eukaryota > Viridiplantae > Streptophyta > Magnoliopsida > Asterales > Asteraceae > Rutidosis > Rutidosis leptorrhynchoides. The sequence continues at coordinate 195,792,878 of NC_092335.1, forward strand.
AATATCCTAATAGACTTTAGCATTGCCACAGGCGAAAAAGTTTCATCATAGTCAACCCCTTGAGTTTGAGTGAAACCTTTTGCTACAAGTCTAGCTTTATATGTATCCAAGTTTCCATTTTTGTGGGTTTTCATTTTGAAAAGCCATTTACAATCAACTAGCCTTGAGCCAGTAGGTTGTTCAACAAGTTCCCATACTTGGTTGTCATACATGGATTGCATCTCAGCGTTCATGGCTTCCTGCCATTTATCCTTATCAATCCTTGATAAGGTATCTTGGTAGTTTGTTGGTTCATCCAAATCAACCACATAGCAACCATCCATGAGAAACCCATATCTATCAGGAGGATTACTAATCCTACTAGACCTGCGAACGTCTTGTATACTTTGATCATCCATTTGATCATTCTCAACATTTTCATGTTGAGTGCTAGTGTTAACCAATTGTGTATCATCTACTTGATCTTGAACCTCTTCAAGATCTATCTTCCTTTCACTATTTCCTTCCAATAGGAACTTAGTTTCAAGGAATTCAGCCTTTCGAGCAACAAATACATTTTGCTCGGTTGGATTATAGAAATAGTATCCCATATCATCCTTGGGATATCCTATGAAGATACACTTCGTGGATCAAGCATTCAGCTTATTAGGGACGTAACGCTTAGGATAAGCTTCACATCCCCATACCTTTAAGTATGATAGAGATGGAGGTTTTCCAAACCATATCTCATGAGGTGTTCGTTCCACTTTCTTGGTTGGGGCCATATTTAAAATACGAGCCGCGAAGCATAGATAATAACCCCAAAATGATAGAGGTAACGAGCTTCTAGCCATCATAGATCGAACCATATCCATTAGGGTTCGGTTCCTCCTTTCAGAAACTCCATTAAGTTGTGGTGTCCCGGGTGGAGTAAGTTGCGAGATAATCCCACAACTTCTAAGATGATCTTGGAAAGCATCGCTTAGCTATTCACCTCCTCTATTGGTACGAAGTACCTTGATTGTCTTATTGAGTTGATTTTATACTTCGTTTTGATATTGCTTGAATGCTTCAAAAGTTTCGTCCATGTGTCTTAATAAGTAGACATATCCGAAACGACTAAAGTCATCAATGAAAGTAACGAAGTATCTTTCACCATTCCTAGTTATGGGCTTAAAGGGTCCACATACATCCGAGTGTATTAATCCCAATAAGTCCTTAGCCCTTTCATAGGTCCCTTCGAAAGCTGCTTTAGTCATTTTGCCGTGTAAACAAGATTCACATACATCAAACGAGTCTAGTTCATTTGATTTCAAAAGGCCATTCTTTTGAAGTGTATGCATTCGATTCTTATTTATGTGACCAAGGCGAAAATGCCATAAGTAGGAATCACTCAAATCCCTTTTGAGTTTCTTGGTGTTTGCATGGTATATTGAGCTATTGTATGATGTGTCATCATGAACCAGTTCATAAATACCATTCGAAGGCGAAGCCTTAAAATAGAACACATTATCTAAAGAAACATGGATATCATCATTAATAAAATTAAGATTAAAACCATATTGTTTCAAACGGGATACAGAAATAATGTTTCGAGATAAATCGGGTGCATACAAAATATTTTTCAAAATAAGCTCCAAACCACTTGGAAGCTTTAAAACAAAGTCTCCATGAGCTTTCACTTGCACCCTTGCTCCATTTCCCATGAAAAGACTTGTTGTTCCCGCATCTTGATTACTTCTTTTGAACCCCTACAAAGAATTGCAAATATGAGTTCCACATCCTGTGTCTAATACCCATGTATTAGAAGAAGTAATACTAAGCTCAATGTATACCATATATACATTACCTGAGGTTTGCCCTGCATCCCTCTTTTCCTTTAACTCCTTAAGGTAGACCGAGCAGTTGCGTTTCCAGTGACCCATTTCACCGCAACCAAAGCACGGATCTTCCTTGGGGTTTGCCTTTCCGGCAACCTTTTACTTCTTGTTGTTGTTGGTTGGGGTAACTATCTTCCCTTTTCCTTTTCCCTTGCCTTGGAAGGCGGGTCCTTTCCTCTTAGCCGCCTTCGGCTTAGAAGTGTTATTGTTTTTGGACCCGCCTTCATTTATCGTAAACACACGGGTGAAGCCCTTTTACCCATGCTTGTTTTTGCCATCTTAAGCATGGAATGTAATTCGCCAATGCTTTTATCCCAACCATTCATGTTGTAATTCATTACAAACGTGTCAAAACTTTTTGACAATGAGTTGAGAATAAGGTCCGTGGCTAATTCATTAGACACGTTGCAATTTAGACGGTTTGCTCGATCAATTAGGCTTTTCATCTTAAGGACATAAGATGAAACGGATTGGGAGTCGTCCATCCGACATGCATGAAGCGCTCGGACCGTTTCAAAGCGCTCGACACGAGCTTGTTGAAGGAACATCTCCTTCAACTGTGTGATCATATCATATGCACTATGATGGTCAAAATCCTTTTGGAGTTCGGGTATCATAGTCCCAAGCATGAGGCAAGAAACTTGCAATGAATCGGTGCAATATTTCTCCCAATAAGCCATGCCTTCCGTATCATCCTCGTCCGGTTGATCAGGAATGGGATCTTCCAACACATACGCCATATCCTCTAGTTTGAGGACAATTCTTAGATTGCGGAACCAATCCATGAAGTTCGTATGGTTGAGTTTTTCCTTTTCGAGGATTGACCTCAACGATAGGTTGTTAAAGTTTATTGGTGCATTTGGAATGTTGTTGTTATTGGCGGCCATCTACAAAATTTAACAAAGTTGTTTAAGTATTAATTTTAATTTAACAATCAATACCCTTTAAATCCAATTGATATTTATTAAATTTTAGAATCCAACGGTAAACCAAATTTCGGTTAGGTGACCTTTATCCCGTCATTTGATTTAGCTCGGTAGTCATTATATGACAATTGCAATCCTTTTGCAACTTCTAAGTTATGGAATCATGCAATCCTTTTGCATGGCATATTTATTCCATTAACGCCTATTTGTTCCTCATGCTTCGGTGACCCTAAGTTCATGATTCCCAAATCAAGTCGTCCTACTTGTGTAAACGTGTAAATTTAACATATAAGTGGTTAGGTGACCTTTATCCCACAAGCATGCGAAATTCACCTTAATCATATTAGTTTGCTCATAACGGTTAGGTGACCTTTATCCCATTATGAGTTCCCTAATATTTTTAAGTGTCACACAAAAAGATGGCGTTTAACTTGTTTGCCTTGTTAATAAGGGATTTTAAGTTTTCATTATTTCTAGTTTAAGAAAACTATTATGCCATACACCAACATGCATTTAGTGTATGGTTCATTTGAAATCCAATTTCAAGTCTTGTAATTTTAGCCATTTACTTGATATAAACCATTTTATATATATGATCCTTATCATGTTCTTAATAACCGTTTATTAATGTCCTTTTAGCCATTTTTAATTTAACCATTTAAATTGACGTTTTGCATGTCGTTTATTAATGTCTAATTTAACCAATTAAATTGCCATTATGCTTGTTGTTAACTTGAGTGATTAACTTGTAGCAAACAAACATACAATCCACAATCATACAATAACAACCATGCATGCAAAATAAATATGTTCACAATCAAGCCATTTTGGTAGGCATTTGTTTAGCCGAAAACAAATGCCACCGGTAAAGGGTTATAACACAAAGTATGAGATTTTAAATCTCCCACTTAATCTTGCATCCAAATGCTTCTTCTTGTGTTCTTCAAGTCTTCATTATCTTCATTATTTTACAAAATATATCCTAATACATTTTGTCTAAAAAATGAAATTACAACCTAATCTATTTTACATACCAAATATAAAATAAATTACATAACCAAAATAATATTATTACAAACTAATTGAATGAATTAATATTACATACCAAATGAATGAATTAATTCAACCAAACATGCAACCATTCAAACACAAGGTCAAGGCTTGATTGTGAACTATAACATACAACAAATATGACCAAAATGGAAGAGCCCAAAACCCATTTTGGGACCCTTCAAAATCGGCCAAAAAAGGAAACCCACCCAACACTTATAATTTTTGCATTTTACTTTCATGCATGTACATAAAATGCAAAATATGTAGTGAGTATAATAACTATCTCGAAGCATATTTCAACAACTTCGGCTCTAGATACCATTGTTGGGATTTAACAAGTTTCATAATACTTAAAACCTTTTAAGAATCAAATTAAAGCGGAAGCATGTTGTTATTACCATTTAAACTTGTTAATCTTTAACCAATTAAAGTTAAATCCCAATTAGGATCAAGTTATGAAGTATGCTTACAAACTACAAGCAAGAATAAAGAGGTTATACCTTCTCCAAGCTAGGTAGTGAGTGATGAAGATGATGATGATGAATGGAGCTCCAAAACAATGAAACCTCAAGTTGTTATACCCCAAGCTTGTGCACCAACACCCTAGCTTTTGGTTAGGATTTACTTTACACTTGAAATTAGCTTGCAAAATTAAATTATGAACTCCTTTGGCACCCACAAAGGCCACGGCCAAACAGCTCAATTAGAGCAGAATTTTGCAAGTTATTTTTGATGTGTAATGTTATGTGTGTGTCACGACCCGGAAAATTTCGACTAATTTTGAACCAAACTCTCGATACGATATTGTATTTTCAACACGATAAGCAAAGTCTGTTAGGTTGAGTCTCAAAAATCTTGAACTGTTTCATATATTCAATTAACCTTCGACTGTTCTCGACGATTCGCGAACAACTATTTGTAAAAAAAATACATATATATATATATATATATATATATATATATATATATATATATATATATATATATATGAGTGTATATAAGTATGTATATAAATACTACTTGGAAATATATAAAATAATATTAAATTTATTTGTTTAAAAATATATAATATATATTTATGTGATAAAACTTGTTATTTAAAACTGATTATATATAGAGAGAGTGTAAATGGAAAATGAATGATTTCGAGTCTAATTAGTAAACGTTAGTAATACTCGGTTGACATTTCGTTAGCGTTCATATAGATTTAATATAAGTTTATGAAGGATAAAAATAAAAGTTGAACTGTAAATCGATTACGAAGATTTTAGATTAGTTAAAAGTATCTTTGCTTTTTTTTTAAGTTTAAATATTAGTACTCCGTACATATAAATCGGAACAGAAAATAAATAATTTTCGAACTTTTTTGATCAGGTTTCAAACAGTTAATTAGTGAAATAATTAATTATATTTAATCTAAAAATTTGAGATTTTTAGGAACACTTTTATACGTTAACTTTTTAGCGATGGACACGATATAGCTGTCCGGGATAAACTGTCGGCAATTAGAATCCAAATCTAATGGTTGCTTTACTATTCTAAATTTGAATTCGTTAATCATACGTTTTATTTGAATGATGATCATTAATATTATATGTTTACTATTTACTTTTTCTGTTGTGTGTCACAATCCATATTTGCCTTTCTGATACTACACATAAACAACATCCGTGAATTAACATTGGAATTACTATTTGAGTTTCACCGTGCTTGTTCACTTATGTTTAGTATTTTCTTCACACTTATTATATAATTAAGTATATAAATAGAGAGTTAATATACACTCATCTACATCATGAACTATACCATCACAACCACTTTCATCAAACAAATATCATCTTATATTACAATAACCTTCTACTATTTTGGCTTCGGTTTCTAACAAACTTAGATCAACTCAAAACCACGTTCAACCCACCTTAGTTACAATCATAACCACCATCGGCTCACCTTCACTGTGCGGCACACCACCACTATTGTTGTTGGGCTGCTAGACGTCAACCACCCATCAACCATCTCTTGATTATAATCGTCATACTATTCTAGTTACCACCACTTTGGGTCATCATCCTTGAACAGATACTTGTTGTACGAAAACCAACTACAAACAATCTCATTCTTTCCCTGTTATTTGGTAAAGAACACGCCTGCTGTTGCAGCCATAAACCATCACACAAACCATTATCACCACCTCAATTCTTCTCTCTCCCTCTCTCTCTCTCTATATATATATATATCTTTCTTATTTCTTGCTTAATAAAATCACTCCCACCACCAAAGCCATAACTACCGTGACCAACCGAACACCAAAACAAAACTTCACCATCACATAACCTGTAGCTTATTTCCATTATTCCTGTACGAGTTAGGATCATTACAACCACCTTCTCTCTCTAGTTATCTCCCTCTATTCCCTTTCTATTTTGCAGCCTACAAAACCGTCACCTACAAACTTACTCGATCACTCTCACAAACTACCTTTACTCGAAAACACCACAAACCTTTATTTTTTTTCTCTATTGTATCCTGCTGTAACCACTACCCTCTCACGGCTGTAACAGCCTTCTGTCTCCGTTTAACATTTCTATTCGATCACCCTCGCCACCCATTTAATTGTACGGCTGCTATTATTTTCGGTTGAAGATAAAGTGTAGATAATAAATAAGATAATCGTGATTATGAGGGTGAGTGAAGATAACGATATGCTTTAGTGATGATGCAAATAGTAAAAGAGAGATGATGATACAAGTGATCATGCTTAAATAATTAATATTTACAAAGCATATCTATCGGCAATCTTTCTGTTTATTTATGATAATAGAGAATGACGTTTGATGATGTTGATCGAAAACCCTGATTACCATACCAAACCACGAATTTGTTTTGGGTTAGACTGTACTGGATTTATGATGTAACTATTAGATAGCATAGGAGAACTGAGGCCCATTAGTCTATATTGGACTTATGATATAGCATGAACCGAAGTCCATTATACATGTGATTTTTAACCCATCCCAAAAATACACTTGGACTAGCTTTTGGTGCTTGTCGATCTACTACTGCAACCCACTTGATCTGTTTGAAGCCCAACCACGATCAACCCATTAAACCACCATCGTTGTTCTTCTGCTGCTGCGTATTCTATGTTATTTCTAAAATGATAGTGATGAGTGACGAGGTTAGTAATAATAAATGAAAAGGGAAGATACAAGAGATGTTTTCAATAGCGAGGAATAATAATCGATGATACATATGAAAGTTAATGACGATGTCGTGATTGTGATCGATGAAATTTTAAGTTTTAGGTGAGGAAGAAGAAAACTGAGATAGATATATAGGTAATATATATTTAATCCGAGGCTATAACAGAAAAATAAAGACAGAGGGACGGTTCAGGGCGTTTGTGTTTAACAGGAGGTTGTGAGTTCGATTCTGGGATGTGGCATTTAATTTTTGAAAGCTTGTTACTTTCTAGGTAGTATGATATAATTATTATTATTATTATTATTATTATTATTATTATTATTATTATTATTATTATTATTATTATTATTATTATTATTATTATTATTATTATTATTATGGTTATGGTTACAAATTATGATTATAATTATGATATTAAAGATGATAAAGGAAAAATACTAAATAAAATGATTAGGAAATTATAAGTATTATGGTTTAAAAGATAATGATAAAAATTTATATGTATAAGATAGTGTATAGTTATGATAAAATTGTTATTATGATATTATTATACTTTTATCATCATTATTATTATTATTATTATTATTATTATTATTATTATTATTATTATTAGTTGTAGTATTAATATAATCATTTTCATTATTATTATTATCACTAACATGATTTTTATATACAAACAGTATTTTTATTATCATTATTATTATTAATTTTATGAATAATATTATTATTATTACAAAATAATACAACTCTTTATTCATTAACATTATTAATATTATTTTATCAAATAACTATTAGTTATATAAAACCATATTTACTACATATAACCTAACTATATTAATATTTTATAATAAAGTTTAATAAATGTAATTAATTAGGTTATTAATGAAACACATAATTAAATAATTAATTCACTAATATAACATAAACTTGTTCGATTACGATTATATGTTTTAATATATATAATTGATATAGGTTCGTGAATCCGAGGCCAACCATGCATTGTTCAGTTCCGACATATGAATATTTTTTTGCTACAAAATATCGTATTGTGAGTTTCATTTGCTCCCTTTTAATTGCTTTTGCAATATATATTTTTGGACTGAGAATACATGCGCTGCTTTTATAAATGTTTACGAAATAGACACAAGTAATTAAAATATATTCTACGTTGAGTTGTACCACTGGCATACTTCCCTGTAGCTTGGTAACTACTATTTACATGGGTTTTGTAAACGTGAATCCTGTTGATAGATCTATCGGGCCTGACAACCCCAACCGGGCTGGACGACCAGTATTCAACGGTTGCACAGTATTTCGTTTCGTGACTACACTTGGTACAGTGTAGTGAGATTTCATAATAAAGGGAATATGCGACATTGATTAAATGTTAAGTATGGTTACCAAGTGCTCAACCACTTAGAATATTTTTATTAAATCGTTTGTGTTTATGAAATCTTGTGGTCTATTAAGGTATAGAAATGATTGTTATGATAAACCTATGAACTCACCAACCTTTTGGTTGACACTTTAAAGCATGTTTATTCTCAGGTACGAATTAAGTCTTCCGCTGTACATTTGCTCAATTTAAGGACATTACTTGGAGTCGATCATCGCAATGGGACCAAATGTTGATGACTTCGTCCAGGTGGATAAGGACGGGTCTTTACAGTGTGTGTTACTTTGGTCAAGGAACATGCATGTATATGGAATGAGAATTGTATTTGACCAAGGAGGAATCTAAGAGAATGTCTATCTCATTCCCTATGCCACTTCCCATTTGTTTTATAAAATAAGTTTTATAAAAGAATTAAATTTTATAAAACTCTTTTATAAAACTTCCATTCCATTTTATATATATACATTTTATTATATAAAACCAATTTATATAAAATGTAATATAAATTAATTAATTATTTAACCTATAAATAATTAAATCCATATTATATAAATTATTCCATAATTTATATATGTACACATCAAGTAATATTTCAGAAAACCATTTTTCTTAAAGTTCAAGTGTCGCGTATTTAATCAATGATCCAATCGTTAAGATTAAATATGTATAAGGTGTCGGTAAGCTTGTTATTGGGTATGACCCGACTTGGATCAAAACATATTAGCCACGTTAATTTAATATGTCTCTCGGGCATACGAGATACCTTCAATAATAATTATATTTTAACTCGTAATTACATTTAATATAATAATATTATATATTATTAATTATATTATACTTAATAGTTATAGGATAACCTATGTTGGATATTTATTATTTATACATTTTAATATAAATACATTATATATATAATCATTAATTATGTATAGAGTTCATATATATATATATATATATATATATATATATATATATATATATATATATATATATATATATATATATATATATATATATATATATTAATAGCAATATAAGTATTCTGTATATTATTTTATATAATAAAATCAAAGGATTCAATTACATTTTATTATTTCTACTACTTACATTTATCTATACATTAAAGGTTCGTGAATCGTCGAGAATAGACAAGGGTTAAATGAATCTATAAAAGTAGTTCAAACATTATTAAGACTCTACAATACAGACTTTGCTTATCGTGCCGAAATCATATAAAGATTAAGTTTAAATTTGATCGAAAATTCCCGGGTCGTCACAGTACCTACCCGTTAAGGAAATTTCGTCCCGAAATTTGAGTGAGGTTGTCATAATTAACAATAAGAATGTTTTCATGACGAATATTAATTGATAAATAGAGTTTTATCATTATTGAGTAATACAGATAAAATAATTCGATTATGTGAAGCGTTCGAGTGAAGCTATCACAAAAGATTAAGATAGAAATTTAACTTTTGACGTAGTCAGGTTTGAATTCCGGAATTCAATGGATTTAAAAGAAAATCTTGAAGATCTATAAGATCTGATTTTTCGGGATTTATGGAAATTAATATCTCTTTAATTAAATACGGTGATCTGCCCCGATTACTACGTCTGATATTTCCTTTATAAATTTACTTTTTCCGTTCCATTTGTTTTCACCACTTCTATACTCAATTCTAAATTTAAAAGATTTATGAAAATGCTTAACCCTGTTCTGATCCTTGTTCTTATTCTAACTATCGCAATGATCGTTCTTCTTTTCCAACTCCCACCTGAAGAATCTGTTTATTTCTATTATGCTCTAGGGATTATTGTATTTATAATCCTCCCCTGTCTTTATATTGCTATACGTACTGATATCCACGGTTTGTAATTTCGGTGTTGTCATTGGGCTTTATATTTTCTCTTATATTTTGGATCTCTTTGCCTTTTTATTATCCTCTCATCTCTATTAAAGCGAGCAACGGTCCAGAATTCATAGATATGAATTTCGAAATGAACATAGTTAATGTTCTAAGAAAGAAATGGTAATAACACGATCTTGATTTGTCAAATTACCAGAATATCCGGGAAAGATAGAACTATTAAGAAAATATGTTCTTGATATGTTTATATATCAGATAAAATGTAAGAGTCGTGTAACATGGCACATGATGACGTTATAATCTGTGAATCATCATGTCCCATTTAGAAACTCGACATGACTTACTGTAATATAATCACATTGATCAAGTGTCATTATATTATACTAACTCATGCATCAATTCCCAACACTACTTCAAAAACATTAATAATTTAAACTCGAATTTTAAAGAATTTTAGAAACTAAAGTAGTTTCCTTTATGATGTAATATAGATAGCACGAAGAGATAAATAATTTCGGACAAGAATATTTATGAAAATATCTTCAGAAATATCGAAAATATTTATGATGATATTTTGGAATTTCTAAGTTCGATGGTTGATGAGGAAGATTTTCCGCAAGATTTTAACATGAGTACGGAGCAAGATATTCGTTGAAGGTTTCATCGGATCCAGAATTACCTGGATTCTTTGAATATATTGTATGGTCCTTGTATTTGTCCTTGGTCTCCTTCGTGGTTAGCTCAATCCGTTTTCCAGTTCCAACTTTTCTGAGCTTTTCCAACATACTATTCTTTATCATCAAACTTTCGATGATTAAGGTCGTTTACGGTTGTCTATGGTTTCTGCTGCTTCATTCAGCTTTTTCAACATTCAGAGTATTGATTTTGTGACTGAGTGCTTTTCAGAATTTCAGAATGAGAGATCATAATTCTAAGAGATAAATGTCATATATATAACTGTTGATGTAGATATGCTGTGAGTTTTCAAAGTACTGATTGCTGATTCCTGATAATTGGTATGGCAGTTCTCGTTATAAGATGCAGATGAGTATATGATAGGGTTTCAATGAATAAATATAATGATTTATCAGAAAGATTTAAGCCAAGAAGCAACGAGGTTACTGGTACGTCTGCTGGTAATATGGTGGAATATAAAAAACATTCTCCGGTATCAAAAGGGAAATCGTATATATCAGGATTATAGTAAGACTACTTCGAATGAAAAGTCAAAGTTGACTTGCTGGAGCTGTGACAAAATTGGCTACTTTGAAAAAGGGATTGCAAAGTTATTTTTGCTAATAAATGCCAAAGGATCTGATGCGTCTACGTGTTAAACTTTTATTCAGTTGCCGTGAGTTTCTCAGGTGCATAACTATATGCATAAATCTTTCCTTCCGTAGATGAAGTGCGGTTGATTCATCCTATCAATTGAGGTATTTCTAAAAATCATGAAAGGTTTGAACGCAGATTGAAATCGTCAAGATACAAATGAAGTTTAAGATGAAATCAAGTGGGAAACTTGAAGAAATGTTTAGTTTCATATGTTATAATCAATATTTTAATTCATTTTAATTGTCCAATGTTTGACAGTCCACAGTTAGCAGTCCACAATTTGTAGTTCAACAATTCATATATAGTTTAATATATAATATTCGAATTAATTAATAAGTATCGTGACCCGTGTACATGTCTCAGACTCGATCACAACTCAAAGTATATATATTATTATAGAATCAACCTCAACCCTGTATAGAGAACTCGATCATTACTGCATATAGAGTGTCTATGGTTATTTCAAATAATATATATAGATGCGTCGATATGATATGTCAAAAAATTGTATACTTGTCCCGATGTTTAAAGTGCGTAAAAATAAATAACAGAAATTTAAATGACGATAAATAAAATTGCGAGAATGTAAATTGCGATAATTAAATTGTGATAAATAAAATATAATCAGTTAGCTAAGAACAATTAGCTAGGAACAGTTAGCGTGGATTCTTAACAAAATTTCTCATAGTTAACTTGTTTGTTTCTAACAAATTTTATTTTGTCAAATGTTTTCTTCATTATGCCACTTGTTGGATTCTGATAAATCAAAATTCAAATGTGAAATTGGATGAATATGGTTATTCTGTGGTGAACGGATTTATATATCGGTGGATGTAAGTAGGATAGTAAACGACTGTTGAATCAGTTTCGAAGAATGTACAGTGTAGCTTATTAATGTAAAATCTGAATATTCCTCGGGTATTACCTACCCGTTAAAATATTTTCACCATTAACGGTTTGTACAAAAGAATTTTTAATTACAATCTTTATGAAAACATATATACATATATATATTTTCTTCAGATGTAATCATGGATTTAATGAGTCAATATGATATTAGACTCATTTGATTTATCGTTAGAACTAGAATACATAATCTCTAAAACATTAGAAAGTATATAATCGTCCTGTAGCACGGAGATAAATGATGTAGAACGTCAGGTAGAACGATGATTATATTCGAGGTACAGAATGAGATATTGAGACATGGATTGTTGATGGTGCTGTTGGTGCTGTTGGTGCCGGTGATGTTGCTGAAGCTGGTAAATTTTGCACCATATTCTCCATTTTGATTACTCGAGCGCGAAGTTCATTGACTTCTTTCATTATTCCGAGATAATTGTCGGTCGGAACGAGCGGATGAATAAGGTTTAGAATTGTAGATAGAATATAATCGTGAAGAGCTACCCTGGAAATGAGGCTGAAAAAGGTGTTTCAGATAGGTTCACCGGTAAGTGCTTCAGGTTCTTCACCAAGAGGTAAATTCGGTTGGTGGAAAGGATCGCCTTCTTCGCATCTCCAGTGATTAAGTCGACTACGAACTCAGCCCCAATTCTTTCAGAATTGATGATGGCTTATTGGTTGATCCATTCCGGTTACACTGCCTTCGGAGCTTAGGCGAATATCCATGTCGGTATAGTTGTCAGAATAACTATCGGAATAGCTATCGGAATCTAAGGGACTCGAACTAGTTGAGGGATTCACCTCGTACGATCAGATGAAGAATTTTCGATAAGAAATAGATTATAGGATGTAGATTAGTACCCTACAATACATAATTTACATATGCATATATAATACCAAAATCCCATAAGTTACGGAGGAATCTACGAAAGCTGTCAGGCAAAGGTATCAATAACAGATACGCTAATAGATAAATTAGCAGATACGATAAGATATGAACTTCGTCTATACACTATTCATGCAGTCGATGCAGTAAAATGTGTCTAGACTAAGAATAATAAGCAAGTGATTCCCTAAGAATGATAAGCAGGTAATTTTCGACACGAAACGATAAGCAAAACTTTTGACATGCAGACACGGTCAAAGTCCAGACTCACTAATGCATCCTAACAACCACTAGTTAGACATACTAATGCAAGACCTGGTTCGCTAAGACCACTGCTCTGATACCAACTGTAGAGACCCGTCCTAATCCATCCGGACGAAGTCCATATCGATTATAAACGATTCACAACAGTTGATTACATCGCGAGGTACTTGACCTCTATATGATACATTTTACAAACATTGCATTCGTTTTTGAAAAGAAAATTTTTCATTACATCGAAAGTTAACAACATGCATACCATTTCGTAATATATCTTACTATAATTGACTTAATAATAATCTTGATGAACTCAACGGCTCGAATGCAACATTTTTTGAAATATGTTATGAATGACTCCAAGTAATATCTCTAAGATGAGCAAATGCACAACGGAAGATTTCTTTCGTACCTGAAAATAAACATGCTTTAAAGTGTCAACCAAAAGGTTGGTGAGTTCATTAGTTTAACATAAATAATCATTTCATAATTTTAATAGACCACAAGATTTCATATTTCCATTTCTCATAAACATACGTCCCATGCATAGAGACAAAAATATCATTCATATGGATTGAACACCTGGTAACCGACATTCACAATATGCATATAAGAATATCCCCATCATTCTGGGATTCTCCTTCGGACATGATATAAATTTCGAAGTACTAAAGCATCCGGTACTTTGGATGGGGCTTGTTGGGCCCGATAGATCTATCTTTAGGATTCGCGTCAATCAGGTTGTCTGTTCCCTAATTCTTAGATTACCAGACTAACAAGGGGCATATTCGATTTCAATAATTCAACCATATAATGTAGTTTCGATAACTTGTGTCTATTTCGTAAAACATTTATAAAAATTGCGCATGTATTCTCAGCCCAAAAATATAAAGTGTATAAAGGCAAATGAAACTCACCTAATGTATTTTGTAGTAAAAATACATATGACGACATTGAACATGTATAGGGTTGGACTCGGATTCACGAACCTATATCAATTGTATATGTATATTAACACATATAATCGTAATCGAATAGAATATATATATTATCTTATTATTAATAATATACTTTTTGATATAGTTAATTTATATATTACATATAACTATTATTTATCATTCATTATAACATATTAATAATAAAAATTTATATTAAATTTTATATATGATCAAAATATATAGTTATATATTAATTGATATCTTTTATATAGTTTAATTTATATTATTTTAAAAATATAGCGATATGTAATATTAATATTATTGTAATGTATTTTTATATATAAAAAAAATATCTATTTGTAATAGTGCTAATTATAATAAGAATGATAATAATAATAATAATAATAATAATAATAATAATAATAATAATAATAATAATAATAATAATAATAATAATAATAATAATAATAATAATAATAAAAAGAATGATAGTTTTTATATAAAATGATAGTTTTAAATAAAATGATAACTTTGATACTTTTTAGTTAAAATGACATTTCTAATATAAATGATAATAATAATAATAATAATAATGATAATGATAATAATAATAATAATAATAATAATAATAATAATAATAATAATAATAATAATAATAATAATAATAATAATAATTTTTAATAATAATATTAATGATATTATTAATAATAATAATACTTATAATAATAACAATAAAAACAGTAGTTTTTAAATAAAATGAAAAGTTTAATAATAATGATAATGAATATAATATTTTTGTTAATCATACTTGATACTTAATAATAATAATATTACCACATAATGATATTACTAATAAGGAGAATGATATTAGTAATAACAATAATAATAATTATAATAATCCTAATTATAATACTTATACTAATAATAATGTTAATAATAATACTCTTAATTTGATTAACGATAATGATACTTCTAAATATTAGGGTAATAACCATTATCATAATAATACTAACATAATTAATAATAACAATAATGAAGATAATAATAATAATAATAATAATGATAATAATAATAATAATAATAAGGAAATATTAATACTACAAATAAGGTAGCTACCTCAAAAGACACCTTAAAAAGAAAACTGCCATATACGAGACTCGAACCCGTGACCTCTCGGTTACACCAACACTCAACAACCATTGCACAACTTTTGTTTTTCTGATTCCTAACTCATTTAAACTCTTTTAAACCTTTTTCTGTTCGTTCTTCTTCTCCATTTGATCGACTGCCCAAACAACTTCACTATAATTTATAATTATTGGATTGGATTTAGTTTGAAATTTTATTATAGTTAATCTGTATTTGGTACCCTTATTTAACAGACAACGATAAAAAAAATTAGATAAAAGACCTGCTGTCTAGGCTTCGTGAAAAAAAAACAACACAATTCAAAACTTGATTTAATTATTGAGACGTTTAGACTAAGATTACAACACTAAGTAGTTTGGAAAACTTATTTAGAAACCATTAGTAATTTATTAAATCAGTTAAAACGGTTAATTTAAAAAAAAATTACCTGTACAGAAGAAGAACACGATGATGAACTATATTTTGATTCTTGAATTTAAGAACATTTTAGGTAAAACTTATAACATGAAAAAGTTTTTAAATTGATGTTAGAAACTATCTGGTTCGATAATTCAACTTAAATCATAACAGCAACTTCGAATTTGATCAAGAATGAATGTTTGACTTTTTTAAACCAAAACATTGACTCCAAAATTCGAAACCGTTACAAGGAATTAAGAGTTCGAACTTTGCAGTTAGTTTAAGTAGGAGATTTAAAACACAATTGCACTTTTACATTTTGGAAATTTATTTGAATTCGTGGTTTTGAATAAAAAGTAGGAACGGAGGGTACGCGAGCTGTATAGGCTCGTTTTCTGTTTTAATTTCTATTGCAGAAAGGATTTTCATCTCATAAGGATATCAATCGAATACATAAAGCTATTAAAGTGTTTTGTTTGAATGCTAATTGATTTAAATGTATAACAACTCTGGTAGGAGTTCACGAGTAAAACAGTGGGTCGAAGAAAGAAAAAAAAATGATAACGATAGGAACAGCTTTTTTCTGTTTGATTCTGTTTTAAATTTGATTAGGTATATCAATTTACCAGACAGGTTAAATCTAAAGGATAGCGATTGAAACAGAAAATGTAGTTATCTGTATTTATATTTGTATATAACTGAATTAATATCTTTGTTATATTAAATTTATAATGTCACTTAATATTATAAATTTATTAATAGAATCTATTAATATTATTAATTTTAATAGGAATACCGATAATAATAATAATTTAATGATTTTTGTAATACTGATTATACTGATAATATTAATAATAATTCTAGTAATAAAAAAATAATGATAATAGTAATGATATTGACAATGATATCAATAATATTAATAATAGTAATATTATAACAAATTAACTGTTTCAATTTTATATCCATATATATTAAATTAATAATACTAACAATACTGATATCAACATTAATAATGAAAGTAATATAATAATTATATTTTAACTCGTAATTACATTTAATATAATAATATTATATATTATTAATTATATTATACTTAATAGTTATAGGATAACCTATGTTGAATATTTATTATTTATACATTTTAATATAAATACATTATATATATAATCATTAATTATGTATAGAGTTCATATATATATATATATATATATATATATATATATATATATATATATTATATATTTATTTATTTATTTATTTTAATAGCAATCTAAGTATTCTGTATATTATTTTATATAATAAAATCAAAGGATTCAATTACATTTTATTATTTCTACTACTTATATTTATCTATACATTAAAGGTTCGTGAATCGTCGAGAATAGACAAGGGTTAAATGAATCTATAAAAGTAGTTCAAACATTATTAAGACTCTACAATACAGACTTTGCTTATCGTGTCGAAATCATATAAAGATTAAGTTTAAATTTGGTTGAAAATTCCTGGGTCATCATAAATAAAACAAGCAGAACCCGGCTACAGTGAAGAGTGCGCCATACGCACTCTTATGTGTGCGCTGAGCGCACTAAGCTCAGATCAGTCTCTGTCTTCTGTTTAACTGCACAATCCTTCCCACACTTTGTGTACTCTATTTATTCTTCTGTACAATGAAGATTAGGGTCTTACAGCTAAGCGCCACACGAATTATCCTTTAACCTATGATAGTATACACCGATCAAGTGTATAAGTTACAAAGTAATTAGCACCCGTTCATTGGGTGAGGTTGTAAGACCTAACGAATTCGTCCCTATGATTCGAGCTTACGTATATAATTAAAATATTCAAGCTAAGGGCTTTTTAATCAAACTCATATGTATATTAGTTTATGTACTCGTGTCTAATTCATAAAACATTTTAAAACAGCATGTTATCTCATCTTAAAAAGAAAAGTGTATGGGACTGTAGACTCACCTTGAGTGCACTTGATAGTTTTGAACAAGTTACGAGTTGTCGGTTTATTAAGATCGAGTAATGTAACCTAGATATAAAAATATGTACTTAAATAAGTCTATTTCAATATATAGAAGTTGACCATAGTATAGTTGTCCTATTGTTCAGACCAACGCGATTGTATAGTAAAAGTTAACACAAAGTCAACTAGTTCAGGCAAGTCAAACAAAATTCAAACTTGAGTCAAGTTAGTCAATCTATGTCAACTACATCAGTAGGTCATGTCAATGATTTCATAAAGTCAAACCAAGGTCAATTCATAAGTTTCAAACATTTGTTTAACATTCTCACGTTTTCTAGTTCGGTTGTCGTAAGTGTTCACGAAAGTCATGCAAACAAACAAGCATTATGCACCGATGATAAATCATGAAAATATGATTAACTCCATATCATAAGTATATGTCATTAGCTTTCTAAAAATACCAATCACGCTATCATACGATTTCTACAACTTATGTTGCATGCAATTTATACCAATTCAGTTTCTACACGCGCACCAGAAATTTAAAATCTACCATTTATTCTAGAAAAATGTAAATCATACAAGACCAGTTAGAGATGGTCAAAAACATCTCAAAATTTAATCTATCAAATTTTCAAAGGTTTTCATGTAGCCAATTTGTACAGTTTTGCGTTTCCAGTCGGACTTTCGGATTTGGAAAGAATCCAGACATACCGTTTTAGAATATATATAGCACAACATATAAGGTTTTCAGATGTTGACATTCAATGAAGTATGTTTCTTAACATACAAATACCAACATCCCAGAAGATCAAGTTCCCAATCAATTTCTATTTCATGTTAGACCAATTATTATGCATACGAGACAGTTTAGACTCCGTTCAGGTAGTCATTTTCAGACGCGATTATCTAGACATCGAGAACAATTAGCACACATGATATACATCCAAAAATCAAGTTAAATAGTCATTTACATCGGTTCAAAAGTGTCGATTAACAAGTTTTAACATTAACAATCAATTAAGCATAAAACGAGTTTTACAAATCCAAACGACATGATATCCTAGTCCAAATTGAGTGTTTTTCAATTATATCTCCAATGGTTTTCAATTCATATACTAATTAATAACAAAACAATCGCAGTTTTCTGATTGGAGACATAAACATGTCGAAAATTCAAATAGTCATAACTAGAGCATAACATAACGAAATCAAGCGATTCTTGCGAGCAAAGGTATTAATTTTTCGAAAGATTTCCATCTAGATACGTATTATTTAGAGAAAATATGATTAAAATATCAGTATCATGCCTTTTAAATTCGTGATTCAAACCAAACAGACAAACCGAGCAATAGACCATCATACACTATGTAATATTTATAAAATTCAGATTTATAAAATTAGGGTTAGTGACTTATTCCTCTAAAACACAATCAATTAGCACCAACGTGTAGAGAACAATCAAAGCTATCACTTTCGTGTTGATTGTTAAAGTAAATAAGCAAAATTGATTATGGTTTTGGGGTTTAAGCTGGTCAACGAGCAAAGAGGGAAGGAAGGAGAAAGTGTTGACTGCTAATTAGGTTGATGGGATGATACAGTGTTTTGCTACTAGTTATCTGTAGAATTAGGGCTTAACTTAAACCCACTAAACCACACAAGGAGTAGAAATGGCAATGGATACCCGATCCAGTGGATATGCATCCGATCCACCCGATTATTCGTGGATATGGACGATATAAATGGATATGGATATGGATGTGGATGAAAAAATTTCATTCATGGATGAACCCGCTTTCACCCAAAATAACTAAATATATAAATTTATCACTCAAATTAGTATCATTTATGTAGTGATATTTCATTAATTATATTCATATTCATCTTTCTTTATATTTTCTCTAAAACTATAACTTTCTTCTTATATTTTGTTTTGTTTAAATAATCAAATGTATTTATCGTACTTTGGTGGTTCAAATGTGATTCCATGTAACTAAAAGTAAGCAACTTACATGTCGATATCTTTACACGTTTAATAGGTTATCTATTGAATATTTGTTATATAGATTAGTAAAATGTGACTTTCGGTCGCATAAACTATTAAAAATATTACTTTTGATCGTATATAGTGAACCACCGCTTATAATTGTTAAAAATAAAATAAATTTAAACGGATATGAATAATTATCCATTAACCCGCTTCACCCGACGGATATGGATATGGATGGATGAAAAGTAAAAAAATAAATAGATATGGATATGGATATGGCCTCACCCGATTCATATCCGATCCATTGCCATCCCTAACAAGGAGTCCAAATCACGTTCAAAAGGGTATGGGGAGGGGGTTCGGCCGAATGGCCCATGGGGTTGGGTATCGGACTAGTTTTGCTAGTTCCAAGTAATCGTGTGGCACGTTTCGAGTGCCGTTAACCATACCGAGTTCCCGGAACGTTAACCGGTCGTTAAAATGCATTCCACCAAGTTTAATTCATTGAATATATAATAAATTAAATATGTTTTTCTCAAAGTTAATAATTATTAATTTAAAAACTGTGTGTTTCGCAGTCCCGAAAGACATCCTTTGCAGTTCTTAAAACTGTATCGTTTTCTTCGTATTTCAAATTCTGAAATAAGTTTTCCGATTAATATATTTCCATATTAACTATAGTAGTCTTCAAAGAAACAAGTATGCATTTAATTAAATTAAATACACAAAAATTCGAGTAAGCACCGTAAAATAACCTAACGGACAGTTAACAGAAGTAACGGAAATAACAAGGTTGTTACACATTTTGACCAAAATGAAGACTAGTCAAACTTTATTGCTTGCCTTCGATATACCAATCATATAGATCCTGTATTTTTTATTGAACCTCACAAATTTAATATTAAAAAAATACAAGGTTCAACGTAGTAACGGTTAAATAGAACATGTTTGGTACGTATCAAAGTTCAAACCAAAGGCAACAAACACAATTTTGTTCAAGATAACATTAGAAAAGACCCACTAACAAATCACAAAGTCTAAAAACCAAAGGCAGCACACATACATTTGTTCAACTTGACATTACAAAGTACTACTAATAGTTTAACAAAACATGCTTACTACATAACAAAGTTTTAATAACCAAATGAACTGCCAACAAAACAAGAGTTAATAAAGGGTTCGGGGTTGAGGTGGTTCAATCTTAATCAGTATCCTTAGTAGTACCACCATTAGTTCTCGCACCATCCGAAATCATATGTGGGGAAGGATTAAATGAAAATCCCAGTTTCTGAATCAGAAAATATAGTTCACTGTTGACCATTTTACTCGGGACTCCAGTGCAGTAACTTGGATAGCTAGTGTGGCATATGTAGTACCATTTTGTTCAGTGGTTCCTAAATGGTTAGTGGTACATTTTTGATCATTGATTCCTGAATGGTTAGTAGCACCTACAAAATGCAAATGAGCATCCTTCTCAAATGCCCATTGGTTGGTGCATTTTGCTATCGACGAATGCGATGTTATCGTTAAGCGGTTGAAGAGCAGGTAATCATAGACGATCAAAAACAGAAAATGGAAGCATATTAACACCGGATCCAGTGTCAGCTAAAGCTTGGATCATAATTGGACCTTGAATAAGGTACAGAACATGAAATTTTCCAGGATCAGAACGAATTGGCGGAAAAAACAAAGTTGGAATAGGTGCCCTAGCTTGCTCAACTTTTTTATTTTTTAAACTTGCTTCACGATTAAGTGCTTCTTCTCTTTTTTCTATACTCACTTTAAGATAGTCATGAACATCAATGGAACAAATAGCTTCTTGCCTCATATCGTTTCTTACTTCAACCTCAAACACATATGGGTGAAAATATTTGAAACTTTCTTTAGGTCTTAGCAACTCCATCATTTGATGTAGGAACTCATCATCTTCCTCATCAGTTAACCTTTCATCATCAGAGATGTCTATAACTTCTTGCGCATCTTTTTCTTTCACATCATCAAATGATTTGGATAAATCATCCATAGTCAACACATCATTAAAGTTTAACGCAGATTCCGCAAACTTATCATCTTTTTCACTAGAAACTTCACACCATCCTCATCAATATCATACTCAATCCAATCATCAGTTTATTCACCTTTTCAAATGTAACCACTTTCGGCTTCTCATTTTGAGCAATTTTAGCCTCAACTAGTTGGAAGAGCTTATGAACATTTATCTCTAGAGTTTGGATGGAAGATTGGTGGTTGTTTTGCACTTGTGGCAGTTGAGATTTGATGGTTTCATTAGCTTCATGTTGATTTATAGTGAAGTTAAGGATATTCTCTTCAATACTTAAACGCTTCTCATTTTTGACTTGGCGAAGAAGTGTTAGGATTGAAGGGAGTTCTTGGTTGGTGATAGCCATGTGGAGTTCTAGAATTGTTAGGATAGGGAGTTTGATAATTATTTTGATTTCTAAAGTTCGGATTCCCTCCTTGGATTTGATTAGCATAAGCTACATTCTCCAACTATTCTATACTAGCAACACAATCTTTCATTAGATGGGGACCATTACATTTTTCACAACTCACTTTTATCGCATGCATTTCTTTTGTTTTGTCTTCATAGATTTCCCAATTGAGCATTTATAGATTTCAACACATCCTCGGAATCCAACAACATTAGCAGAACGAGAAATACCCAGATCTTGATGACACTCATGTGAATGCGCAGCCAACTTCTCGATCAAGGTGTGAGCTTCTTCAACAGTCTTACTCATAATATTACCTCCAGCTGAGGTATTAATCTCTCTTCTAGTAGCGATATCACAACCCTTATAGAATATGGTAATAGTTGAAGATTAGTAAGACCATGTTGTGGACAAGCCCTAAGTAGTTGCCCATAACGAACCCAATCATCATATAAGGTTTCATTATTCTTTTGTCGGAAATTAGAGATTTTCGTTTGAAGAGTTATGGTCTTGGAAGCAGGAAAGAAGCACGAAAGAGTTTCTTCTGATTAGTAAGACCATGTTGTGGAACGGGTAATACTTAAAAAGTCATCGTAAATGACTTCCCTTCAATCTCAATACAAACCCTGGATACAAACTTTGTGACGGGTGTGGTCTTGCCAGCAGCTACTTCTACACCAACCGGCTCAGGCAACATAATAGCAGGAAAGTTCAGTTTATCACAAAAGTCTAAGGACATAAAAGACCTATTTTCACCATAATCAAACAATACACAAGTAGTTATTGAGTTGATTAGAAACCTACCGGTAATCACATCGTCACTTGTTGTAGCTCTCTCAACTGACATCTAAAATGCTCCGCCCTATGCTGTTAGAGGGTTCTTCCTCTTTTGCCCACTAGAGGCAGTAGACCCTCCAGATGATGTCAAACGCGCCCTGAACCTGCCCCAGAACTAACACTTTTGAATGGGAAACCCTGACTGATGACAACTTCAACACACACTACTTGGAAATGAACACATTTGAGACTCGTGACCAACAACACCACACCTTAGACATCGCCTTTTAGAATTAGTACACTGACTATTGCGTTAAGAGTGACACATCCTACACCAGTCTGACCGACTTGTACCGGACCCAGATCTACTTTAACTACCTTTACCCTTCTGTCTGAACCCAGTGGACTTCTTTAACTTATATCCTAACTGACTAGGAGCATGCCCACCTTGGTACACCACATTTCCAAACATTCTTTTTCTAGCATCCTTGACATCGCTCTCCACTATTTTGGACATTACAATAGCTTGAGATAACGATGTATCTGTCCTTACAAAAGTTCTATACTCCGGTAGAATTATGTTAACAAAGTGCTGAATCCGAGATGGTTCATACGACACCCACTGCTGAATAAACCGCAGCTTATCTATATACTGTGCTACTACCCCATCAATCGTCATTTTAGGCATCATTTTCATTTTTAAGACACTTTGTCTTTAACTGACTCATATCAAAAGGATTACAATATTGTCACACACCTTCCGAGAAAAAGGCTCCCACGTGATCAAATTCACTTGTTCCCTCGAAATACCGGAGATAAAGGAATCCCACCAAACCATAGCCCTATTCTTCAGTAACCTACTAGCATACATAACCCGTAATTCTGGTTCACGCTGACAAGCTTATAATGCTCTTTCAACTTCCCTTAACTAGTTTAGAGTTTCCATCGGGATGGAACTTCCTGAATACTCAACGTGTTTATAATCTTTGAACAATTTGTATGTGCACTTCTTCTTTGCTTGCATGAATTGTTATTGGAACATTTTCATTTGATACGGGTTCATCATCATCGAGTTCTGATATGAAAAGTGGTTTTGTGGTGGCATATAGTATTGTTCGGGCATTTGATTTTGCACCGAGTATTGAAATTCGCTACTTTGGGTTGTGGGGCTTACTTCTTAGCCCCGGTAGGAGTAGTGACTAGCGTTATAGGTCGTTGGGCGGCCGGAAGTTTTCCACGAGTAAGTCAGTTTGGGGGACCGAAGGCAGTTCTTCGTGGACCGGACACGTAGCTTACCGAATCAGTTGCGACACGGATGGGAATTGGGTCTGATTCACATTTGGTATGGTTTGGGATTATGCAGTTGGATATCCCGGTGGTACATCATCATTCCCTGATTGTCTAGCTAACTCAAGCTCAGCAACTTTATCCTGATCCTCCTTCAACTTACGTTCCAATTCATATATATAGCTTTGTTGTTCATCATCTGATTCATAACCTTCATCTGTTGCTCTTAATGTTTCGGGGTTCGATGGGCCAGTAGCGTTCGCATCTCTGTTTTCCATATGTGTTCTACAAAACGGCTCACGCAAAAGCTTAGTGGATAACGGAAGTTCAATCACAACCAACACACACGTATTCCTACATTCACTTAACCCCACCCCACATACATGTTTGACTTAACATAAGGTTTGGGAACATGACACAAGCATGCACTTGCTGCCAAACCTATGCTCTGATACCAACTTGTAACACCAGCCAATTTTTAGTATATAACACAGCGGAAAACTTTAATATTCAAATCACAACATTAACTACACGATTACAGAAATCCACATAATATCATTAACATTTATAAAAACAGTGTTACGTTATTTCAAAACATCAATTACAGAAGTACACATCAGAGTTCACTGGTCAAACATGTCTTCAATCTCCAGCACCCAGCCAAACTACAGAACCTAAACCTGCGAGGGTGGAAACGTGGGGGATTAGCACTTAGGTAAGTAAACGGAATCTATCTAACAGACATAGCTTAAGAACCAAACATGCCAACTACATCCCAAACATGCTAACAACTAACTAGCATACAAATAAAGATAATACGAGAATTGTCGGCTTGTATGGGCAGACGACCCTAGCTGATCAGGCTAGTGTCTACCGATAGTCCATCATTCCGAATCAGTACATAGACCACATGATATGGACCCAACCTCCACAGGTCCGATTGAGCTTATACGGACTCTACATCCACAGGCCAGGTTACGAGTCCCCAGCCTCCACATGCCGACTAGTGTCAAACACATTGCGCACATAAGATCACGCAACAACAGTACGCATGCATTATCTAACTAACATAGTAACCATTATCTAAACATGGAATTTAAATTACACTAAAGCATGATAATTCGGTAGAACACAATAAACCACAGTAGCATGACATGCTACTTAAACTCTATTCGAAGATAAACCCACTCACTGATTAACAGCAACAACCCAATTATCTAACTTCTGAGCTTCTTCCTTGTTCTTATCGCCTGAGAACAATATAAACAAAGTCAGTACAGTGATCTAATCAAGATTAGACACACTGGCAGCATAACGGCTAGAAAAAAGCACTTAGCATAAATTTCCCCAAAATAACATTGTCGGTAGACTGTCAATGACAGTCGGTAGAATGTCAAAGACAGTCGGTCAACTGTCAAACACCAATGGTCGATTGTCTCTAACAATCATGAAAAGGTCTACTGTCACAGTCCGAAGGTCGACTGTCAAAGTCAGTCGATCGACTATCAAAGTCAGTCGATTGACTGTGTTCATCAGCTACAGTAGCAGCAAACTTACGTGTTTTGAGCCAAATCCACCAAATTCCGATCATGGACTACATATTGACCTTAAAACCGAACACAACTTGTTTATAACGCATTTTGGGACATAAAACGACAAGTATTATTTACAAACAACTTCAAATCACACAATTTGAGACCAAATTCACTTTTTTAACAAAACCTAAAATAAATACCCAATTTGACACAGATTAAGACATGAAATCTGTAAAATCATTACCTTAATAATCTCTTGAAATCACGCACAACAGATTTCAAATACGAATCAACACTAAAGATCAAGATTTGGTACTTAGGGTGTCAAAGGGGTTAAGATGTTAGGTACGGTTTGGTGAATGTGTGATGATTTTGGAAATAAAATGAGGAAAAAAAAACAGCTAGTCACACTTAATGGGTTAAAACCTCATTCCCCACATCACACGGGTATTTATCAGTTACCTGATATCTTTTATACTTCGTTAGGCGACTCTAACAGAGTCCAAATTAGACAAACAAACATGTTCTGTGACCCTTGTCACAAACTGGTCTTAACAAATAATCAAATTAAGATTTAATAAATCCTTAATAGAGTAATAAATCAAATTCAGATTTAATACGAGTCATTAGATTGGATAATTACATTCATTACCCTTGTGATCTAACCATTCAAATTACACTTATTATCTAACAGAGCAATAATTACTTTAAAACTTTTTTATTCTTTAATTACCCTCGGCGGGTGGGAAAACACGTGTATCACTTGAAAAATCATATCAGTATTACACAAACACATCACAATCATCAGACTAAGGCCAATTGAAGCAACTTTTTTTTTCATCGCAATCATCTTCTTCCATTGAGTATAGGGGTGTTCATCGGTTCGGTTTACCGGTTTGTTCGGTTTATTCGGTTTGGTGTATTCGGTTTTAAATTTTTTTTGGGCAAAACCGAAAACCGAACCAAAAACCGAATTCAAAGTTAAAACCGAACCGAACCGAAAACCGAATTCGAATTCGGATTCGGTTCGGTTTTCGGTTAAAACCGAATATTATGAAGAAAAAAAATGGAGAACGATGGTAGTTTAATTGTGGCGTTACTGATGTCTTAGTTATTTATATCCTAAAACAATGACGCACTATTAAATTATCAAAAATTTGATGATTTATTAATATTTACAGCTTAATTACGACGTTTACTGCTTCTGTTACTAAGAAAAAAAAACATAATAATTTGAATAATATAATTATAATGTGAGCTACCAAATCGTCATATGGGTGAGAACATATTTTATTGACTGGTTCCCAAATTATAATGATATTAAAACATAAATATACGAATTAATTATATAAAAATTTTGAATTCGGTTTTGAATTCGGTTTTCGGTTAAACCAAATTCAGAATATTCAAAACCGAAAACCGAACCGAAAACCATATTCAAATTTGGTTTCGGTTTGACTCGATCCGAAAACCGTTTTTCAAATTCGGTTTGGTTTTTTTCGGTTTGGTTTCGGTTTGGTTTTCGGGTTCTATGGTTTCAAACCAAATACTGACCACCCCTAATTGAGTATCTTGTATGGTAACTATTTCTGTTTCTGATTCTAACAGTCAAATAAGAAACCTCACTTCCTACGTCGGCGAAGAGTTATGCCAGGACCTCAAAGAGTAATTTCTTTCAACTATGTATTAATCATAAGAATATTATCTTTCTTATTTTAATATAGCATTTGACTTGCCTACTGTTTCACTATGTCATTATTGTTTCATTAATGCTAACATTATCTATAGCTTGAAGTTGATTATTGAGTATATAATAATGCTAGTAAGTGTTATTAAGCATATGTTAACAAGTTAGTTTATTTTTATGGGCAACTTATGTCACATGTTAGTTGATTAGTGTTGGCTTGTGATAATGCTAAAAACGAACACATATTTCATAGCATTATCCTTCAAGAAAGACAAGCTTTTAGTTGCAATTGTTCTATTTACAAGCGATATTCGTTTAAATAATAAAACGTGAAGACAAAAGACAGATTCGATGATTTGAAGACGCAAACAGCCAAAAAGCTCAAAAGTACAAAATACAATCCAAGTGGTTCAATTTATTGATGAGAAACGTCTAAAAGTTACAAAAGTACGAGCCGCAAAACGCAAAGTACAAGATATTAAATAGTACGCAAGGACGTTCGAAAATCCGGACATGAACCAACTATCAACGAGCGACGCAACGGAGCTAAAATTATAAGTCAACTATGCACACGATTATAATATAATATATAAATAATTCTATAAATTATTTATATATTATATTTATATTAAAAACCGTCGGCAAATAAAAAAAAAAGTACCTGAGCTGTAAAAGGGATCCATGCGATTGCATGGCCAGGAAGGCCAAAATCCATGCGATCGCATGGAGTACTGTAGCAGCCCAAGTCCTATAAATTGGAACGTTTTCTGCGAGTTTGTGTACACCTTTTATCAACTATCTCTCTCACTCTCTGATATATATTTATATTTATATTTTATAATTATAATTTTAATATTAAGTTAATAATAACAAGGTTATAGAGGCGAATGTTTTAAGTTTGTAAGTCGAAATTCTGTCCGTGTAACACTACGCGATAAATAATCATTGTAAGTTATGTTCAACCTTTTTAAATTAATGTCTCGTAGCTAAGTTATTATTATGTTTATTTAAGCCGAAGTAATCGTGATGTTGAACTAAATATTAAGACGTGGTAATTGGGCTTTGGACCATAATTGGGGTTTGGAGAAAAGACCGACACTTGTGGAAATTGGACTATGGACTATTGATGGGCTTTATATTTGTTTAACTGAATGATAGTTCGTTAATTTAATATAGAGATTTACAATTTGATGTATTTATAAATAACCACATACACTCGATCGGACACGATGGGCGGGATATTTATAAATACTAATAATCGTTCATTTGACATAAAACGGGGATGGATTAATAGTCAACGGGCTCATTAAAACAGGGGTGGATTACATACAAGGAAACTTGGTGTAATTGTTAACAACGTATTAGAACCTTGGATTATAGACAGTCGATAACCTGGTATAATCATTAACAAAGTATTAAGACCTTGTTACAGTTTAAGTCCCCAATTAGTTGAAATATTTGACTTCGGGTATAAGGGTAATTTGACGAGGACTCTCGCACTTTATATTTATGACCAATGGACTGTTATGGACAAAAACCAGATGGACGTATCAAATAAACCAGGACAAAGGACAATTAACCCATGGTAATAAATTAAAATCAACACGTCGAACATCATGATTATGGAAGTTTAAATAAGCATAATTCCTTTATTTTATATCTCATCGTACTTTTATTTATCGTCATTTACTTTACGCTTTAAATTAAGTCATATTTATATTTAATATTTTACATTAGGTTTTAATTGCGACTTAAGTTTTAAAATCGACAAACCAGTCATTAAACGGTAAACCCACCCCCCTCCTTTTATAATAATAATAATACTACTTATATATTTATATATATATATATATATATATATATATGTATATATATATATATATATATATATATATATATATATATATTTATACAAATAAAGTTTAAAATAAATATAGCGTTAAAATTAGTGAGTTCCCTGTGGAACGAACCGGACTTACTAAAAACTACACTACTCTACGATTAGGTACACTGCCTATAAGTGTTGTACTAAGGTTTAGGTATATCCATTCTATAAATAAATAAATAACTTGTGTAAAATTGTATCGTATTTAATAGTATTTCGTAGTAAAATATATTCTATTTCGTACTACACCTCGCACACATCACAAATTTTTGGCGCCGCTGCCGGGGACTCAACAACGCCGAAAGCGAAACGCTATAAATTTTTTTTTTAGTTTTTAAGATATTTTTGTAAAAATATATAAGATTTAAAAAAATATAAAAACATAAAAAAATATATTTTTCTATATTTTTAAGTGTTTAAGTAAAAAGAAAATATATTTTATTTAATTTATATAAAGGTATAAAAGTATTATTTTTAGTTCTTAAAAATATAAATTTATTTATAATAAATATTATTTATATATTATTTTTATAAATTAAAAATCATAAAAATTAAATTAAAAAGTAATCGGGCCAAGATACTGTAGCAGCCCAACATCCTGGCCTGGAACCCGACTCCATGCGATCGCATGGCTAGGACAAGGAAAACTCATGCGATCGCATGAGGGCTTCTGACAGCTCTGATCCTTAAACTAGTACGGATTAGGGTTAGTTTTAATAATTATTATTATTAATTAATTAGTTAATTAGGGTTTATATATAATAATAATTAGTTTTAGTTTTATTTAATTTGTATTTTTAAGTTTTTAATTAGTTTTATTAATTATAAATTAATACTTTTATAAAATAATAATATAAATATAATATTTTTATAAAAATAAGTAATTTTATCACTTTTTATATCTTTTTATAAATTGTATATTTTAATCGTTTAATTCGTAAATTGTAAATTTATCATTCGTAATTAGTTTTAAACTTAGTTTTTGCCGCAGTTATTTTATATTTCTAGATTTCTAGGCTTTGCCGTAAAATCCCTTAATCGTTTAGAATTTTACAACGTCACTTATTGTTTTAGTATTTAATAAACTTTAGTACCTTGTTAAGTAATTGCCGTTTTGGATATAGAATTCCTTTAAGCTTTAATACCTTTAGGCGCAACTTTTTAGATTAAATTTTTAGACTTTTAAGTTTCGACGCTTTACTTTCTTATTTTTATTTTTCGACCGTTTGTTTTTCGACTCTTATTTCTCGACACGCTTTTTCTTTTTCATTTCTACGCTTTAGTTTTTAGGACCTAGAATTTTCTATATTTTCTTTAAATTTCGACGAAAAATTATTTTAAGCGGTTAAATTAATAGACATCCAAAATTTTCTGGTTCGTAGTAATAGTTCGATTTGTTAGTGGCGAGTTGTGGGCTTCCGATTTAAAGGGTCCTGCCTACCTGCTGCATCTATTGGCTATTCGAAACGTGGGCAAAATCAGAAAAGTCTATTAATTTGATAACTTATATAATTTTTATCTTTATAACTAATAGGATATTCAGTGAATGCACCGAGCAAAACGTGCACCACCTTTCATACGTTCACCACCTGTAACTCGATCAAGACATCTAGCCAATATTGTTGCCGTTGATTTTTCTTTAGAATCAT
The DNA here is from genome assembly GCF_046630445.1 of Rutidosis leptorrhynchoides. Classification (NCBI taxonomy): domain Eukaryota; kingdom Viridiplantae; phylum Streptophyta; class Magnoliopsida; order Asterales; family Asteraceae; genus Rutidosis; species Rutidosis leptorrhynchoides. The sequence goes on from NC_092335.1 coordinate 195,824,278, forward strand.
CATCTAGTCGACCAAGTACTCCAATTCAAATTTTCGATAATCCATTTTTTGAACCCGACCTCACAATTGAGAACCCGGATGATATTCAAGGACAATTCAGAGATCCTGAACCAATAATCATTCCTCCTAAATCACAAATCACTCATCCAGAGATTGTTGAGGAAGAAACCATTAAATCAGAATCCTCTAGTGATTCAGATTCAACAAACTCAATCATGGAAAATCCGGAACCTCTGAGTATGGAAGACCGAATGAGAGCTAAACGCACTGGCCAAGGTCACGCAATTACTCAACCAGACATTAATGCACCAGATTATGAAATCAAAGGACAAATCCTACACATGGTAACTAATCAATGCCAATTTAGTGGTGCACCGAAGGAAGATCCAAACGAACATCTTCGTACCTTTAATAGGATCTGTACTCTATTCAAAATAAGAGAGTTGAGGATGAACAGATCTATCTCATGTTATTTCCCTGGACTTTAAAGGGAGAAGCCAAAGATTGGTTAGAATCGTTACCTGAAGGGGCGATTGATACATGGGATGTCTTAGTTGAAAAATTTCTTAAACAATTCTTTCCGGCATCTAAAGCTGTGAGACTTCAAGGAGAAATTGTTACGTTCACGCAAAATTCAAATGAAACTTTATATCAAGCGTGGACAAGATTTGGAAAATTGTTGAGAGGATGTCCTCAACATGGTTTAGACACTTATCAAATAGTACAAATATTCTATCAATGATGCGACATTACTACACGAAAAGACATCGACATAGCAGCTGGTGGTTCCATTATGAAGAAAACCGTAACCGAAGCTTACAAAATTATTGATAACACAGCCTCCCACTCACATGAGTGGCACCAGGAAAAAGATATTCCTCGTTCATCTAAAGCAGCTAGAGCCGATTCTAGCCATGATTTTGATTCCATTTCCGCAAAGTTAGATGCTTTCGAGAGACGAATGGAAAAGATGACTAAGGATATTCACGCAATACGCATTAGTTGTGAACAGTGTGGAGGAGCACATTTGATAAAAGATTGTCTCAGTATTGAATAAACAATGGAACAAAGAGCGAATGTTTCATACATGAACCAAAGGCCTGGAAATAATTATCAGAATAATTATCAACCGCCAAGACCAAATTACAATCAAAATCAGAATTATAACTGAAATGTTCCATACAACAACCAACAAGGTCCTAGCAATCAACAAGTATCTAACAATACTTACAACCAGCAAAGACCTATTTTTCAAAATAAACCACCACAAACCGATGATAAAAAGCCAAATTTAGAAGACATGATGTCAAAGCTAGTTGAATCTCAAACGCATTTTTTCACATCTCAGAAACAAACTAATGAACAAAATGCTCAAGCATTTGGAAATCAACAAGCTTCTATTCAAAATCTGGAACAAGAAGTAAGCAACCTAGCAAGGTTGATAGGTGAAAGAAAATCGGGGAATCTACCTAGCAATACAAATGCTAACCCCCGAAATGAAACGGCTAAAGCCATTACCACGAGAAGTGGTATTACACTTAAACCACCTGAAATGCCTGTAATTTCTAATAACTCTATTCCTACTACACAGGCACCACAGCCTGAGCAAGAGAAGGAAACAGAACCGGTAGTTGAAAAGGTTAATGAAGATAACACAGTTAAGGCTAAACCTTATGTTAAACCATACCAACCACCGCTTCCTTACCCAAGTAAAATGAGAAAAGAAAGACTTGAAGCCGAGCAATCCAAATTCTTGGATATGTTTAAACAAATAAATGTAAATCTTTCTTTCATTGATGTGATTTTAGGAATACCAAGATATGCTAAATTCCTGAAAGATCTAATCACAAATAGAAAGAAAATGGAAGAACTCTCAGCTGTTACAATGAATGCTAATTGTTCTGCAGTACTGTTGAATAAGCTACCAGAAAAACTCTCAGATCCAGGAAGTTTTACAATTCCATGTTTTCTGGGTAGTCTTAGTTCAATAGAAGCATTGGCAGACTTAGGTGCTAGTATAAATCTAATGCCATATTCACTATACGCTATACTAGACCTTAGAGAATTGAAACCAACAAGAATAAGCATACAACTAGCCGATCGATCAGTAAAATATCCTAGAGGGATAATGGAGAACATGCTAGTTAAAGTTGGTACTTTAGTATTTCCAGTAGATTTTGTTATTCTAGATATGGAAGAAGATTCTCGAGTTCCTCTCATATTAAGAAGACCATTCTTAAACACAGCTAAAGCAATAATAGACGTGTTCGGTAAGAAACTGACCCTAAGTATAGAGGACGAGAGTGTTACCTTTTCTATTGATAGAGTCATGCAACAACCACAATCTGCAGATGATACATGTTATTATATTCAAACTATAGATTCACATGCAGAATTGTTAGAAGAATTTCCAGAATTACAAGGAACAGGAGAATGTTCTTTAGGAGAAGGAACTGAACTAATTGATGAAGCTGAAATGTTAGCTGCACTCATGGCTAATGAATACAAACCAACAACAGAAGAACTTCAAATGCTAAAAGAGGAAGACAGATTTTGATACAAATCATCGATAGAAGAACCACCGATATTAGAGTTAAAGCCACTTCCAACCCATTTGGAATACGCTTATTTACATGGTGAATCTGAATTACCAGTAATAATATCATCTTCTCTTACTGAAAATGAAAAATCTCGACTTATTTCTATGCTAAAAGCTCATAAACCAGCTATTGCATGGAAGATTCATGACATTAAAGGCATAAGTCCTTCGTATTTCACACATAAAATCTTTATGGAAGAAGGTCATAAAACATATGTGCAACGCCAACGAAGACTAAATCCAAATATGCAAGATGTTGTTAAGAAAGAAATTATTAAACTGCTCAATGCAGGTTTGATTTATCCAATCTCTGATAGTCCATGGGTAAGCCCAGTTCAATGCGTACCTAAGAAGGGTGGCATGACTGTCATCACAAATGAAAAAGATGAGCTTATTCCTACTAGGATTGTAACAGGATGGCGTGTTTGTATTGATTATAGATGTTATGACCCGTCCTTATCCTCCTGGACGAAGTCATCATCATCTGGTCCCATTGCGAGGTACTGACCTAAATATGCCATGAATGACTCCAAATAATATCTTTCAATTGAGCAAATGCACAACGGAAGACTTAATTCGTACCTGAGAATAAACATGCTTAAAAGTGTCAACCAAAAGGTTGGTGAGTTCATAGGTTTATCATAACAATCATTTCAATATATTAATAGACCACAAGATTTCATATAGACAATCGTTTTAATAAAGATATTCTAAGTGGTTGAGCACTTGGTAACCATACTTAACATTTAATCAACGTCGCATATTCCCTTTATTATGAAATCTCACTACACCGTACCAAGTGTAGTCACCAAAATGAAGTACTGTGCAACCGTTGAATACTGGTCGTCCAGTCCGGTTGGAGTTGTCAGGCCCGATAGATCTATCAACACCATTCGCGTTTACAATACCACATGTAAATAGTAGTTAGCAAGCTACAGGGAAGTATGCCAGTGGTACAACTCAACGTAGAATATATTTTTAAGTACTCGTGTCTATTTCGTAAACATTTATAAAAAGCAGTGCATGTTTTCTCAGCCCAAAATATATATTGCAAAAGCAATTAAAAAGGGAGCAAATGAAACTCACCATACTGTATTTTGTAGTAAAAATACATATAACGTCATTTAACAAGTGTAGGGTTGACCTCGAACCTATATCATATATATATATATATATATATATATATATATATATATATATATATATATATATATATATATATATATATATATATATATATATATATATATATATATATATATATTAACTCATATAGTTGTAATCGAAGAAATTTATATATTATTATTAGTGACATAATTGTTATATTAATAAATTATATGACTTATTGATAAATTAATTAAATATATTTTTTTATATACTTTAAATACATAATTAATAATTATTACCAAAATAATAATATAGTTATGTTTTATGTCATAAATATATTTTTTATATAGAAAATCTTTATTTGATATATTAATAATACTAATAATAATAATGATAAAAATAATACTAATTATGATAAAAACTATGTTATTTTTAATAGTAATAATAATAATTTTAATAATAAAAATAATAATAAAATTTATTTTTAATAATAATACTAATTTTTACAAACATGATAAATTTAAAATAATGATACTTTTAGTAATAATGATAGTAGTAATAATAATACTGATAATAATATAAATGATAGTAATGATAGTAATAATAATAATTAACTTAACAATAATAACAATAATAATAATAATTATAATAATAATAATAATAATAATAATAATAATAATAATAATAATAATAATAATAATAATAATAATAATAATAATAATAATAATAATAATAATAGTAATTAAAATATACCTTATTAAAAAAAAAAGAAAACGTGTGGGGATTAAACAAACAGCTGTTTTCTTCCATTATCTTTTTTTTAATTTTTTTTTAAACCGAATAATAAGATAGTGGGTGCAATCGACAGATCATTCATCAATCATTCGTTATAATTATTCATCCAATGTCTTCTTCTTCGTTTAAAAAAAATATAAAACCGATAGTAATATCAATTCGTACGTGTGTGTGTGTGTGTGTGGTTATATGCGTAGGGTTTAATGGCGGTTCACGGCTGAACAGAAATAGGAAAAATAGACGCGGTAGCAGTAGTAGTTGGGTGATATTTTGTGGTGGTTTACGGTAGAATAGTAACAGAAGAGTGACGACTGCAGGTGGCGGTTGTAAGTGGTGGTTCAATAGTGTTTTACGTTTGCAGAGAGAGAGAGATATGTGGTTCGATGATAGGGTGGTGAAGGAGGTGGTGTGAGTGTGTGTTAGGGTTTGTGGTACGCATATAGCATGAAGAAGGAAGGGAAAACGCAGCAGCGGTTAAGTAATTATTCGTGGTTTCGTTTATTGAAGATGACGATGGTTGGTGTTTTTAACAACGAGAAGAAACAGAAAATGAAATGGTTGTGATCGGATAGAAAAATAACCACAAGGTTTGAATGTCTCGTGGTTGCCGGGTTTGGTTTAGCGACAATCAAAGTAGTGGTGTACAACATGAGGAAGAAAGGGTGACAGGGTGGTGGTGTGTGATGGTGTTGCGGTTGTTGGTGGTTATACATGGTGGTCCGGTTGTATGATGGTTTAGGGTGGTGTAGGGTTTGCAAGGTTGTGGGTCTTGTGGTTTGAGTAGTCACAAAGAAGATGAAGGATAAGGGTGGTGAGAGGGTGTCGTTGAGTGATGGTCGTCTTCATCATGTATCATCACCTTCTATCATCACCATTATCGTCTTCGTACATCATCTTTATCGAATCATCATCACTGTTTAACATTGTCATCATCTTCTTCATGCATCATCACGAGTCTTGAGGATCTCTAGAGCCTTATTCGATGATGATCCAACAATTAGGATTTGTTGGCTTGGTTGAAGTGACATAAGTGGTGATAGTTGAATGGAATTAGAAACATGTAGTAATAACATACAAGTGGGTGTCTAAAAAAATGGGATTAGTTAATATGGAAAAGAAAATGATCTGACAAAAATAACAACTGTCATATACATGTTCACATGCATTCATGTTAAATAAAGAAAGAGTTTTAAGAAGAATTCAAAAGTAGTTGAATCCACTAATCACTTTAGGAACGTGTAATATAACAGAAATAATAAAATAATAATAATAATAATAATATAATCAATCGTGGATGTATAGTAAAGTCATCATTTACTATTCCTTTTACGTACTGGATTTCGTGCTCCATTGTTAGTCAGTGGTGGATAAAAGTCTTTGGAAAAATTCCAAAGTTTTACATTAAATATCTTTATTTATTTTAGTCAGTATGGTATAAAATTTGATCATTAATTATTAAATAAAAATTACATCAAATGTCCCTCTCAATTCTGGGTAAAAATATAAAAAGTGTTAAAGTTTAACAAGTAGCTCCTAAATACATATTTAATAAGCCCAAAAATTATATATCTCATTTACGGATCACCGTTTCATTTAAAATCACATAAGTTTCTTTTTAACTCGTTTACTGTCAATCAAATGACAATTTAGCGTTACCTTTGCTTTCTAAATAACTTCGAAATTACAAAATATATATATATTATATGTACTTTATTTATATATAGGTACTTTTTATATGTTACTATTATTTTTACAAGATTAATTATAACAATTACAATATATACTATTTCATATTATTATATACAAATATATACATATTAAATATATGCATATCCATTTATAAGCAATCGTATCGTGAGTCGTCGGAAGCAGTCGAAGGTCAATTGAATATATGAAATGGTTCAAACTTTTGAGACTCAACCTAACAGACTTTGTTTATCGTGTAGAAAATATGAAATCGTATCGAGAGTTTGGTTCAAAATCAGTCGAAATTTTCCGGGTCGTGACAGTACCTACCCGTTAAAGAAATTTCGTTCCGAAATTTGATTGAGGTCGTCATGGCTAACAATAAAAATGTTTTCAAGACGAATATGAGTTGATAATTAGAGCTTTATCATTATTGATTAATATAGATAAAACGATTCGATCATGTGAAGCGTACGGGTGAAGCTATCACAAAAGAGTGAAAAGTTTCGTCTTAACTTTTGACGTAGTCATGGTGGATTTCCAGAATTCATGGAATTTAAGGAATTTAAAGAAATCTTCTAATCAAAAAGAAAATGCAATAACACGATTTATTAGCAACTGTTGGAATTACGAAAGAACAGAAATATCAAGGAAATATTTTCGTGATATGCTTAGAAATTAAGTAGAATGAAAGAGTCGTGTAACATGGCACATGATGACGTTATGATCTGTGAATCATCATCACGTTTCATTAGAATTTTCAGCATGACTTACTGTAATATAATCACGTTGGCCAAGTATCATTATATTATACTAACTCATGCTTCAATTCCCTACACTTCTCCAGAATTCATTCCTAATATATACTTGAGTTTTACAGAAGTTTCCAGTATAATGTAATACAGAAAATACGAAGAGGTAGATAATTTCGGACAAGAATATTTATGAAAATATCCTCAGAAATATCGAAGATATTTATGATGATATTTTGGATTTTTTAACGTGGGTACGGAGCAAGATATTCTCTAAAGATTTCATCGGATCCAGATTTATCTGGGTTCTTTGCATATAGGGTTTGGTCCTTGTATTTCTCCTTGGTCTCTTTCATGGTTTGCTCAATCCATTTTTCAGTACCAAATTTTCTATCGAGTGCTTCCAACACTCGATTCTTTTATCATCACTTTTGGCCATTAAGACCATTTACTACATGCTGCTTCGTTAGCATTTTTAAAGTTCCGGATCTGGATCATTGGTTATCAAACCGAGGTGTTTTTAAGAGAATTGTGTTTTTAGATGATTAAACGCTGATGGTAATATGGTGGAATATAAAAGGTTCTCTGGTAACAATGAATGAGCACGCATATATATCAAGGTTATAATAAGGTTGTTTCGAACGAAAAGTTGAAGTTGTTTTGCTGGAGCTGTGACAAAATTGGCTAATTTGGAAAGGGATTGCAAAGTTATTTTGGGTAATAATAACACTAAGAAATTTGCATAGCTACGTTTTAAACGTTTACTCAGTTGCCGAGAGTTTCTCAGGTGCATAGCTATATGTATCAATCTTTTCTTCCGTAGATAAAGTGCGGTTGGTTCATCCTCTCGATTGAGGTGTTTTCAAGAATGATTAAAGGTTTGAAAGCAGATTATAATCGTCAAGATACAAATGAGGTTTAAGATGAAATCAAGTGGCAAACTTGAAGAATTGTTTAGTTTCATATGTTATAATCAATATTTTAATTCATTTTAATTGTCCAATGTCATTAGTCCACAGTCGATAGTCCACAGTTAACAGTCTAATAATTCATATATAGTTTAATATATAATATTCGAATTAATTAATACGTATCGTGACCCGTATACGTCTCAGACTCGATCACAACTCAAAGTGTATATATTATTGTAGAATCAACCTCAACCCTGTATAGCTAACTCCCGCATTACTGCATATAGAGTGTCTATGGTTATTCTAAATAATATATATATATATATATATATATATATATATATATATATATATATATATATATATATATATATATATATATATATATATGTATATATATATATATATATATATGCGTCGATATGATATGTCAAAACCTTGTATACGTGTCCCGATATTTAAAGTGCGTAAAATAAATAACAGAAATTAAATGACGATAAATTAATTGCGTAAAGTAAATAACAGAAATTAAATGACGATAAATAAAATTGCGAGAATATAAATTGCGATAAATAAACTGCGATAAAATAAAATGTAATACGGAATTAACAGTTAGCTAGGAACAATTAGCTAGGATTTTGTTAGCATGGTTTCTTAACAAAATTTCATATTGTTAATTAGTCTGTTTCTAATCGATTTTATTGTGTCCATTATTTCTTCATTATGCCACTTGTTGGATTCTGATAGATCAAAATTCAAATATCAAATTGAATTTGAATGAAAATAGTTATTCTTTGGTGAAAGGATACGTATATCGGTGGTTGTAAATAGAATAGTAAATGATCGTTGAATCAAATTCGAAGAATGTACAGTGTAACTTATTAATGTGAAATCTAAATATTCCTCGGGTATTACCTACCCGTTAAAATATTTTCACCATTAACAGTTTGTACAAAAGAATTTTTTTTTTTTTAAATTACAATCTTTATGAAAATATATACATATATATTTTCTTCAGATGTAATTATGGATTAAATGAGTTAATATAATATTAATCTCATTTGATTTACCGTTAGAATAAGAATTTATAATCTCTAAAACATTAGAGATTACATAATCGCCATGTCGAACGAAGATAAAATAGATAGAACGATACGTAGTACGATGATTATATTCGAGGTACAGAATGAGATATTGGGGCAAGTGATGTTGAAATTTATGTTGTTGGTGGTACTGTTGATGCCGGTGATGTTGCTGAAGCTGGTACGTTTTGCACCACGTTTTCCAAATTAATTACTCGAGCGCGAAGTTCGTTGACTTCTTCGATTGCTCCGGGATGATTGTCGGTAAGAACGAGCGAATGAATAAGGTTTAGAATCTGAGATAGTATGTAATCATGACGAGATATTCGGGAAATGAAAGTGAAAATGGTGTTTCGGGTTAGTTCGCCGATAAGTGTTTCAGGTTCTTCATCAACACGTGAATTTGGTTGATGGAAAGGATCGCCTTATTTTCATCTCCATTGATTTAGTAGGCTACGAACCCATCAAATGAATTGGTTGATTCATTCTAGGACACTGCTTTCGGAGCTTAGGTGAAACTCCATATCGGAATAGTTGTCGGAATTCAAGGAATTCGAACTGGTTGATGGATTCCATCTCGTACGATCAGATGAAAGACTTTTGATAAGAAATAGATTATAGGATGTAGATTAGTACCCTGCAATACATAATTTACATATGTATATATAATACTAAAATCCCATAAGTTACGGAGGAATCTACGAAATATATCAGATAAGTCTACAGTAACAGATACGCTAAGATATGAATTTTGTCTATACACTATTCATGCAGTCAATGCAGTAAAACGTGTCTAGACTAAGAATAATGAGCAGGTAATTTCCTAAGGATGATAAGCAGATGATTTCCGACAAAAAATGATAAGCAAAACTTTTGACATGCAGACACGGTCGAAGTCCAGACACGGTCGAAGTCCAGACTCACTAATGCACCCTAACGACTATCAGTTAGGCACACTAATGTAAGACCTGGTTCGCTAAGACCACCACTCTGATACCACATGTCATAACCCGTCCTTATCCTCCTGGACGAAGTCATCATCATCTGGTCCCATTGCGAGGTACTGACCTAAATATGCCATGAATGACTCCAAATAATATCTTTCAATTGAGTAAATGCACAGCGAAAGACTTAATTCGTACCTGAGAATAAACATGCTTAAAAGTGTCAACCAAAAGGTTGGTGAGTTCATAGGTTTATCATAACAATCATTTCAATATATTAATAGACCACAAGATTTCATATAGACAATCGTTTTAATAAAGATATTCTAAGTGGTTGAGCACTTGGTAACCATACTTAACATTTAATCAACGTCGCATATTCCCTTTATTATGAAATCTCACTACACCGTACCAAGTGTAGTCACCAAAACGAAGTACTGTGCAACCTTTGAATACTGGTCGTCTAGTCCGGTTGGAGTTGTCATGAAATGTCCCGTTCTTATTGATTAAAAATGTTCCATATTAATTGATTTCGTTACGAGGTTTTGACCTCTATATGAGACATTTTTCAAAGACTGCATTCATTTTAAAACAAACCATAACCTTTATTTCATCAATAAAGGTTTAAAAAGCTTTAGGTAGATTATCAAATAATGATAATCTAAAATATCCTGTTTACACACGACCATTACATAATGGTTTACAATACAAATATGTTACAACAAAATAAGTTTCTTGAATGCAGTTTTTACACAATATCATACAAGCATGGACTCCAAATCTCCTCCTTATTTAAGTATGCGACAGCGGAAGCTCTTAATAATCACCTGAGAATAAACATGCTTAAAACGTCAACAAAAATGTTGGTGAGTTATAGGTTTAACCTATATATATCAAATCATAATAATAGACCACAAGATTTCATATTTCAATACACATCCCATACATAGAGATAAAAATCATTCATATGGTGAACACCTGGTAACCGACATTAACAAGATGCATATATAAGAATATCCCCATCATTCCGGGACACCCTTCGGATATGATATAAATTTCGAAGTACTAAAGCATCCGGTACTTTGGATGGGGTTTGTTAGGCCCAATAGATCTATATTTAGGATTCGCGTCAATTAGGGTGTCTGTTCCCTAATTCTTAGATTACCAGACTTAATAAAAAGGGGCATATTCGATTTCGATAATTCAACCATAGAATGTAGTTTCACGTACTTGTGTCTATTTTGTAAATCATTTATAAAACCTGCATGTATTCTCATCCCAAAAATATTAGATTTTAAAAGTGGGACTATAACTCACTTTCACAGATTTTTACTTCGTCGGGAAGTAAGACTTGGCCACTGGTTGATTCACGAACCTATAACAATATATACATATATATCAAAGTATGTTCAAAATATATTTACAACACTTTTAATATATTTTGATGTTTTAAGTTTATTAAGTCAGCTGTCCTCGTTAGTAACCTACAACTAGTTGTCCACAGTTAGATGTACAGAAATAAATCGATAAATATTATCTTGAATCAATCCACGACCCAGTGTATACGTATCTCAGTATTGATCACAACTCAAACTATATATATTTTGGAATCAACCTCAACCCTGTATAGCTAACTCCAACATTCACATATAGAGTGTCTATGGTTGTTCCGAAATATATATAGATGTGTCGACATGATAGGTCGAAACATTGTATACGTGTCTATGGTATCTCAAGATTACATAATATACAATACAAGTTGATTAAGTTATGGTTGGAATAGATTTGTTACCAATTTTCACGTAGCTAAAATGAGAAAAATTATCCAATCTTGTTTTACCCATAACTTCTTCATTTTAAATCCGTTTTGAGTGAATCAAATTGCTATGGTTTCATATTGAACTCTATTTTATGAATCTAAACAGAAAAAGTATAGGTTTATAGTCTGAAAAATAAGTTACAAGTCGTTTTTGTAAAGGTAGTCATTTCAGTCGAAAGAACGACGTCTAGATGACTATTTTAGAAAACATACTTCCACTTTGAGTTTAACCATAATTTTTGGATATAGTTTCATGTTCATAATAAAAATCATTTTCTCAGAATAACAACTTTTAAATCAAAGTTTATCATAGTTTTTAATTAACTAATCCAAAACAGCCAGCGGTGTTACTACGACGGCGTAAATCCGGTTTTACGGTGTTTTTCGTGTTTCCAGGTTTTAAATCATTAAGTTAGCATATCATATAGATATAGAACATGTGTTTAGTTGATTTTAAAAGTCAAGTTAGAAGGATTATCTTTTGTTTGCGAACAAGTTTAGAATTAACTAAACTATGTTCTAGTGATTACAAGTTTAAACCTTCGAATAAGATAGCTTTATATGTATGAATCGAATGATGTTATGAACATCATTACTACCTTAAGTTCCTTGGATAAAACTACTGGAAAAGATAAAAATGGATCTAGCTTCAACGGATCCTTGGATGGCTCGAAGTTCTTGAAGCAGAATCATGACACGAAAACAAGTTCAAGTAAGATCATCACTTGAAATAAGATTGTTATAGTTATAGAAATTGAACCAAAGTTTGAATATGATTATTACCTTGTATTAGAATGATAAACTACTATAAGAAACAAAGATTTCTTGAGGTTGGATGATCACCTTACAAGATTGGAAGTGAGCTAGCAAACTTGAAAGTATTCTTGATTTTATGTAACTAGAACTTGTAGAATTTATGAAGAACACTTAGAACTTGAAGATAGAACTTGAGAGAGATCAATTAGATGAAGAAAATTGAAGAATGAAAGTGTTTGTAGGTGTTTTTGGTCATTGGTGTATGGATTAGATATAAAGGATATGTAATTTTGTTTTCATGTAAATAAGTCATGAATGATTACTCATATTTTTGTAATTTTATGAGATATTTCATGCTAGTTGCCAAATGATGGTTCCCACATGTGTTAGGTGACTCACATGGGCTGCTAAAAGTTGATCATTGGAGTGTATATACCAATATTACATACATCTAAAAGCTGTGTATTGTACGAGTACGAATACGGGTGCATACGAGTAGAATTGTTGATGAAACTGAACGAGGATGTAATTGTAAGCATTTTTGTTAAGTAGAAGTATTTTGATAAGTGTCTTGAAGTTTTTCAAAAGTGTATGAATACATATTAAAACACTACATGTATATAAATTTTAACTGAGTCGTTAAGTCATCGTTAGTCGTTACTTGTAAGTGTTGTTTTGAAACCTTTAGGTTAACGATCTTGTTAAGTGTTGTTAACCCAATGTTTATAATATCAAATGAGATTTTAAATTATTATATTATCATGATATTATGATGTATAAATATCTCTTAATATGATATATATACATTAAATGTCGTTACAACGATAATCGTTACATATATGTCTCGTTTCAAAATCATTAAGTTAGTAGTCTTGTTTTTACATATGTAGTTCATTGTTAATATACTTAATGATATGTTTACTTATCATAATATCATGTTAACTATATATATATATATATATATATATATATATATATATATATATATATATATATATATATATATATATATATATATATATATATATATATATATATATCCATATATATGTCATCATATAGTTTTTACAAGTTTTAACGTTCGTGAATCACCGGTCAACTTGGGTGGTCAATTGTCTATATGAAACCTATTTTAATTAGTCAAGTCTTAACAAGTTTGATTGCTTAACATGTTGGAAACACTTAATCATGTAAATAACAATTTCATTTAATATATATATATATATAAACATGGAAAAGTTCGGGTCACTACAGTACCTACCCGTTAAATAAATTTCGTCCCGAAATTTTAAGAAGTTGGAGGTGTTGACGTATCTTCTGGAAATAAATGCGGGTATTTCTTCTTCATCTGATCTACTCGTTCGCAGGTGAACTCGGGTCCTCTACGAGCATTCCATCGAACCTTAACAATTGGTATCTTGTTTTGCTTAAGTCTTTTAACCTCACGATCCATTATTTCGACGGGTTCTTCAATGAATTGAAGTTTTTCATTGATTTGGATTTCGTCCAACGGAATAGTGAGATCTTCTTTAGCAAAACATTTCTTCAAATTTGAGACGTGAAAAGTGTTATGTACAGCCGCGAGTTGTTGAGGTAGCTCCAGATGGTAAACTACTGGTCCGACACGATCTATAATCTTGAATGGTCCAATGTACCTTGGATATAGTTTCCCCCGTTTACCAAATCGAACAACGCCTTTCCAAGGTGAAACCTTAAGCATGACCATTTCTCTAATTTCAAACTCTATATCTTTCTTTTATTGTCCGCGTAGCTCTTTTGTCGACTCTGGGCGGTTTTCAATCTTTGTTGAATTTGTATGATTTTCTCGGTAGTTTCTTGTATTATCTCCGGACCCGTAATCTGTCTATCCCCCACTTCACTCCAACAAATCGGAGACCTGCACTTTCTACCATAAAGTGCTTCAAACGGCGCCATCTCAATGCTTGAATGGTAGCTGTTGTTGTAGGAAAATTCTGCTAATGGTAGATGTCGATCCCAACTGTTTCCGAAATCAATAACACAAGCTCGTAGCATGTCTTCAAGCGTTTGTATCGTCCTTTCGCTCTGCCCATCAGTTTGTGGATGATAGGCAGTACTCATGTCTAGACGAGTTCCCAATGCTTGCTGTAATGTTTGCCAGAATCTTGAAATAAATCTGCCATCCCTATCAGAGATAATAGAGATTGGTATTTCATGTCTGGAGACGACTTCCTTCAAATACAGTCGTGCTAACTTCTCCATCTTGTCATCTTCTCTTATTGGCAGAAAGTATGCCGACTTGGTGAGACGATCAACTATTATCCAAATAGTATCATAACCACTTGCAGTCCTTGGCAATTTAGTAATGAAATCCATGGTAATGTTTTCCCATTTCCATTCCGGGATTTCAGGTTGTTGTAGTAGACCTGATGGTTTCTGATGTTCAGCTTTGACCTTAGAACACGTCAAACATTCTCCTACATATTTAGAAATATCAGCTTTCATACCTGGCCACCAAAAATGTTTCTTAAGATCCTTGTACATCTTCCCCGTTCCAGGATGTATTGAGTATCTGGTTTTATGAGCTTCTCTAAGTACCATTTCTCTCATATCTCCAAATTTTGGTACCCAAATTCTTTCAGCCATATACCGGGTTCCGTCTTCCCGAATATTAAGATGCTTCTCCGATCCTTTGGGTATTTCATCCTTTAAATTTCCCTCTTTTAAAACTCCTTGTTGCGCCTCCTTTATTTGAGTAGTAAGGTTATTATGAATCATTATATTCATAGATTTTACTCAAATGGGTTCTCTGTCCTTCCTGCTCATGGCATCGGCTACAACATTTGCCTTCCCCGAGTGGTAACGAATCTCAAAGTCGTAATCATTCAATAATTCAATCCACCTACGCTGCCTCATATTCAGTTGTTTCTGATTAAATATGTGTTGAAGACTTTTGTGGTCGGTATATATAATACTTTTGACCCCATATAAGTAGTGCCTCCAAGTCTTTAATGCAAAAACAACCGCGCCTAATTCCAAATCATGCGTCGTATAATTTTGTTCATGAATCTTCAATTGTCTAGACGCATAAGCAATCACCTTCGTTCGTTGCATTAATACACAACCGAGACCTTGCTTTGATGCGTTACAATAAATCACAAAATCATCATTCCCTTCAGGCAATGACAATATAGGTGCCGTAGTTAGCTTTTTCTTCAATAACTGAAACGCTTTCTCTTGTTTATCATTCCATTCAAATTTCTTCCCTTTATGCGTTAATGCAGTCAAGGGTTTTGCTATTCTGGAAAAGTCTTGGATGAACTTTCTGTAGTAACTAGCTAGTCCTAAAAACTGGCGTATGTGTTTCGGAGTTTTCGGGGTTTCCCACTTTTCAACAGTTTCTATCTTTGCCGGATCCACCTTAATACCTTCTTTATTCACTATGTAACCGAGGAATTGAACTTCTTCCAACCAAAATGCACACTTTGAAAACTTAGCGTACAATTCTTCCTTCCTCAATACTTCTAACACCTTTCTCAAATGTTCACCGTGTTCTTGGTCATTCTTTGAGTAAATAAGTATGCCATCAATGAAAACAATGACAAACTTGTCAAGGTATGGCCCACACACTCGGTTCATAAGGTCCATGAACACAGCTGGTGCGTTAGTCAATCCAAACGGCATAACCATAAACTCGTAATGACCATAACGCGTCCTAAAAGCAGTTTTTGGAATATCATCCTCCTTTACTCACATTTTATGATATCCAGAACGTAAATCGATCTTCGAATAAACCGACGAGCCTTGTAGTTGATCAAATAAGTCGTCAATTCTCGGCAGTGGATAATGGTTTTTGATGGTAAGTTTGTTCAATTCTCTGTAGTCAATACACAGCCTAAATGTACCATCCTTCTTCTTGACAAACAAAACAGGAGCTCCCCATGGTGATGTGCTTGGTCGAATGAAACCACGTTCTAATAGTTCTTGCAGTTGGCTTTTCAGTTCTTTCATCTCTCTGGGTGCGAGTCTATAAGGAGCACGAGCTATTGGTGCAGCTCCTGGTACAAGATCTATTTGAAATTCAACATATAGATGTGGAGGTAGTCCCAGTAATTCTTTCGAAAATACATCGGGAAATTCTTTTGCGACGGGAACATCATTGATGCTCTTTTCTTCAGTTTGTACTTTCTCGACGTGTGCTAGAACAGCATAGCAACCTTTTCTTATTAGTTTTTGTGCTTTTAAATTACTAATAAGATGTAGCTTCATGTTGCCCTTTTCTCCGTACACCATTAAGGGTTCTCCTTCTTCTCGTACAATGCGAATTGCATTTTTATAACATACGATCTCTGCTTTCACCTTCTTCAGCCAGTCCATGCCAACTATTATATCAAAACTCCCTAACTCTACTGGTATTAAATCAATCTTAAATATTTCGCTACCCTATTTAATTTCTCGATTCCGGCATATATTATCTGCTGAAATTAATTTATCGTTTGCTAATTCGAGTAAAAATTTACTATCCAACTGCGTCAATGGACAACTTAATTTAGCACAAAAATCTCTACTCATATAGCTTCTATCCGCACCCGAATCAAATAAAATTTAAGCAGATTTATTGTCAATAAGAAACGTACCCGTAACAAGCTCCGGTCTTCCTGTGCCTCTGCCGCATTAATATTGAAAACTCTTCCGAGGCCTTGTCCATTCGTGTTCTCCTGGTTTGGGCAATTTCTAATAATGTGGCCCGGTTTTCCACATTTATAACAAACTACATTGGCATAACTTGCTCCGACACTACTTGCTCCGCCATTACTCATTCCGACACCATTTGTTCCTTTCGTTCTATTAACCCCTGGTCCATAGACCTCACACTTTGCCGCGCTATGACCATTTCTTTTACACTTGTTGCAAAATTTGGTGCAGAACTGCGAGTGATACTTTTCACACCTTTGGCATAGCTGCTTCTGATTGTTGTTGTTGTTGCGGTTATTATTGTTGTTGGGATGATTGTTGTAGTTGCTGTTGTTGTTGTTGTTGTTGTTGGGCCATTTGTTGTAGTTGCGATTGATGTTGCGATTGTTGGGATAATTATTGCGATTATTATTGTAATTGCTGTTGTTGTTGTATTGGTGATTCTTATCACCGTTTTCCTCCTACTTTCTTTTGACTTGCTTCACATTGGCCTCTTCAGCCGTCTGTTCTTTAATTCTTTCCTCAATTTGGTTCACTAGTTTGTGAGCCATTCTACATGCCTGTTGTATGGAGGCGGGCTCGTGTGAACTTATATCTTCTTGGATTCTTTCCGGTAATCCTTTTACAAACGCGTCGATCTTCTCTTCCTCATCTTCGAACGCTCCCGGACACAATAGGCACAATTCTGTGAATCGTCTTTCGTACGTGTTAATATCAAATCCTTGGGTTCGTAACCCTCTAAGTTCTGTCTTGAGCTTATTGACCTCGGTTCTGGGACGGTACTTCTCGTTCATCAAGTGCTTGAATGCTGACCACGGTAGTGCGTACGCATCATCTTGTCCCACTTGCTCTAGATAGGTATTCCACCATGTTAACGCAGAACCTGTGAAGGTATGCGTAGCGTACTTCACTTTGTCCTCTTCAGTACACTTACTTATGGAAAACACCAATTCGTCCTTCTCGGTCCACCGTTTCAATCCGATCGGTCCTTCGGTTCCATCAAATTCCAAAGGTTTGCAGGCAGTGAATTCTTTGTAGGTGCATCGTACACGATTTCCTGTACTGCTAGATCCAAGGTTATTTTTGGTATGTAGCGCAGCCTGTACTGCGGCTATGTTTGAAGCTAGAAAAGTACGGAATTCCTCTTCATTCATATTCAAGGTGTGTCGAGTAGTCGGTGCCATTTCCTTCAAAATAGTCAAATGGAACAAGTTAATCATACAGAATATTAAGAGTAGTTAATAGTATTTTGTAGCATAATATGAACTCATTTATAAAAGCTTTTTCTTCATATTAGCGTTTTATAAGTTTAAATTCGGGTAGTACCTATCCGTTAAGTTCATACTTAGTAGCTAATATACAATTCAACTACTACAATTATATATGAAAAACTGATTATAATAATATTTCGCGTTCAAACTTTTATACAATATTTTACAAACTTACAATACCGCTTATTTTACATAAAGCATGAAATATAGCACATAATAACTTTGATACAAGATAGTTGTGAAGATAATTCTAGCTAGTACACAAGTCATTCAGCAAAGGCAATAAAGACACGTAATTCATACGTCCAGAAACAAGTCATGCATTCTGGTTTTACTAGGACTACTTCCCATCCTTGGTCTTATGGAACATAACCGTTATGGCCGTTGATAAGACAGCGTGTTGTAACGTCGTCAAAGGGACGAGGGTTACGTAATGACCAACAGTCTCGTAATAACCTAAAAACCTCATTTCTTACCCCAATTACCGACTCCGTCACTTGTGGGAACATTTTGTTTAATAGCTGTAGCCCGATGTTTTTTTTCTCACTTTGGTGAGAAGTGAACATTACTAACCCGTAAGCATAGCATGCTTCTTTATGTTGCATGTTAGCCACTTTTTCTAAATCATGAAGTCCTATATTCGGATACATTGAGTCAAAATAATTTCTTAACCCGTTGCGTAAAATAGCATTTGGGTTCCCCGCAATATATGCGTCAAAGTAAACACATCGTAACTTATGGGTTTCCCAATGTGATATCCCCCATTTTTCAAATGAAAGTCTCTTATAAACCAAGACATTCTTGGAATGTTCTTCGAATGTCTTACAAACTGATCTCGCCTTAAATAGTTGTGCCGAGGAATTCTGACCGACTCTAGACAAGATTTCATCAATCATGTCTTCGGGTAGGTCTCTTAAAATATTGGGTTGTCTATCCATTTTGTGTTTTTAAACTGTAAAATAGACAAGAGTTAGATTCATAAAAAAATACTTATTAATACAAGCAATTTTTACATATATCATAAAGCATAAGCACACTATATTACATATATTACACCAGACGAATACAACTATCTTATTCCGACTCGCTCATTTCTTCTTCTTCGGTTTTGGTTCGTTTTGCCAAGTTTCTAGGGATATATGATGTTCCCCTAATACTAGCTGTCGTTTTCCACAATGGTTTAGAAAAACCTGGTGGTTTAGAGGTCCCCGGGTCATTGTTACAACTTAAGGACTTCGGGGGTTGACGATACATATAAAGTTCATCGGGGTTGGAATTAAATTTCTCTATTTTTATGCCCTTTCCCTTATTATTTTCTTTTGTTTTTTTAAATTCAGTTGGGGTAATTTCTATAACATCATCGGAATTCTCGTCGAAATCCGATTCATCGGAGAATTGGTAATCCTCCCAATATTTTGCTTCCTTGGCGGAAACACCATTGACCATAATTAACCTTGGTCGGTTGGTTGAGGATTTTCTTTTACTTAACCGTTTTATTATTTCCCACACCGGTTCTATTTCCTCCTCCGGTTCTGATTCTTCTTCCGGTTCTGATTCTTCTTCCGGTTCCTCTTCGGGAACTTGTGAATCAGTCCAATATATATTCGACTCTTCGTTATTATTAGGTGAGTCAATGGGATTTGTGCTAGAGGTAGACATCTATCACACAATATCAAACATGTTAAGAGATTAATATATCACATAATATATACATGTTAATAATATATAGTTTCCAACAAAAATGTTAAGCAATCATTTTTAAAGAAAACACGGTCGAAGTCCAGACTCACTAATGCATCCTAACAAACTTGATAAGACACACTAATGCAAATTTTTTGGTTCTCTAAGACCAACGCTCGGATACCAACTGAAATGTCTCGTTCTTATTGATTAAAAATGTTCCATATTAATTGATTTCGTTGCGAGGTTTTGACCTCTATATGAGACGTTTTTCAAAGACTGCATTCATTTTAAAACAAACCATAACCTTTATTTCATCAATAAAGGTTTAAAAAGCATTACGTAGATTATCAAATAATGATAATCTAAAATATCCTGTTTATACACGACCATTACATAATGGTTTACAATACAAATATGTTACAACAAAATAAGTTTCTTGAATGCAGTTTTTACACAATATCATACAAGCATGGACTCCAAATCTCGTCCTTATTTAAGTATGCGACAGCGGAAGCTCTTAATAATCACCTAAGAATAAACATGCTTAAAACGTCAACAAAAATGTTGGTGAGTTATAGGTTTAACCTA
The DNA here is from genome assembly GCF_046630445.1 of Rutidosis leptorrhynchoides. NCBI lineage: Eukaryota > Viridiplantae > Streptophyta > Magnoliopsida > Asterales > Asteraceae > Rutidosis > Rutidosis leptorrhynchoides. The sequence continues at coordinate 195,844,945 of NC_092335.1, forward strand.
TATATATCAAATCATAATAATAGACCACAAGATTTCATATTTCAATACACATCCCATACATAGAGATAAAAATCATTCATATGGTGAATACTTGGTAACCGACATTAACAAGATGCATATATAAGAATATCCCCATCATTCCGGGACACCCTTCGGATATGATATAAATTTCGAAGTACTAAAGCATCCGGTACTTTGGATGGGGTTTGTTAGGCCCAATAGATCTATCTTTAGGATTCGCGTCAATTAGGGTGTCTGTTCCCTAATTCTTAGATTACCAGACTTAATAAAAAGCGGCATATTCAATTTCGATAATTCAACCATAGAATGTAGTTTCACGTACTTGTGTCTATTTTGTAAATCATTTATAAAACCTGCATGTATTCTCATCCCAAAAATATTAGATTTTAAAAGTGGGACTATAACTCACTTTCACAGATTTTTACTTCGTCGGGAAGTAAGACTTGGCCACTGGTTGATTCACGAACCTATAACAATATATACATATATATCAAAGTATGTTCAAAATATATTTACAACACTTTTAATATATTTTAATGTTTTAAGTTTATTAAGTCAGCTGTCCTCGTTAGTAACCTACAACTAGTTGTCCACAGTTAGATGTACAGAAATAAATCGGTAAATATTATCTTGAATCAATCCACGACCCAGTGTATACGTATCTCCGTATTGATCACAACTCAAACTATATATATTTTGGAATCAACCTCAACCCTGTATAGCTAACTCCAACATTCACATATAGAGTATCTATGGTTGTTCCGAAATATATATAGATGTGTCGACATGATAGGTCGAAACATTGTATACGTGTCTATGGTATCTCAAGATTACATAATATACAATACAAGTTGATTAAGTTATGGTTGGAATAGATTTGTTACCAATTTTCACGTAGCTAAAATGAGAAAAATTATCCAATCTTGTTTTACCCATAACTTCTTCATTTTAAATCCGTTTTGAGTGAATCAAATTGATATGGTTTCATATTGAACTCTATTTTATGAATCTAAATAGAAAAAGTATAGGTTTATAGTTGGAAAAATAAGTTACAAGTCATTTTTGTAAAGGTAGTCATTTCAGTCGAAAGAACGACGTCTAGATGACCATTTTAGAAAACATACTTCCACTTTGAACCATAATTTTTGGATATAGTTTCATGTTCATAATAAAAATCATTTTCTCAGAATAACAACTTTTAAATCAAAGTTTATCATAGTTTTTAATTAACTAACCCAAAACAGCCCGCGGTGTTACTACGACGGCGTAAATCCGGTTTTACGGTGTTTTTCGTGTTTCCAGGTTTTAAATCATTAAGTTAGCATATCATATAGATATAGAACATTTGTTTAGTTGATTTTAAAAGTCAAGTTAGAAGGATTAACTTTTGTTTGCGAACAAGTTTAGAATTAACTAAACTATGTTCTAGTGATTACAAGTTTATACCTTCGAATAAGATAGCTTTATATGTATGAATCGAATGATGTTATGAACATCATTACTACCTTAAGTTCCTTGGATAAACCTACTGGAAAAGAGAAAAATGGATCTAGCTTCAGTGGATCCTTGGATGGCTCGAAGTTCTTGAAGCAGAATCATGACACGAAAACAAGTTCAAGTAAGACCATCACTTGAAATAAGATTGTTATAGTTATAGAAATTGAACCAAAGTTTGAATATGATTATTACCTTGTATTAGAATGATAACCTACTGTAAGAAACAAAGATTTCTTGAGGTTGGATGATCACCTTACAAGATTGGAAGTGAGCTAGCAAACTTGAAAGTATTCTTGATTTTATGTAACTAGAACTTGTAGAATTTATGAAGAACACTTAGAACTTGAAGATAGAACTTGAGAGAGATCAATTAGATGAAGAAAATTGAAGAATGAAAGTGTTTGTAGGTGTTTTTGGTCGTTGGTGTATGGATTAGATATAAAAGATATGTAATTTTGTTTTCATATAAATAAGTCATGAATGATTACTCATATTTTTGTAATTTTATGAGATATTTCATGCTAGTTGCCAAATGATGGTTCCCACATGTGTTAGGTGACTCACATGGGCTGCTAAGAGTTGATCATTGGAGTGTATATACCAATAGTACATACATCTAAAAGCTGTGTATTGTACGAGTACGAATACGGGTGCATACGAGTAGAATTGTTGATGGATGATGTAATTGTAAGCATTTTTGTTAAGTAGAAGTATTTTGATAAGTGTATTGAATTATTTCAAAAGTGTATGAATACATATTAAAACACTACATGTATATACATTTTAACTGAGTGGTTAAGTCATCGTTAGTCGTTACATGTAAGTGTTGTTTTGAAACCTTTAAGTTAACGATCTTGTTAAGTGTTGTTAACCCAATGTTTATAATATCAAATGAGATTTTAAATTATTATATTATCATGATATTATGATGTATAAATATCTCTTAATATGATATATATACATTAAATGTCGTTACAACGATAATCGTTACATATATGTCTCGTTTTAAAATCATTAAGTTAGTAGTCTTGTTTTTACATATGTAGTTCATTGTTAATATACTTAATGATATGTTTACTTATCATAATATCATGTTAACTATATATATATATCCATATATATGTCATCATATAGTTTTTACAAGTTTTAACGTTCGTGAATCACCGGTCAACTTGGGTGGTCAATTGTCTATATGAAACCTATTTCAATTAATCAAGTCTTAACAAGTTTGATTGCTTAACATGTTGGAAACACTTAATCATGTAAATAACAATTTCATTTAATATATATATAAACATGGAAAAGTTCGGGTCACTACATGTCAGGCCCGATAGATCTATCAACAGGATTCGCGTTTACAATACCACATGTAAATAGTAGTTACCAAGCTACAGGGAAGTATGCCAGTGGTACAACTCAACGTAGAATATATTTTTAAGTACTCGTGTCTATTTCGTAAACATTTATAAAAGCAGCGCATGTTTTCTCAGCCCAAAAATATATATTGCAAAAGCAATTAAAAAGGGAGCAAATGAAACTCACCATACTGTATTTTGTAGTAAAAATACATATAACGTCATTTAACAAGTGTAGGGTTGACCTCGAACCTATGTCATTTATATATATATATATATATATATATATATATATATATATATATATATATATATATATATATATATATATATATATATATATATATTAACTCATAGTTGTAATCGAAGAAATTTATATATTATTATTAGTGACATAATTGTTATATTAATAAATTATATGTCTTATTGATAAATTAATTAAATATTTTTTTTATATACTTTAAATAGATAATTAATAATTATTACCAAAATAATAATATAGTTATGTTTTATGTCATAAATATATTTTTTATATAGAAAATCTTTATTTGATATATTAATAATACTAATAATAATAATGATAAAAATAATACTAATTATGATAAAAATTATGATAATTTTAATAGTAATAATAATAACTTTAATAATAAAAATAATAATAAAATTTTGTTTTAATAATAATACTAATTTTTACAAAAATGATAAATTTAAAATAATGATACTTTTAGTAATAATGATAGTAGTAATAATAATACTGATAATAATATAAATGATAGTAATGATAGTAATAATAATAATTAACTTAACAATAATAACAATAATAATAATAATAATAATAATAATAATAATAATAATAATAATAATAATAATAATAATAATAATAATAATAATAATAATAATAATAATAATAATAATAATAATAATAATAATTAAAATATACCTTATTAAAAAAAATGAAAACGTGTGGGGATTAAACAAACAGCTGTTGTCTTCCATCATCTTTTTTTTTTAAACCGAATAATAAGATAGTGGGTGCAATCGACAGATCATTCATCAATCATTCGTTATAATTATTCATCCAATGTCATCTTCTTCGTTTAAAAAAAAATATAAAACCGATAGTAATATCAATTCGTACGTGTGTGTGTGTGTGTGTGGTTATATGCATAGGGTTTAATGGCGGTTCACAGCTAAACAGAAATAGGAAAAACAGACGCGGTAGCAGTAGTAGTTGGGTGATATTTTGTGGTGGTTTACGGTTGAATAGTAACAGAAGAGTGACGACTGCAGGTGGCGGTTGTAAGTGGTGGTTCAATAGTATTTTACGTTTACAGAGAGAGAGAGATATGTGGTTCGATGATAGGGTGGTGAAGGAGGTGGTGTGAGTGTGTGTTAGGGTTTGTGGTACGCATATAGCATGAAGAAGGAAGGGAAAACGCAGCAGCGGTTAAGTAATTATTCGTGGTTTCGTTTATTGAAGATGACGATGGTTGGTGTTTTTAACAACGAGAAGAAACAGAAAATGAAATGGTTGTGATCGGATAGAAAAATAACCACAAGGTTTGAATGTCTCGTGGTTGTCGGGGTTGGTTTAGCGACAATCAAAGTAGTGGTGTACAACATGAGGAAGAAAGGGTGACAGGGTGGTGGTGTGTGATGGTGTTGCGGTTGTTGGTGGTTATACATGGTGGTCCGGTTGTATGATGGTTTAAGGTGGTGTAGGGTTTGCAAGGTTGTGTGTCTTGTGGTTTGAGTAGTCACAAAGAAGATGAAGGATAAGGGTGGTGAGAGGGTGTCGTTGAGTGATGGTCGTCTTCATCATGTATCATCACGTTCTATCATCACCATTATCGTCTTCGTACATCATCTTTATCGAATCATCATCACTGTTTAACATTTTCATCGTCTTCTTCATGCATCATCACGAGTCTTGAGGATCTCTAGAGCCTTATTCGATGATGATCCAACAATTAGGATTTGTTGGCTTGGTTGAAGTGACATAAGTGGTGATAGATGAATGGAATTAGAAACATGTAGTAATAACATACAAGTGGGTGTCTAAAAAAAATGGGATTAGTTAATATGGAAAAGAAAATGGTCAGACAAAAATAACAACTGTCATATACATGTTCACATGCATTCATGTTAAATAAAGAAAGAGTTTTAAGAAGAATTCAAAAGTAGTTGAATCCACTAATCACTTTAGGAACGTGTAATATAACAGTAATAATAAAATAATAATAATAATAATAATAATATAATCAATCGTGGATGTATAGTAAAGTCATCGTTTACTATTCCTTTTACGTACTGGATTTCGTGCTCCATTGTTAGTCAGTGGTGGATAAAAGTCTTTGGAAAAATTCCAAAGTTTTACATTAAATATCTTTATTTATTTTAGTCAGTATGGTATAAAATTTGATCATTAATTATTAAATAAAAATTACATCAACTGTTCCTCTCAATTCTGGGTAAAAATATAAAAAGTGTTAAAGTTTACCAAGTAGCTCCTAAATACATATTTAGTAAGCCCAAAAATTATATATCTCATTTTCGGATCACCGTTTCATTTAAAATCACATAAGTTTCTTTTTAACTCGTTTACTGTCAATCAAGTGACAATTTAGCGTTACCTTTGCTTTCTAAATAACTTCGAAATTACAAAATATATATATATTATATGTACTTTATTTATATATAGGTACTTTTTATATGTTATTATTATTTTTACAAGATTAATTATAACAATTACAATATATACTATTTCATATTATTATATACAAATATATACATATTAAATATATGCATATCCATTTACAAGCAATCGTATCGTGAGTCGTCGGAAGCAGTCGAAGGTCAATTGAATATATGAAATGGTTCAAACTTTTGAGACTCAACCTAACAGACTTTGCTTATCGTGTAGAAAATATGAAATCGTATCGAGAGTTTGGTTCAAAATCAGTCGAAATTTTCCGAGTCGTGACAATAGAAAATTAAATGACGCCACCAGAAAAGATCAGTTTCCCTTATCTTTCATTGATCAAATGTTGGAAAGGTTAGCTGGGAACAGTTATTATTGTTTTCTTGACGGTTTCTCCGGATACTTTCAAATTCCAATCGCACCAGAGGACCAAGAGAAAACCAAATTCACGTGCCCTTATGGTACTTTTGCTTACAAACGCATGCCATTTGGACTTTGTAACGCCCCTGCAACCTTTCAAAGGTGCATGATGGTAATTTTTCACGACATGATAGAAGAATGCATGGAAGTTTTCATGGATGACTTTTCAGTCTTTGGTGATACTTTTGAAACATGTCTAGTTAATCTTGAACGAATGCTTATTAAATGCGAGCAATCAAATCTAGTACTTAATTGGGAGAAATGCCATTTCATGGTTAGAGAAGGCATCGTTCTTGGTCATAAAATTTCAAAGGAAGGAATTGAAGTGGATAGAGCTAAAGTAGATGTAATTGCTAAACTTCCACATCCCACCAATGTTAGAGGAGTTAGGAGTTTTCTAGGGCATGCCGGTTTTTACTGACGTTTCATAAAAGATTTTTCTAAAATTGCCACTCCTATGAATAAACTCCTAGAAAATGATGCTTCATTCATCTTTTCGGATGAATGCATCAATTCTTTTAATATTCTTAAAGAAAAACTCACTAATGCGCCTATCATGATAACTCCAAATTGGAATCTACCATTTGAACTCATGTGCGATGCAAGTGATTTTGCAATGGGAGCCGTTTTAGGACAAAGGATTGAGAAACGATTTCAACCTATTTATTACGCTAGTAAGACGTTACAAGGAGCACAAACAAATTATACAACTATTGAAAAAGAACACCTTGCTATTGTCTTTGCTTTTGACAAATTTCGTTCATATCTCGTTCTAGCTAAAACGGTGGTCTATACCGATCATTCTGCTCTTAGATACCTATTTTCAAAACAAGATGCCAAACCACGATTAATCCGTTGGATCTTACTCTTACAAGAGTTCGATATTGAGATCCGAGACAAAAAGGGAGCAGAAAATCTCGCAGCTGATCATCTTTCTCGTCTTGAAAATTCTGAATTAGAAATTCTAAATGAATCGGCCATACAAGATAACTTTCCTGATGAATATCTTTTGAAGATCGATTATAATGAAATTCCATGGTTTGCAGATTATGCAAACTACTTAGTATGTGGATTCCTTGAAAAAGGGTTGTCGTACCAAAAACGAAAGAAATTCTTTAGTGATATAAAACACTATTTTTGGGAAGATCCACATTTGTTTAAAAGTTGTCTCGATGGAATAATACGCCGATGCGTATTCGGAGATGAAGCTAGTCAAATCTTAAACCATTGTCACACAGGACCAGCAGGAGGGCATTATGGGCCTCAACTCACAGCAAGAAAAGTCTACGACGCTGGATTATATTGGCCTACAATTTTCAAAGACGCACACCTTCTTTGTAAATCCTGTGATGCATGTCAAAGGACCGGAAAAATAAGTCAACATGATGAAATGCCACAAAATGTCATTCAATTATGTGAAGTATTTGACGTTTGGGGTATTGACTTTATGGGTCCATTTCCAAAATCTCATAATAATCTCTACATTCTCGTTGCCGATGATTATATATCTAAATGGGCGGAAGCACAAGCTCTCCCAACTAACGATGAACGAGTTGTAGTCAACTTTTTAAAACGTCTTTTTGCAAGGTTCGGAACACCGAAAGCTTTAATAAGTGATCGGGGTACTCATTTTTGTAATAATCAACTTGAGAAAGTTCTTAAAAGATATGGAGTAACTCATAAAATCTCCACTACTTATCATCCACAAACAAGTGGACAAGTTGAAAATACCAACCGAGCTTTAAAACGTATTCTATAGAAAATCGTAGGATCAAATCCAAAGGAATGGTCCATGAAATTGGAGGATGCACTCTGGACTTTTAGAACAGCCTACAAAACTCCAATTGGAACTACACCTTTTAAACTCGTTTACGAAAAAGCATGTCACCTTCCAGTAGAAATTGAGCACAAAGCATTTTGGGCTTTGAAGACATGTAATCTTGATTTACATGAAGCTGGACATTTACGATTAAGTCAACTAAACGAATTAGAAGAATTAAGACATGAAGCATATGAAAATTCGTTAATCTATAAGGAAAGAACGAAGAAACAGCATGATAAAAGAATCAGAAGTTCAAAAGAATTTAAGAAAGGAGACAGAGTTCTTCTTTTCAATTCACGATTCAAGCTATTTCTTGGAAAATTGAAATCAAGATGGTCTGGACCATTCATAGTCAAAAGAGTTTTCTCGTACGGAACAATAGAGTTAATAAATTCAAATGAGATTGAATTTAAAGTTAATGGTCACAGAGTTAAACATTACATAGATAATCTAATGGAAGTTGAAGATGAAGGTAATCACAATTTCGACACCACAGCTAACTAAGTGTGGGAAGATTCGAATCTTTTAAGGGTAATATGAATTTCTGTTAGAGATAGATGTTCTGTTTTCGTGTAGTTCTCGAAAATGGAATCTGATTGGTCTTTCCCTAGCAGACCCTAAAGAACTAGTCTTCTCCCTCCATTCTGAATTTTTATTTCTTTTAGGTTTTACGAGATGAAAAATTCCTTTGACCTGAACCATGGTCTACTACTACACGCTATGATTACTAAACGTAATAATAACATCTTCCCGAGTGAGCTGGTATCATTCATAAGAGGAAAAATGGACGACGTAAGGAAAGAACTCAGGAAAGATCATCATAAGATACATTTTGGTAAAGCAAAATCAAAATCCGCAACAAAAAGAAGAGCACGACACCTTGAAAGATGTCATAAATGCGTAAAATGGTCACACAAAAGGAAATGTTCGAACAATCAAACACATTCCAATACTGAGTTCGTTACTTTATGCAGAGAAGGACCGTTCATATGTTTAGAAGAAAAGTTATTGAAAAATCGAGGTTACGCTTATGTAGCTATGGAAAACCAAATTGAACGACTCTCCTATGAGTCAACTAAAGCAGGTCTCTGAGAATTTTATCTCACATGTAGGTATGTACAGTTTTTATTTTTTTATTTTATTTTATTGCTTTTAACCTTTTGATAATAAATGCTGAATCGTTCGCTATAAAGTATTAAATTGATATTCAATAAAATTAGGTATGCGAAACCGAAATTATTGATATCATACTAAAATTTATTACATCACTGCGAAATTTACCGTTTATTCATAAGGTATAAATATCTTTAATCAATCAATCCAAAATATTTCAGAAATTCGTCAGGAGTAAAACTAGGTAATATAGCCGAAATTACTTTACCCAAAAGAGGGATGTATATTTTTGTTAATATTTGATTGACTAAAGTGGAATAAAAGACCATAAAGATTTTTAATTTTATTTTTTTAATTTATTATTATAAATTTTTAAAACCAATATATAATTATAATATTTTAAATGAAAGTTTGTAAAATTAATGTATATAAATATTAATAATATTTTAATATGCATTTTAAATTTAAGTTTGGTGTGATTTTAAAAACAAAAATGTACTTTATTTCATTAAGTTAAAAATATGATTTCTAAAATTCGTCGTGAGTTGAAGACTAGGTCATTGAAACGAAATTGCTTTACCTAAGGGCGGGACGAGAAATTTTAATATCATTATTTTTAATCTTATTGATTTAAAGTATGCCAAAAACATATAAAAAAATAAAAAATACCCCACCTATGCGATCGCATGGGATTTGCAAGGGGGATCCATGCGATCGCATGGAGGCAAAAACCTGGACAGAAACATAAAGGCAGCGAGCTGCTCTGTCTCTCACAAACACACACACATACATACGCGATTTACTCCCAAAAATACCCAAAAATCTTCATTTTTCAACCAAAATTCACTAAATTTTGTCCTACAATCCTCTATAAACATGCCTTTCTTCGGATTTGGGAGCAAAAAGGTAAAAATTTCACCTCTAAACTCATAAATTTCCAAATTTTTTGATAATTACAATTAATTGCAATAATCTTAGTTTGATGATATCTAGCCTAATTAGAGTTAAATTGTTAGTATATTATGCTTGTATAACCTAGATTGATGCTATTTGTCATGATTTGAAGCCTTAAACTTAAAAAATTTTAGAAATCTAGGGTTTGTGTTCTTGAGCAATTTGGAGCTTTTTGATATAAACAGGTTATGGCCGATTTTTGTTATGAATTATTGCTAAATTAAGTAGTGTAACATGTTTAGGTTGCTAAATGATCCAAACTTTGATCCTAAACATGATTTTTGAGCATCAAAGTAGACTTTTTAAGTCTAAAATTCATGAACTTGATTAATTTGATATGAATGCCATTTGAAACTTGTTTAATTGCTAGTAATGGTTATTTTGACATGTTATTTGAGTTAAATGCTTATGAACATTATATACATTTTCATATATGCTTATTTGAAAAAGTGTAGAATTGATAAAAATTATGAAAATGTGTATAAGTTAATATGGATTTAACATATCATTGTAATGGTTTTAATTTATTATTTTGCTAACACTAATGCATATTTGGATGCACAAATTTTGTGTTTAATGTGTTTTGCAGAGAAATATAGATACTGATGGTGCATCATCATCGTCTAGGCAACCTGATCCGGAACCACAGCCAGAGATGCAATATCACGAACCGGAACCACAACCTGAACAACAACAACATTATGATCAACATGTGCCATACTATGAGGCGGAGCCACAATTTTTTACCGCCTACGTAATATTTCCCATTCATCATGTAATAGAACACTCAAGAATTCATGAACAGGAGTTACACCCCAATCTAAGGTTTGATAGAAGTTGGAGAGATTACCCGACGTACCAAAGTTACAAATTTAAGCTTTGGACCAAAAATGTAGAAGTACCAAGGGTAATAGATTGGGAGCCTTTGGTAAGGGTCAACCAAGCTAACTCAGTTAGGCAGCATCTAATCCAAAGGTATGGCAGCTCTTCTTTTCTTGATTGGGAATGTTTATTTACCACTCGTAGGCCTGTATATAAGGAGTGGTGTGTTGAGCTAATGAGTACTATAGCCTTAAATAAGGATGTAGATAGGTTAGACGATAAGAGTTTTCTTAGGTTTTTACTTAGAGGTAGGATGTACAGGATGTCTATGATGGACATGGCTAGAGCTTTACAGATTTACACCCCCACTGAATTATTATCACTTGATTGTATAGCTTTAATTTATCACGGTGAGAGGGTAGATAGAGATTTTGACGCTAACGCCGTATGGAGGCGTATGTCAAATTTTAATATGTTTACTCGGGGTGGAAGACACTCCTATTTAGATATTAATAAAGCAGAGCTTCGTATAATACATAGATATTTAGCTAACTTGATTACATAAAGAGGTAAAAATAAGGAGAAAATGACTCTAAACGATTTATTCTACCTTAAGTGCATTCGAGACACTAGAGGCTTTGTTAATATTCCCTACTGTGTTGGGTTTTATTTGTCCAAAGTTGTGGAAGGAATACAGGACAGGAGAATAATAGGAGGAGACATTTTTGTTACTCTCATTGGAGAGTATTTAGGTGTGGATAGGAAATACGGGGTTCCAATGATGGTGGTTGAGGAACAAACCGATACTATAGGTTTGCAGGTTTATCAGGGTGCAAAGGTACTAGAACGGAGGCACAATATGCAAATACCATATCATGGCACCCATCCACAGGTAGAAAGGGGTTCGGATGAGGAGATGTAGGAAGCAGATGACATCAGGGATGTCATTAGGGATAGTTTTACTGATGTTTTCCAGCGTATAGATGAGATGGAAATGAGTAATGAGGATAGGCATCGTCAGTATGAGCAGTGGCAAGCCGCGAATGCATATGAGACTTCCAGGCGACGCCAACACAATAGCTGGCAAGTTCATCAGCACTAAATCATGAGCCAGCTATCATATTAGGTACCACATAACTACATCCCGACTCGGCCTGCTTTTTATCCACCACATCAGCCCGACATGCGACCACCCTTTGACCTGTACGACCCCAATCAAGCCTACCAGGACACCTATTTTCATGACCCGTCCTAATTCATCTGGACGAATTCATTACATTTGGTTACATCGCGAGGTACTTGACCTCAAATGATACATTTTACAAACATTGCATTTGTTTTTAAAAGACAAACTTTCATTACATCGACAGTTGACGGCATGCATACCATTTCATAATATATCCAACTATAATTGACTTAGTAATAATCTTGATGAACTCAACGACTCGAATGCAACGTCTTTTGAAATATGTCATGAATGACTCCAAGTAATATCTCTAATATGAGCAAATGCACAGCGGAAGATTTCTTTAATACCTGAGAATAAACATGTTTTAAAGTATCATCCAAAAGGTTGGTGAGTTCATTAGTCTATCATAAATAATCATTTTCGATAGTATAATAGACCACAAGATACTCATATTTCGAAAACAATCTGTGCAGGTCTACTCACTGCTGGAAAATCATTCATACGATATATAAACACCTGGTAATCGACCTTAACAAGATGCATATAGAATATCCCCCGCATACCGGCATTCCGCACGGTCATGCAAAAGTATACAAACAGGCCACTCTTTTAAATATGATGGTTGTGTACACCTCACAAAAAGATCATATCTTTTAAAGCTGGCGGTTGTATACCTATTTCGAAGTACTAAAGCAGTTCAAATTCTCTGACTGGGGCTTGTGAGTGCCCATAGATCTATCTTTAGGATTCGCGACAATTAGGAGCTCGGTTTCCTAATTCTTAGATTACCAGACTATAAAGGTGTGATATCCAGTGTATTCGTAACTCAATCGTAGAATGTTTTTAAGTACTTGTGTCTATTTCGTAAAATAGTTATAAAACAGCGCATGTATTCTCAGTCCCAAAAATATATATATTGCAAAAACATTTAAAAAGGAGTAATGAAACTCATTATACTGTATTTTGTTGTAAAAATACATATGACGATACTGAACAATGCAGGGTTGGCCTCGGATTCACGAACCTTTAAAGCTTTTCACAAAAATAAATGCCTCAGACAAGGCTCGAACACCCGATCTCTCAAATAAACTCAACACACTCTCAGACCACTCCCCTGCCTTCTGCTTTTCTGATTTACTCCTAGCTTATTTCTATTTAACCCGAATAGCAGCAGCCTGCTTGCTTATTGGGTCACAACCCAACACAAAAAAAAAAAAAATTACTTGGCCCAGCTTTATTTTGGCCCAACAGGAAGGCAGGTATTCGGCTCACCTTTATTTCGGCCCAAATGGCCCAGGTTGCAAGTCCAATAGTATTTAAAAAAAATTGAAGCCCGACTAGTTGGAAAAACAATCTATTAACAGTTTTTTTTTATTGGCGGCTCCAAGATTAGATCGAGAGTAGCAGAACCAAACGCAGAAAAAAAATATTACGATTCATGAGTCTTCGCTTCTTCAATCGATCAAACAACAAACAATCAAAGTATAACCGGTTATTGTTTCATCATCATCATCGTTTCAATCATCAATCTTTTTATCACTGTTCTTAAAACGAAAAAACAATAGTAGCAGCGGTTTGTAATGGTGGATTTCGTTTTGGATCGTGGTTCGAACGAACAGTAGGTGCAGTAGTCAAAAAGGGGTGTTCTCGAATGGAAACGGAAATAACTAGCAGCGAGGTTCAAGGTTTTATTGTCTTTTTCAACAGAAAAAAATTGGAACTAATTATGATGATGGTGGGCACGGTGTTGAATGGGAATGATGATCGAGTTTATAAAGAAAAGTAGAGAGAGAGAGCTATAAAGAGGAGTGGTAACGATGGGGGTGTGGGTGGCGTATGGGTGGTGTATAAATGGGTTGAGGGTGGCGGTTTTTCGGTGACTCAAGTAATGAAATGGTGACCGGTGGTGGTGTTAGAAGGTGTTTGAGGTGATGGCTGCTTGAAGAAAAGATGAAGGTGGTGGCGGCTTATTAGTGGTTTCGATCGATTCAAGATATTAGAGAGAGAGAATGAGAGAGAGAAAGGAAGTGATGATGGTTATGGTGGCGGGTGGAAGTTCAAGATGGGTGAAGAAGAAACAACAACAACTAACGTGGGGTTGCAAGTACTCTTTTTGGGTTTGTGATCCCTGTGTCACGAGACAGAAACAAGAAGCAAAAACATGGTGGCATGTGGTGTTGAACATGGTTTGTGATGATGGCGGTTGTCGTTGGTTGTGTAAGGTAGTGGTGATTTAGGGTGGTAGCCGGCAGCATAGGTGACCGGTTGTAGGATGGCAGAGAAGTGGTTACTTATGATTCAGTTGTGATGTTTTATGAAGGGAAGATACATGTCATCCTATATATATATATATATATATATATATATATATATATATATATATATATATATATATATATATATATATATATATATATATATATATATATATATATATATATATACACACACTAATAATAATTATAGTTATAATTTAAATTAAGAGTAGGACATGTAAAAGCAAACATTTAATTAATCATTCCTATGAGCTGTAATTCATGTACATATATCATTATATAAGTGTAAATGTGTAAGACAAACACAGTATCCATTTATTTATATATATAATATAATTGCATCTTTTAATTTAAACGCGTTCTAATTAATCTATTTGTCTGCCAACAATTTATTTGCAGTGTGCTATCTTGCCCCGTTGATAATCAGTGGCAGATAAAAAGTTCTCTGAAAAATCCCATATTTTTACATTAATTATATTTATTTATTTTGGTCATTATGGTATTAAATTTAGTCATTAACTATTAAATAAAAATTACATTAATTATTCACTCCCAACCCCAAGTAAAATATAAAAAGTTTTAAAATTAAATAACTAGATCCTAAATACACTTTTAGTAAGCCTAAAGTTTATAGAACTCATTTTCGAGTCACCGTTTATTTTAAAATCATATAAGTTTGAATTTTAACTTGCTTAATATCAATCGAATGATAATTGAGTGTTATTGTCGTTTACTAAATAGATACTAAATCATAAAATATATATTTAATATACTTTATATATATATATATATATATATATATATATATATATATATATACATACATATGTTTTAAATATTAATTATCATAATATCATATTTTTATTTTTATTTTTTTATTTCACATACGTACTTTTAATAACTAAATCATGTAAGCTTTTTCAAATTATTATTATTATATATATATATTTAAACTTATATATCATCTATTTACAATTAGTTGTTCGTGAATCGTCGGAACTGGTCAAAAGTCAAATGCATCAATGTAAACAGTTTCAAAATTTTTAAGACTCAATATTACAGACTTTGCTTATCGTGTCGAGTTCATATTAAGATTAAGTTTAAATTTGATCGAAAATTTCCGGGTCGTCACAGTACCTACCCGTTAAAGAAATTTCGTCCCGAAATTTGAGTGGAATCGTCATGAATGACAATAAGTATGTTTTCATGACATGTACAAGCTAAGAATTAAAGTTTTATCATCATCGAGTAATATAGATAAAACAATTTGACTTTTGTGAAGAGTACGAGAGAAGTTATCACAAAAGATAGAGGTATAGATTTAACTTCTGACGTAGTCACGATTGATTTTCGGAATTCAAGGGATTTAAAGAAAATCTTTGGAATCTGTAAGATCTGATTCTTCGGTGAATAGGGGAATTAAAATCTCTTTTATTAAATACGGTGATCTGTCTCGATTGCTCTGTCAAATATTTCCATTATAAATTAAACTTTTTTCGTCCCATATTTTCACCATTCCTATACTTTCTTTCTTAGTTCATACATCCAAAAGATTGTGAAAATGCTTAATCCCGTTCTAATCTTTGATATTTTCCTAATTATCATTTCTGTCATCCTTCTTTTCAATCTTCCACCAGAAAAATCTGTTTACTTCTACTATTACCTTGGGGTGATACTATTCTTAATTATACCGTGTCTTTATATTGCTATTCGTATTAATATCCACAGTTTGTAATTCCTGTGTTGTTGTTGGGCTTTATATTTTCCCTTACATTTTGAAGCTTCATGCTTTTGTTTTCTTTTCTTGACTTTGAGTAAAGATAGTAATGATCCAGAATTCATAGGTATGAAGTTTTGAATGAACTTAATGTTCTAAACAAGAAAGAATGTAATCGCACGATTTGATTTGTCAGACTACCTGAATCACTGCGAATAGAACTATCAAGAATATACTTTCTTGATATGTTCAGAAGTTAAGCAGAATGAAAGAGTTATGTAACATGGCACATGATGACGTTATGATCTGTGAATCATCACGTCCCATTAGAAACTCAGCATGACTTTCTGTAATATAATCACGTTGATCAAGCGTCATTATATTATACTAACTCATGCTCCAGTTCCCAATACTACTTCAAAACCATTCATATTTTAAATTCGAATTTTTCAGAATTTAGAAACTAAATAGTTTCTTTTATGATGTAATACAGATAACGCGAAGAGATAAATGATTTCGGATAAGGATAGTTATGAAAATATCTTCAGAAATATCGAGGATATTTATAATGAAAGATACGATAATATCTTAGAATTTTTAGAATCAAATTGTGATGAAGAAATTCATTCACGATGATTTAGAGCGATTAAGGAGCAATGTATTCGCTAGAGATTTCATCAGAATCAGAATCATCAGGATTCTTTATGTACAAGTTTAGTCCTTGTGACTTGTCCACAGTCTCCTTCATGATTTCGCATAATCCGCTTTTTGGTACTAAATTTTCTATTGAGCGTTTTCAACACTCCATTCTTTATCTTCAAACTTTTAACTGTTAAGGCAGTCTTCAGTTTTCACTTCTTCATCAGCTTTTTCAAAACTTAGATAACTGATTCATAGGCTGGTGTAACAACCCGTCCTAATCCATCTGGACGAAGTCCTCAACAGTTGGTCCCATTGTGAGGTTCTGACCACTATATGCCATGAATGACTCCATGTAATATGAGCAAATGCACAGCGGAAGATTTCTTTCATACCTGAGAATAAACATGCTTTAAAGTGTCAACCAAAAGGTTGGTGAGTTTATAGGTTTATCATAACAATCATTTCAATATATTAATAGACCACAAGATTTCCGTTTATAAATATATGTACACTCGCAAGTGTATAAAACCGTTCTGGCTTATGTTGAGGCCTCAGTAACCAACCTTAATAATAATATAATAAGTCATCTTCGCAAAGATGGATATGTACACTCGCAAGTGTATAAATAATCCTCGAAGTACTAAATATCCGCCCACTAGTTCTTATGTCTAGTGCAGCCTACAGGATGGGGGTGTTAAGCCCGATAGATCTATCTTTAGGATTCGCGCTTACATGCTCTTATAACATATAACTAAATTACCTAGCACATCAATCCGCAGAGTATCATTTTTAATCACTTGTCTCTATTTTGTAAAGCATTTATAAAAGCGGCGCATGTATTCTCAGCCCAAGAATGTAAATTGCAAAGCAATTAAAAAGGGAGCAAATGAAACTCACCATACAATATTTTGTAGTAAAAATATTCATACGACGATACTGAACAATACGGGGTTGACCTCGGATTCACGAACCTATATCATATGTATATATATTAACACATACAATGGTAATCGAACAACTTCATTTATTAATCTTTTAATATTTATATATTAAGTGTTGTAGTTATATGAGATTTATTATAAATCTTATTTAATACCTATATTTTATGTATATTTTACATCTTCAGTTATATGATATCTATATTTATTTTGTATATATATTTTTTTAAAGTAATTAATATTTATACATATGATTATATATATATTTATATATAATTAGTATTTTATCAAAAATCAATAATTTGTTATACAAATATGTTCAATATATAATTATATGTAGTATTAATATAAATATACTTTTATATACTAAATATTTATTTATTATGAAAATAATAATAATAATAATAATAATAATAATGATAATAATAATAATAACATCAATAATCAATAATAATAATAATAATAATGATTAAAATAAACTACCTTTGAAGAGTTAAAAGGCTTTTCCATAAAAATTGCCCCAAACCGGGTTCGAACCCAAAACCTCTCGTTCCACACAAACACCCTAACCGTTGAACCATTGCTCAATTCTTGTTATATCCCGCGTTTTTAATTATTTATTATATGTAAAACTGTTATCCTTTTCCTCTTAAATTCATCATCATCGTACGTCTCTTTTTGTTTTTAAACAGCATCGAAAGCAGTAGTAGCAGGAAGCAACTAATCCCAAGTGGATTTTTGGCCCATTTTAATGATTTAAATTAAATGACCCAAGAACCAATTCCTAGTAGTCCTTAAATGTTTATGGAAGCCCAAGTATCAAACTTTTGGCCCAAGTTCCATCAATTAAATAAAGGTTTCAGTATCCAGATATTTTTATAATACACTAGTTGACCGACAACAATAGCAATACATCAATTCTCATTGTGAACAATAAATATCATTTTATAGCTATAATAGATTTAACAGAAGATCGAAGCAGGAACAGCAGTTCCCTGTCAAACGCGAACAGATGGCTGCAGTAACAATATCATTATCTTACTATTCATCGTCGTCATCTTTGTTTATCACCATTGTTCATCGTTCACGTCTTTATCTAATATCATCATCGAGTCATCGAAACAGTAGTAGTAGAAAATGAAGATGATGGTTGCAGGTGTGTTGATGATGGTGTTGTAGTGGGTTTAGTGACCGAATGGGTTGAAGTGGGTGTGGTGGTTTAGGATAAAATCATAACAGCAAGAGTGGTCTTTGAGGTTGATTTTTATGGTTATGGAAAGTGGGTTTTCAGCCCGTCACAGGAACAAGGAGGTGATGGTTTTTCTGGGCTTACCGGAACAGTACAGGAAGGCAATAGAAGTGTAAACAGCAGCAAGCTATGGTGTTGGGTGGCAGTGATATTTGTAAATGGTGGTTTGTGATGGGTTTAGCAAACAAAACAGAAACTATAATAGTGGCCGTAAAACCTCATGGTTTTCAAGTGGTTTGGTGTTATTAATTTTCCAACATAAAACGTGTACCTAGTTACAAGCTATACGGGTTTTGTGGTTCACAGTTTTTGTGGGATTAGAAGGTAGGATAATGGTGTTTGGTGATGGTTCAAGGTGGTGGATGATCATAGAGAAGTTATATGATGTCGATGATAAAGGTGATGTTCTACGGTGGTGGTTCGTTGGTTGAGGTGGTGGACATGAAGTCCATAAACAGAAGTAAAATGGTGATGACGAGTTTACGAATGAAAGTAGAGAGAGAAGAAGATGAGAGAGGTGATGGCGATGATCAAGATAGGGGTGGCAATGACTCTCAGTTAGTGTGGTCGTGAAAGGTGAAGTGGCTCACGGTGGTGTATGGTGGTTGTTTAGGGTGGAGTAAGGGTGGTTGTGTTGAAGAAGGTGATCGATTAAGAGGGATGTGGTGTTGTGAAAGTTTGATCGAGCATCTATACATCTATATACCTATATACCTATATACCTATATACCTATATACCTATATACCTATATACCTATATATATATATATATATATATATATATATATATATATATATATATATATATATATATATATAGAATGGATAGGTGGGTGAAAAACAAACACAGTACCTTACTTTTCAATTCTCGTGAATATTAGTTGTTTGCACTTGAAAAATATGAATGAAAAAGTAGTCATGGTGAAAGAGGTGTTTTCATTTAGTGGGTTATATTTAAATTGGAAACAGAAAACAAAAGATGGTGTCATGGATGCATGGGTATATAGCATATATATAATTGATTCAGTGAAAGAATCAATTACCAATCAAACACAGTGAAATTTAATAATTAATAGTATAACAACAAAGTTGAATCATTGATTTAGGAGACATGCATTTTATGAATTTCAATTTAGAAACAGTAAAGCATTAATAATTCGTATAGTAAACTACATTTAATAATATCACTGATGAATTTAATGGTTTAATAATAATATAATACTAATTTTATAGACATTCGATGATTTGAAATGTAACAGAAAGAGAAAAGTAAAGCAGTCATTGAATCTACATCTTCTACCGATAGTTTTCATGAAGTGCTAAATCGTACTCCGTTGTTAATCAGTGGTGAATAAAAGTCTTCGGAAAAATCCCAAATTTTTATAATAATTATCTTTATTTATTTCAGTCATTATGGTATAAAATTTGACCATTAATTTATTAAAAATTACATCAACTGTCCCGCACGATCCAAGGTAAAATATAAAAAGTTTTAAAATTTAACAAGTTGTTACTAAATACATTTTTAATAAGCCTAAAATTTATATCACTCATTTTCGGATCACCGTTTATTTTAAAATCACACACGTTTCTTTTTAGCTAGTTTACTGTCAATCAAATGACAATTGAGTGTTATTTTCATTTACTAAATAACTTCGAAATCACAAAATATATATATATTCTATATACTTTATTTATAAATATATACTCTTTAAATAATTATTATATATTATTGTTATTTTACAACATTAATTATAACAATTACAATATATAATATTTTATATTATTATATATATTAGATATAAGCATATCTATTTACAAGTAAGCGTATCGTGAGTCATCAGAAATGGTCAAATGTTAAATGAATTCATTAAAACAGTTCAAAAATTTTGAGACTCAATATTACAGACTTTGCTTATCGTCTGGAATCCATATAAAGATTAAGTTTAAATTTGGTCGGAAATTTTCGGGTCATGACAGCTGGGTGCTTTTCAGAATTTCAGAATGGAAGATCATAATTCCAGGAGTTACACGTTATATATAACTGTTGAACTGAAAACGCTGCGAGATTCGAAATAATAATTGATAATTCTCGGTAGTTGGTATGATAATTATTGTTACAAGCTGTAGATGAGTACATGATAGGGTTTCAATGAACAAAAATAATGGTTTTTCGGAAGGTCAAAGACCAGTGAAGTTGTGGATAAGTTTATTACTAATGTGGTGGACATAAATGGTTCTCCGGTAACGATGACGAAGGGCAAACTTATATATCAAGGTTATAATAAGACTAATCCGAGTGAAAGGTCGAAGTTGTTTTGTTGGAGATGTGACAAAATTGGCTAATTTGGAAAGGATTGCAAAGTTATTTTCGGTAATAACAATGCTAAAGGAGCTATCACAAATACATGTTAAATGTTTACTCAGGTTCCGAATGTTTTCAGGTGCATGACCATATGCATAAATCTTTCCTTCCGTAGATGAAGTGCGGTTGGTTCATCCTCTCGATTGAGGTGTTTTCAAGAATCATGAAAGGTTTGAACGCAGATTGTAATCGTTAAGATACAAATGAGGTTTAAAATGAAATCAAGTGGCAAACTTGAAGAGATGTTTAGTTTCATATGTTAAAGTCAATATTTTAATTCATTTTACTTGTCCAATGTTTGTAGTCCATAGTTAGTAATTCAACAATTCATATATAATATTCGAATTAATTAATACGTATCGTGACCCATTGTATACATGTCTCAGACTCGATCATAACTCAAAGTATATATATTATTGTAGAATCAACCTCAACCCTGTATAGCTAACTCGGTCATTACCGCATAAAGAGTGTCTATGGTTATTCCAAATAATATATATAGATGCGTCGATATGATATGTCAAAACACTGTATACGTGTCCCAATATTTAAAATGCGTAAATAACAGTATTTAAATGACGATAAATAAAGTGCGTAAATTAAATAACAGAAATTAAATGACGATAAATTAAATTGCGATAATTAAAATGTAATCAGTTAGCTAGGAACAATTAGCTGGAAACAGTTAGCGTGGATTCTTAACAAAATTTTTCTCATGGTTAATCCGTTTGTTTCTAACAAATTTTATTTTGCCAAATGTTTTCTTCATTATGCCACTTGTTGGATTCTGATAGATTAAAATCCAAATATGAAATTGAATGAAAATGGTTATTCTGTGGTGAATCGGATTCGTATATCTGTGGATGTAAGTAGGATAGTAAATGACCGTTGAATCAGATTCAAAGAATGTACAGCGTAACTTATTAATGTGAAATCTAAATATTCCTCGGGTATTACCTACCCGTTAAAATATTTTCATCATTAACAGTTTGTACAAAAGAATTTTTAATTACAATCTTTATGAAAACATATATTTTCATATATATAATTTCTTCAGATGTAATCATGGATTTAATGAGTCAATATGATATTAAACTCATTTGTTTTTCGGTTTGAGCTAGAATAAATAATCTCTAAGTCTTTAGAGATTACATAATCGCTATGTAGAATGAAGGTAAATGATGTAGAACGATACGTAGGATGATGATTATACTCGAGGTACAGAATGAGATGTTGAGGCATGGATTGTTGATGATACTGGTGCTGTTACTGATGGTACTGTTGGTACCGGTGATGTTGCTGAAGCTGGTAAATTTTGCACCATATTCTCCAAATTTGTTTCTTGAGCTCGAAGTTCGTTGACTTCTTCTATTATTTCGGGATGATTGTCGGTCGGAACGAGCGGATGAATGAGATTTAGAGTTGTGGATAGAATATAATCATGGCGGTATTCGGAAAATGAGTGTGAAAATGGTGTTTTGAATGGGTTCGCCGGTAAGTGCTTCAGGTTCTTTGCCAAGAGTACAGGTTGGTGGGTGGAAAGGATCACCTTCTTCTCGTCTCCATCGGTTAAGTCGACAACGAACCCATCAGATGAATTGGGGATGGCTGATTGATTGATTCATTCTGGTGACACCACTTTCGAAGCTTAGGTGAATATCCATGTCGGAATAGCTGTCAGAATAACTATCGAAATATCTATCAAAATCTGAGGGACTCGAACTGGTTGAAGGATTCATCTCGTACGATCAGATGAAGGATTTTCGATAAGAAATAGATTATAGGATGTAGATTAGTACCCTGCAATACATAATTTACATATGCATATATAATACTCAAATCCCATAAGTTACGGAGGAATCTACGGAAGCTGTCAAGCAAAGGTAACAATAACAGATACGCTAAGATATGAATTTATCTATACACTGTCTATGCAATAGATGCAGTAAGACGTGTCTAGACTTTAAGGATGATAAGCAAATAATTTTCGACACTAAATGATAAGCAAAACTTTTGACATGCAGACACGGTCGAAGTCCAGACCTACTAATGCATCTAAACAACTATCAGTTAGACACACTAATGCAAGACCTGGTTCGCTAAGACCACCGCTCTGATACCAACTTTCATGACCAGTCCTAATCCATCTGGACGAATACATTACATTTGGTTACATCGCGAGATACTTGACCTCTATATGATACATTTTACAAACATTGCATTCATTTTTAAAAGACAAACTTTCATTACATCGACAGTTGACGGCATGCATACCATTTCATAATATATCCAACTATAATTGACTTAGTAATAATCTTGATGAACTCGACAACTTGAATGCAACGTCTTTTGAAATATGTCATGAATGACTCCAAGTAATATCTCTAATATGACCAAATGCACAGCGGAAGATTTCTTTAATACCTGAGAATAAACATGCTTTAAAGTGTCAACCAAAAGGTTGGTGAGTTCATTAGTTTATCATAAATAATCATTTCCGATAGTATAATAGACCACAAGATACTCATATTTCGAAAACAATCTGTGCAGGTCTGCTCACTGCTGGAAAATGATTCATATGATATATAAACACCTGATAATCGACCTTAACAAGATGCATATAGAATACCCCCCGCATACCGGCATTTCGCACGGTCATGCAAAAGCATACAAACAGGCCACTCTTTTAAATATGATGGTTGTGTACACCTCACAAACAGATCATATCTTTTAAAGCTGGCGATTGTATACCTATTTCGACGTACTAAAGCAGTTCAAATTCTCTGACTGGGGCTTGTGAGTGCCCATAGATCTATATTTAGGATTTGCGTCAATTAGGAGCTCGGTTTCCTAATTGTTAGATTACCAGACTATAAAGGGGTGATATACGGTGTATTCGTAACTCAATCATAGAATGTTTTTAAGTACTTGTGTCTATTTCGTAAAACAGTTATAAAACAGTGCATGTATACTCAGTCCCAAAAATATATATATTGCAAAAACATTTAAAAAGGGAGTAATGAAACTCACTATACAGTATTTTGTAGTAAAAATACATATGACGATACTGAACAATGCAGGGTTGGCCTTGGATTCACGAACCTTTAAAGCTTTTCACAAAAATAAATGCCTCAGACAAGGCTCGAACACCCGACCTCTCAAATAAACTCAACACACTCTCAGACCACTCCCTTGCCTTCTTCTTTTCTGATTTACTCCTAACTTATTTCTATTTAGCCCGAATAGCAGCAGCCTGCTTGCTTATTGGGTCACAACCCAACACACAAAAAAAAAAAAAAATACTTGGCCCAGCTTTATTTTGGCCCAACAGGAAGGCAGGTACTCGGCTCACCTTTATTTCGGCCCAACTGGCCCATGTTGCAAGTCCAATAGTATTTAAAAAAATTTGAAGCCCGACTAGTTGGAAAAACAATCGATTAACAGGTTTTTCTTTTTTTTTTTATTGGCGGCTCCAAGATTAGATCGAGAGTAGCAGAACCAAACGCAGAAAAAAAAATATTACGGTTCATGATCCTTCGCTTCTTCAATCGATCAAACAACAATCAATCGAAGTATAACCGGTTATTGTTTCATCATCATCATCGTTTCAATAATCAATCTTTTTATCACTGTTCTTAAAACCGAAAAACAATAGTAGCAGCTGTTTGTAATGGTGGATTTCGTTTTGGATCGTGGTTCGAACGAACAATAGGTGCAGTAGTCAAAAAGGGGTGTTCTCGAATGGAAACAGAAATATCTAGCAGCGAGGTTCAAGGTTTTATTGTCTTTTTCAACAGAAAAAAATTGGAACTAATTATGATGATGGTGGGCACGGTGTTGAATGGGAATGATGATCGAGTTTATAAAGAAAAGTAGAGAGAGATCTATAGAGAGGAGTGGTAACGATGGTGGTGTGGGTGGCGTATGGATGGTGTATAAATGGGTTGAGGGTGGCGGTTTTCCGGTGACTCAAGTAATGAAATGGTGATCGGTGGTGGTGTTAGAAGGTGTTTGAGGTGATGGCTGCTTGAAGAAAAGATGAAGGTGGTGGCGGCTTATTAGTGGTTTTGATCGATTTAAGATATTAGAGAGAGAGAATGAGAGAGAGGGAGAGATGAGAGAGAGAAAGGAAGTGATGATGGTTATGGTGGCGGGTGGAAGTTCACGATGGGTGAAGAAGAAACGACAACAACTAACGTGGGGTTGCAAGTACTCTTTTTGGGTTTGTGATCCCTGTGTCACGAGACAGAAACAAGAAGCAAAAACATGGTGGCATGTGGTGTTGAACATGGTTTGTGATGATGGCCATTGTCGTTGGTTGTGTAAGGTGGTGGTGATTTAGGGTGGTAGCCGGCAGCATAGGTGACCGGTTGTAGGATGGCAGAGAAGTGGTTACTTATGATTCGGTTGTGATGTTTTATGAAGGGAAGATACATGTCATCCTATATATATTTATATATATATACACACTATTAATAATTATAGTTATAATATAAATTAAGAGTAGGACATGTAAAAGCAAACATTCAATTAATCATTCCTATGAGCTGTAATTCATGTACATATATCATTATATAAGTGTAAATGTGTAAGACAAACACAGTATCCATTTATATTTATATATAATATATTTGCATCTTTTAATTTAAACGCGTTCTAATTAATCTATTTGTGTGCCGACAATTTATTTGCAGTGTGCTATTAGTGGCAGATAAAAAGTTCTCTGAAAAATCCCATATTTTTACATTAATTATATTTATTTTGGTCAATATGGTATAAAATTTAGTCATTAACTATTAAATAAAAATTACATTAATTATTCACTCCCAACCCCAAGTAAAATATAAAAAGTTTTAAAATTAAATAACTAGA
This sequence comes from Rutidosis leptorrhynchoides, assembly GCF_046630445.1. NCBI lineage: Eukaryota > Viridiplantae > Streptophyta > Magnoliopsida > Asterales > Asteraceae > Rutidosis > Rutidosis leptorrhynchoides. Next base: position 195,870,898 of record NC_092335.1, read on the forward strand.
TCCTAAATACATTTTTAGTAAGCCTAAAGTTTATAGAACTCATTTTCGAGTCACCGTTTATTTTAAAATCATATAAGTTTGAATTTTAACTTGCTTAATATCAATCGAATGATAATTGAATGTTACTGTCGTTTACTAAAGAGATTCTAAATCACAAAATATATATTTAATATACTTTATATATATATATATATATATATATATATATATATATATATATATATATATATACATATACATATGTTTTAAATATTAATTATCATAATATCATATTTTTATTTTTTTTTATTTCACATAGTTACTTTTAATAACTAAATCATGTAATCTTTTTCAAATTATTATTATTTTATATATATATTTAAACTTATATATCATCTATTTACAATTAGTTATTCGTGAATCGTCGGAACTGGTCGAAAGTCAAATGCATCAATGTAAACAGTTCCAAAAATTTTAAGACTCAATATTACAGACTTTTCTTATCGTGTCGAGTTCATATTAAGATTAAGTTTAAATTTATCAGAAATTTCCGGGTCGTCACACCTATCACCAACCATGGAACCCGAGCGATGATATGAACTGGAACCCCTATCCAAATCAATAGTGTTCCATTGGTGATTTCTTATCTTTTATTATTTTTATCTATTTATGTTAAACATTTAACATTTTGATACTTTTATGTATTGTTTAACATTTTTATTATTTTGTACTAATATTTCATTTTTTTTTTTTTAATTTGAAAGTGGGATATTAAGTCTCATTTCAAATTACCATGCATGTTTATATTTGTATTGTATATATTTTATCTCATGTACACAACAGGGCAAAACAGTGCATTTTCAAAGACTAACATTAAGTTCAGCAAAAGCAACTAATTTTGACGAAAAGATGCAAAATAAATGTGATATAACAACTGCAGGAATAAACAAATGATGAACACCATTTATCATTCAAACAAACAACAATATGTTTGGAAACTTTGGTAAAATTTAATCATTTTTCTACGCTAATCACCCTCAATAATTTAAATTGTTACTGATTTCTTGCAAATGAGGGCATTGCAAGATCTTAAGTGTGGGAAGGGATTAAATTCTTTCGGTTTTAAACATTTGACTTATACACTTGGTTTAATAGCCACCGTTAAACTTTACTAGTAACGCAGTAGTTGTATTAGAATCTAGTGCTCTCTGATAATAAAGAACAGCCCTAGTCTACCCTAGTCTTATATACTGACTACCCACTTCTAGTAAAAATTTTAAAATTTTTTAACTAAATGAACTCAAAATCATGTTTATACATATTTATGAACGATAAAACTAAGTGTTAACACCGAAATTATTGTTACCTCGGAAAGGACATAAATTGAGAAACAATCTAAAATGCTTAAATTCATTTAAAATGGAATAGAAGAGAATAAAAAGGTAAAGAAAGAAAAATAAAAGCCAAGTGTGGGAAAAATTTACTAAGTTATTTAGAACATATATATTACATATTTTTGTACAAATAATTGAAGATACTTTTGTTTTGGACAATATTAATCAGTTTTACCCAGTTTATTGTAATATAAATAGAATTTATAAGGAAGTACAGTCTTTCGAGAAAAAGACACGCGCTTCTTGATTTAGGTCAGGAAGTTGTCGTCCAGACCAGTTGTAGAGTCTACGAAAAATCTTGAAAAGTTTTCTCGAAAATCAGCTGGAAATCCACGGACCTCAGCATCAAACAGGGTCGCCATGTCGTCAGACTTATCCTAACCATGAGAGGATCTGTCTCGTACAATGGGGGGCACCGTGCAAATTAGCTTATAAGACTAATGAATCAGATCCCCAGAAAGGATAATCTCCTTAAAGATTAAAAATCAGCTTTTAAGCCTAATATTACTCAATCCTTGAGATTGACTTTTAAAGATTGAGAATTACAAACTCATGAAATTCAATGATATCTAAACTCGAGCTTGAACGAGAAAATATTTTGATCAAAATTACAAACCAATTTGTTTTCTGAAAACCTATTTTCAATGCGTTCATTACCATTGAAAGTAAAATCCTGAGAATTCACTGGAATTCATTAGGTCACCTGAACTAAATCGGGTGTCAACCGTAAGAACGGTGGTTGCATAGCATGGTCGAAGACAGGACCTTGTGCCAGACCGAAAAACTATAGGGTGATCTTTACTATTACTCCTACAAAGGATAGTAATTGCATCCGACACGATATAGACCATAATCAAAAGCATGTCATTAGACATTGCCTTAATAGTTTCTTGTTCAACGCTTTCCTTTACAATCGGACGGTAGTTTACCGAAAGGTAATATACGGAGCAAGTACACTGGACGTGTTGCTTTCCCAATACAAGGTTAGCAAGTGGGTGACACAAAACCATAAATTTTGAGCTAAAATTTTCAAATTTGAAACCACAAAACCCACAAAAACATTTTGCAAACACCGGTGAAGGGTTATTCCGGAAAAGTAATCTAGAGTAAAAGCTAGATTGAATTTTCAAAAGATCAAATATTTTCATAAAGATCCAATTTCCTAAAGGATCTAAAATTTTATAGTCATGTGAGACTGTAAACCACATCGTTACTACCATTGTTCATACCGCCGTATTAAAATCACTGATGTACAAAGTGTGAAGAATAAAGAAGTGATTCTAGTAAAGTTATATTCAAGTTCTATATTGCTTGAGGACAAGCAACGCCTAAGTGTGAGAATATTTGATAATGCTAAAAACGAACACATATTTCATAGCATTATCCTTCAAGAAAGACAAGCTTTTAGTTTCAATTGTTCTATTTACAAGTGATATTCGTTTAAATAATAAAAGGTGAAGACAAAAGACAGATTCGACGATTTGAAGACGCAAACGTCCAAAAAGCTCAAAAGTACAAAATACAATCCAAGTGGTTCAATTTATTGATGAGAAACGTCTAAAAGTTACAAGAGTACGAGCCGCAAAACGCAAAGTACAAGATATTAAATAGTACGCAAGGACGTTCGAAAATCCGGAACCAGGACATGAACCAACTATCAACGCGCGACGCAACGGAGCTAAAATTACAAGTCAACTATGCACACGAATATAATATAATATATAAATAATTCTATAAATAATTTATATATTATATTTATATTAAAAACCGTCGGCAAATAAAAAACAAAAGTACCTGAGCTGTAAAAGGGATCCATGCGATCGTATGGCCAGGAAGGCCAAAATCCATGCGATCGCATGGAGTACTGTAGCAGCACAAGTCCTGTAAATTGGAACGTTTTCTGCGAGTTTGTGTACACCTTTTATCAACTATCTCTCTCACTCTCTGATATATATATATATTTATATTTTATAATTATAATTTTAATATTAAGTTAATAATAATAAGGTTATAGTGGCGAATGTTTTAAGTTTGTAAGTCGAAATTCTGTCCGTGTAACACTACGCGATAAATAATCATTGTAAGTTATGTTCAACCTTTTTAAATTAATGTCCCGTAGCTAAGTTATTATTATGTTTATTTAAGCCGAAGTAATCGTGATGTTGGATTAAATATTAAGACTGGGTAATTGGGCTTTGGACCATAATTGGGGTTTGGACAAAAGACCGACACTTGTGAAAATTGGACTATGGACTATTGATGGGCTTTATATTTGTTTAACTGAATGATAGTTCGTTAATTTAATATAGAGATTTACAATTTGATATATTTATAAATAACCACATACTCTCGATCGGACACGATGGGCGGGATATTTATAAATACTAATAATCGTTCATTTGACCGGACACGGGGATGGATTAATAGTCAACGGGCTTATTAAAACAGGGGTGGATTACATACAAGGACACTTGGTGTAATTGTTAACAATGTATTAGAACCTTGGGTTATACACAGTCGATAACCTGGTATAATCATTAACAAAGTATTAAGACCTTGTTACAGTTTATGTCCCCAATTAGTTGGAATATTTGACTTCGGGTATAAGGGTAATTTGACGAGGACACTCGCACTTTATATTTATGACCGATGGACTGTTATGGACAAAAACTAGATGGACGTATCAGATAAACCAGGAGAAAGGACAATTAACCCATGGTAATAAATTAAAATCAACAGGTCGAACATCATGATTATGGAAGTTTAAATAAGCATAATTCCTTTATTTTATATCTCATCGTACTTTTATTTATCGTCATTTACTTTACGTTTTAAATTAAGTCATATTTATATTTAATATTTTACATTAGGTTTTAATTGCGAATTAAGTTTTAAAATCGACAAACCGGTCATTAAACGGTAAACCCCCCCCCCCCCCCCCCCCCCTTTTAAAATAAATATAGCATTAAACTTAGTGAGTTCCCTGTGGAACGAACCGGACTTACTAAAAACTACACTACTCTACGATTAGGTACACTGCCTATAAGTGTTGTAGCAAGGTTTATGAATATCCATTCTATAAATAAATAAATAACTTGTGTAAAATTGTATCGTATTTAATAGTATTTCGTAGTAAAATATAATCTATTTCGTACTACACCTCGCACACATCAGCATGATGATCAAAAAAAGCGAATAATTTTTCTGTTGGAATCCATTTACTTCTTTTTAAACGGAGCCGTTGGCAAGTATATGTCTATTTTTCTTTCATAATATGCACACTTTCAAACATACCTTATATTGGTTTCATTACAACCACGTTTAAAGGTTATCAGTAAAATCATGATTGGACTTCATGTTTAGTAAACTTTTGTTTTTATTGAACACACATCATGTAAATTGCAGTTATAAGTCCGGTCATTGAAATAGTTTCAGAACATAGAGACAATGTTGATGAAAGAAGTAGTCGTGATCACTCTTCTCATAAATGGTTCAAGTTGTCTGGCTTTCAGCAGTGGCGGAACTTGAATCCGGCCACAGATGGGGCAAGTGTAAAAATTTATTAAATTTTTCATTGATAGGTGGAGCGAATACTAAAAAAAACCTTATTCTTTGGTAAAAAAAAAAAAATTTAGTGTAATTTTTTTTTTAAATCCAGCTGGGGCGGGTGCCCCGCCCTGCCCCTTATATATTCCGCCCCTGGTTTTCAGCATTGCTCTCATAAGTGTTCATCAGGTGGCTAAGAACCAACTCGCTGACAGTCGTTACATTCGCTTCGCTATAATCACTGTGCACCCAAACAGCTCTCTGAATCAAACGTGAAAGTCGTTTTCCATCAGACGGCTGTTCCCGTTAAAGTCATATTTCAATGGCTATCGATAAGTTTACCTTTGGAAACGCATGTGTATCATGTAATCATACAATATTTATTACTCCATATTATTTAATTATATTTTTTTTTTATTAAAGATACGCTAATTAACTAATGTTAATGTATAATTAAATATATTTATGCGGGTTGACGGATATACATGCGGGTATCTCAAACAGTTGTCACGAATTCACGAGTCTGATTTTACCCATCGCAGGTATTATATAAACCGAACCAGCCCGCGACCTGTCAATGTGTACAAAAATTTTCGCGTCCTGTACCTACAGGTATTTTTTTTTTTTTAAATTTACCCATGATGAGTACAGATACTAGCAATTCGCGATTTATTTTCCACCATTTACCATCCATAGAGGTATTGATTCTTTCTGTTTGATAAATTTCAATATCATATATTAGGTATATATGTATACGTTCTAAGTATGTAAGATACTCGATCGAATAAATGATAACTGCAACAAAAAGTATCATTATCGTCTGGAAGATTAATTAACATCAAACCTATTATTAGAGGCGAACAAATGCTTATTACTACTTTTGACTTTCGTTACTGTCTTTGCAACGAAATATTTATTTATATTTATATTTTACGCATTTTCAACTTTTTGATTGTTTATTTGTTTGGAACATAGCTTTTTTGAACGACGATATCGACATCAAATACTCTCATTTGTCACTCACACACGCGTTAGGAGAAAACCAAATTCGCAACGATGTTGGCAGTACCATTGAAGGTTGGGAAAACCCCCCAGAAACCTTCTCAAATCGCATTGATGTTTGTTGGTGCATAATCCCGAGTTCTATAATTGTAATATGTTCTATTCGTATTGTAGTTTACATTTCAGTCGTGTATGAACATTATCGTTAACGTTTGTGTTTGATATTGATTAATTGATAATGTGAAATGGTTTAGAGCTGTTTGGTTGGCAGCTCAGACCATCGACCGATGGTAAAGACCATCGGTCGAGGGACGAACACCACCGGCCGTAGGTCAGAGACCACCGGCCGATGGTCACTGTAATCGTATATATATAGGGGAGTCGGGTTTCATTGTTAGGTTACACACCCTACACCATATTGCCGTCATAATTCGCTGTTACTATCGTCCCAGACCATACCCCAACCGAATACAATCATCAAGGTATCGATTATATCAACATATTGTTGGTTAGATTGATCCTAAGGTGAACCAAGTATTCGATTTATTCTAGTTTAGTGTTTTCCGCCTCTAATCTAGTAATAACGTTTGATCTAAGATCCTTAGAACGTCTACAAAGTGGTATCAGAGCCAGGTTTGCTGATCTAAACGTTTTTTAGTCGAATTCATATTTTTTGTTATTAGGGTTTTTGGTCAAAACGGGTTTTTGATTCAAAGTTGTGATTTTTACGTGTTAATCTTGTGTTTTTCTGGTCATTAGTGTTTCTGGGTTAGTTATCTAAGTTTCTACCGGTTTGTTTTGGGTTTTGAACGTCAAAATCTCTCAAAATTGAAGTTTTTAGTGAAAACCCTAGTTTTTTCTACCCAGTTTACGTAAGAACTACCCTCGGCCGATCGTCACTGACTATCGACCGTTCTTCTCGACCGTTCGTCAATCCCAAATCGACCGATCGTCTCATTTAGAACCGGAGGACAGTTTGTCGTATCCTATAGCAGTTTGTCTTTACCATCGGCCGTTAGTCTTTAGACAATCGACCGACAGTCACCTCCATCGACCGACAGTCACCTCCATCGACCGAAGGACTTTATAATTATACTCAGCTACTTAAGTCTACACCATCGGCCGTTCGTCCACGACCTCCGACCGATAGTCAAGGACCTCCGACCGATTGTCTAACACTCGGCCGACACTCTTTTGTGACAGAATCTTAAACCAGCAATCAATTAACTTTAATTTGTTAAAATGTCGGACACTAATGAACAAGTAATAATGAATACAGTGCCTTAGTAATTGCACCAGGACTTCACGAATTACTACTTTCCGAAAATGAGTCTGGATCTACCAATAAGGTTCCCAAACTTGATAATCTAAAGGACTTTTTGGATTGGAAGGCGCGTTTTATGATATATTTGAACGGTATTGATTCTAGACTGTGGGAGTTGATAGAGAATGAGTATGTTTGGCTAAATGGAGGGGACGGGGAACCAAAGGAAACGTCAGAGTTTAATCCTGCAGAGCGTGAATAGTATAACTTGGAATGTAAGTGCTACGCGCAGTTAACTCAGGCACTATCTAAGGAAATCTTTTCCCAGTTCAAAAACAGGAACAAGACCTCGCATACACTTTGGCTTGCTCTTCAATCAGCCACAGTGGGTACAGCTACTTACCGTGTCACTAAGGGTTCAGCTACTTACCGTGCAGCTTCAACTGTTGGGTCATCTTCAGGGGGTCATGCTCCATTGCAAACATCCTTCATCTCATGCAAGGCATCACAGACCTCGGCACCACAGTCAGAGTCAGGATATTTCAATGCTAAGTCTCAAGCCCTAAATTCAACGGCTAAACTGATTGATTCCGGCGTTCTGCAATAGTCTCAATCACCAGTGATCAAGACACATAATATCAAGAAGAGGCCTCTAGAACAGATTCAGGAGGATATGGCTCTAGCAGCTATCGTGGTTAACTCTTATAATGATATGATCAGTGGCCAGATAATAAATGGTCATCTGGAGAATGAAGACTATGATCAGATAGATGAGGATGAGATAGAAAGAATGGACATCCTGTATGCTATGGGTAGTGTCGTGAGACGAGCAAGGAAGTATCTGAAGAGAACAGGACAGAGCACTTTGAGTTTGAATTGTAACACTAAATTTGGGTTTGATATGTCCAAAGTGAGATGCTTTAACTGTGATGAACTAGGTCATTTCAAGGGTACATGCACAAGACCACCCAAGCCTGATTTTCATAATCCTTTTCATAATACTTCAATTGAGGTGACTCCTGGACATGCTGGTCTGAAAGTGAACAAGGAAGCAACTTCTAGTGGTCAATCCAAAGCTTTGACTACTACTTATGCTGATGAAGTGTGTGATTGGTCGATCTCAGTTGATACTGAGAAAGCTAATGTGGTTTTTGTTGGTAAGAGTGAAGCTGAAATAGAAGAAGAAAGGGTTATCAGAAGAAAAGTTGGGTGTATAGGTAAAGATGATCCAGCTTGCACATGCTATGTATGCAAATGTGACGCACGAATGAAAAGGGTTGAAGCAGTCATGAAGATGTGTCTTAGGAAGAGAATTAGTGATAAGTTGTACGATAAGGTCCGCAAAGCCAAGGATTTGTCTGATCTTGAGTTCATAACCGACTCCTCAGATGATGATGAATCCTTAGGAAATGAGTTGTCATACAGGTACCTCGTTTAGAGAAGAACTTACACACTTGATCAAGAGTGATGTTGAAGGTACTGATGAGAAGGTAGTCACGGTGACAAGCTCGGATCGTCCGGAAATAGTTGAGAGCAAAGAAAGTTATGATGCAGATTATTCAGACAGTACAAGTTCAGAGTCAGAGTCAGAATTAGATAAGGATTCGCATGTCGGTAGAAAAGATTATGCGTTCATGGCTAACACATCCATCAATGACAAGGTATGTAATGATTCAGATTCTTTTTTGCTTAAAATGCACTGAGCTTGAACAGGAAATAACTAGACTTGAATGTGTAGTCTCTAAGCTTAATGAGATACCTGTTACTTGTGAAACTTGTTCCAAACTTAGACTTGAACTTAAGAATTTGGATATAGAAAATCAGACAAATAGAAAGAACTATGATGATGCTCTCTACTACCTGAATAAGCAGAAATAGTATGTTAATGTCATTAAGTCTTTAGAAAATCAGGTAGATCAACTATTGTGGATGATGAAAAAGTGATTCACCTGTATTTGAGCTAGATAGAAGCACTTAAGGCAGAAAAAGATTCATACAAGTTAAAGTATGAGTCAGAGAAGGCTAGGATTGATAATTGGCAGAGAATGTCATACGTGACACAAACTTTGAAACATCCCAAAAACCAAGGGATATGCTATAATAAAGTTGCCCCACCGCTTTTGGGAGAGTTTATCAATAAACCTGTTGAGAAGAATAGGGATCCAGTTATAGAACCGAAGTATGGTAAGCCTGAGAAAAATCCTGTAGAGTGTAAAAGTGAGACTGGTGAGGGTAAGAAGCCATTAGATGTTGTTTATGAGACTGAGTCCGACACTGATGTCGACACCGAAAAGGACAGGAAACCCTTTGTAGTTGTGACTAAACCCATTACAATTTTGAAGAATCCAAATAATGAGGCAAATAGGAATGGAAGTCAGAAGACTGAGAAAAGGACTGTTAGTAAGCCAAAACAATCTAGGAAGAAAAACACTCAGCACACCCCTGTTAAGTTTGTTAAGGATAGTAGTGCTGTGAATTCTCAGGTTTTTGATACCAAAGCTGAACTTCCACCAAAAGGTGAAGGTTCAAATTCAGGAAGGGTGACGAAATATGTTCCGCCTAATCGTCGACAGACTGTTAATCAGCAATTCTAGTCACCCGCTCTAACTAGGCAACAGATTACACTCACGAGGAGACAGTTTTCACCTTCTAGGCGTCAATTGTTTAATGCTAATGATTTTGATAATGTTCATTGTTTTAATTGTGGAATGTTGGGACACAGTGCTATGAATTGAAAACCCATTCGACAGACACCACACAGGAAGATTGATCTTAGCCCTAAACGTACTTTCAATAGAAGATCATCATCACCTGTGTTTAAATCTACTTCTGTGAAATCAACTGAAACTAAAGTTTTCCAAACAAATGACTATTACAGGAAACCTTTACCAAAAAATATTGTTTGGAAACGTAAGTCAGAAGTGAAAGGTGTCCAAAATTCTGAAGGTCCTTCCGGATCTAAGGGACAATGGGTGGAATTGCCAGTGGTTGGTGTTGATGGGAAACCCACTGCCATTAGGGCATGGGTGGCCTTTTCTAACTAATCTCCTTATTTTCATGCGCAGGTCGCCTACAATCCTCGCTGGAGTACATGGATTGTTGATAGTGGGGCGTCCAGGCACATGACAGAGAACTTGTCACTTCTTTCTAATGTGAAAACAGTGGATGGAGGACCAGTTTCTTTTGCAGGTAGTGAAGGAGGTTTTATTACTGCGCAAGGAGTGATTTCAAATGAGAATGTAAGCTTTGATAAGGTCAATTTTGTGGAGCAAATGTCGAACAATTTGCTTTCAGTTTCACAGGTTGCTGACAAAAAGTATACGGTTGCTTTTGATGACAAATTGTGTTATATCTTGAGAAAAGATTTCGTGATTCTGGAAGACATGATTTTGATGACTGCTGCAAGGTTTAAGGATCTCTATATCCTTGATATGTGAAAGGTTCATGTTAAAGCATCTACAGGCCATCAGGCTTTTGTTTCAAAAGCTACTGAACAGGAGTCTATTACTTGGCATAAGCGTATGGGTCATCTGAGTCTAAGGAAGATGAATAATCTAGTTCATAATGGACTAATTGATGGTGTCAATCTTAAGAGTTTTCATATTCCAGAAGGGTGTCTTCCGTGTAAGAAAGGGAAACAAACAAGAAAACGTCATGCTTCCAAGAAGCATCATTCTGTTAATGTTCCTTTGGAGTTATTGCATATGGATCTCTTTGGTCCAGTTAACTGCAAGACTATCACAGGAGAGTTATATTGCTTGGTAGTTATGGATGAGTATTCTTGTTTCTCTTGGGTTGTGATGCTGAAGCATAAATCAGATACTTTTGAGCACATTAAAGTTTTGATTCTGATGCTTGAAAGTTTGTATAAGTTGAAGGTTAGAAAGATTCGTACCGACAATGGTACAGAGTTAAAGAATAACAACATGATGCTGTTTTGTAATGAAAAGGGGATACAGCAACAGTTCAGTCCTGCTTATACACCTCAGTCGAATGGGGTAGCTGAAAAAAAGAATAGGACGTTAATTGAAACTACAAGAACTATGCTAGCTGATGCGTGTTTACCTATTGTTTTCTGGGGAGAAGCGGTGAGCACAGCGTGTTATGTGATGAATAGAGTTCTGGTGGTGAAGAGACACGGAAAGACCTGTTATGAACTGTTACATAAGAGAAAGCCTAACATTAAACATTTTGAACCCTTCGGTGCTCCTTGTACTATTCTGGTATGAGACACAGGAGGGAAATTCAATTCAAAGGTTGTCTCTGGTATCTTCTTGGGTTATGAGAATCCAAATAAGCGAGTGTACAATACTGAATCTAAGTGTGTTGAAGAACGTTTTGAGTTTGATATTCAGCGTAACGCTCCAGCTCGTGTTAGTAAAGGATTCGCATGACAATTTGAATATGATAAACTATTTGACTCTTTGAACGTTCCACCGGAGGCCATAGACGATGAGTTACTTACTCAGATGTTGTATGATGCTCAGAATTCTACAGAGAATGTCATCTATATTCCTAGCCAGACTCAGGTACAGATTCAAAGTACTCATCAGAGTCCGATTCAGAGTCCGAGGCAAAGCAACCAGAGTGACCATTCTAATGCCGACCCTAATGTGGAGATAGTGTATGAGACATATGAAGATAGTGATTCAGAAGAAGATGATCATAATGTGGATGTTAATAGAGCTCTATTGATCGAAGGTCATTTAAATCCTCTTTATAATCAACCTCCAACTGTAACAGGGACAGAACATCCAACTGAAGCAGGAGGAGTACGTCGGTCAAACCGTGTGATTATGCCTCCAAAATGTTTAGACGATTATTACGTAGATACGAGAGGCATTCCACATATTGGCATCCCTCATGCCACATCTAATGAAGCATCTACGTCTATAATTCCTACTACATCTGATGTTCCTGTGGTAAGTGAGAGTCAATCGGAAGCAGAAGATGTTGAATCAGAAAGTGCGAATGTGGTAACAGCCTTCTATTCCTCGTTGAACAAGACAGGGAGAGTATTTGTGCATGCTCATTCATGTTATGTGTGTCAAATTGAACCAAAATATGCTTTTGAAGCATTGAAATATGATGAGTGGGTTAGTGCTATGCAGGATGAGCTGTTACAGTTTAAACATTTGAAGGTTTGGAGACTTGTCAATCCACCACATGGTTGTGAACCCTATGTATAGTGACCCGAACTTTCCATGATTATATATTAAATGAAAACTATATTTACATGATTAAATGTTTCCAACATGTTAAGCAATCAAACTTATTAAGACTTGATTAATTGTAACGGATTTTGTGTTAACATTTGACCACCCAGTTTGTCCGATGATTCACGAATGTTATAACTTGTATATGACATGATATTATATATATATATATATATATATATATATATATATATATATATATATATATATATATATATATATATATATATATATATATATATATATATATATATATATATATATATATATATATATATATATATATATATATATATATATATGTTTAACATGATGAAATGATAAGTAAGTATCTTATTATGTATATTAACAATGAACCTTATACATAAAACAAGACTACTAACCTAAGAAATTCAAAACGATATCTATACGTAACGATTATCGTTGTAATAACGTCTTAATATTTATATATCATATTAAGATATATTAGTACATCATGTTATCATAATAATGTAATAATTTAACATCTCATTAGATATAATAACAATGGGATTAATTACATTTAAAGAGATCGTTAACTTATAGGTTCTGAAACAACATGTACATGTAACGACTAACGATGACTTAATGACTCAGTTAAAATGTATATACATGTAATGTATTAAGATGTATTGTTATACTTTTTAAAGACTTAATGACACATATCAAAGTACTTCTAATTAAAAAAAATGCTTACAATTACATTCTCATTCATTTTCATCAACAATTCTACTCGTATGCACCCGTATTCGTACTCGTACAATACACAGCTCCTAGATGTACATACTATTAGTATATACACTTCAATGATCAGCTCTTAGCAGCCCTTAATGAGTCATCAAACATATGGGAACCATTCTTTGTAATCTAGTATGAATTATTTAGCAAGATTACAAAAATATTATTAATCATTCATGACTTATTTACAAGAAAACAAACTTACATATCCTTTATATCTAATCCATATATCACGACCTAAAATACATACAAACACCATTCTTCAATTTTCTTCATCTAATTGAACTCTCTCAAGTTCTATCTTCAAGTTCTAAGTGTTCTTCATAAATTCTATAAGTTCTAGTTTCATAAAATCAAGAATACTTTCAAGTTTGCAAGTATACTTCCAAGCTTTCTAATCCATTCCAAGTAATCATCTAAGATCAAAAAACCTTTGTTACTTATAGTAGGTTATCATTATAATTCAAGGTAATACTCATATTCAAACTTTGATTCAATTTCTATAACTATAATTATCTTAATTCGAGTAGAAAATCTTACTTGAACTTGTTTTTATGTCAAGATTCTACTTCAAGAACTTCCAATCCATCCAAGATCCTTTGGAGCTCTAGATAATTTCTTGTTATTTCCAATAGTTTTACCTACTAAACTTGAGGTAGTAATTATTTTCATAAAATTATTCGATTCATATATATATATAACTATCTTATTCGAAGATTTAAACTTGTAATCACTAGAATATAGTTTAGTTAATTCTAAACTTGTTCGCAAACAAAGTTAATCCTTCTAACTTAACTTTTAAAATCAACTAAACACATGTTCTATATATATATATTATATGCTAACTTAATGATTTAAAACCTGGAAACACGAAGAACACCGTAAAACCGGACATACGCCGTCGTAGTGCAATCGGGGGCTGTTTTGGGTTAGATAATTAAAAACTATGATAAACTTTGATTTAAAAGTTGTCCTTCTGGGAAAATGATTTTTCTTATGAACATGAAACTATATCCAAAAATCATGGTTAAACTCAAAGTGAAAGTATGTTTTTCAAAATGGTCATCAAGACGTCGTTCTTTCGACCGAAATGACTACCTCTTACAAAAATGACTTGTAACTTGTATTTCTGACTATAAACTTATAATTTTTCTGTTTAGTTTCATAAATTTCAGTTCATTATGAAACCATAGCAATTGGATTCGCTCAAAACGGATTTAAAACGAAGAAGTTATGGGTAAAACAAAATTGGATATTTTTGCTTGTTGTAGCTACGTGAACTTTGTAACAAATCTATACTAATCATAACTTAACTAACTTATATTATATTATACATGTATTCTAGCATATATTATGTAATCTTGATAGACCATAGACACGTATACTATGTTTTGACATATCATATCGACGTCATCTATATATATTATTTGAAACAACCATAGACACTCTATATGCGGTAATGATCGAGTTAGCTATACAGGGTTGAGGTTGATTCTAAAATAATATATATACTTTGAGTTGTGATCGAGTCTGAGACTTGTATTCAATGAGTCGTGGATTGATTCGAGATAATATATATTGATTTATTTCTATACTACTAACTGTGGACAATTATTTGTGGACTACGAACGTTGGACTGTTAACTTAACAAACTTAAATCGTTAAAACATAATAAAACATATTGTGAATATATTTTAATCATACTTTGATATATATGTATATATTTGTTATAGGTTCGTGAATCGACCAGTGGCCAAGTCTTATTTCCGACGAAATAAAAATCTGTGAAAGTGAGTTATAGTCCCACTTTTAAAATCCAATATTTTTGGGATGAGAATACATGCAGCTTTATAAATGTTTTACAAAATAGACACAAGAACGCGAAACTACATTCTATGGTTGGATTATTAAACCGAATATTGCCCCTTCAAGTCTGGTAGCCTAAGAGTTAGGGAAATGGCCCCTAATTGACGCGAATCCTAAAGATAGATCGATTGGGCCTAACAACCCCCATTCAGGTTATGAATGGCTTCAGTACTTCGATTTATATAGTGATTGCGATTGCCAATTTATGACATACTTGCGAGTATGCGGGGAATATTCTATATGCATTAAAGTTAATGTCGGTTACCAGGTGTTCATCATATGAATGATTTTTATACACTTGCGAGTGTAAGATTATTGAATAAATAAAATCTTGTGGTCTATTATTACGATTTGATAAATATATAGGTTAAACCTATAACTCACCAACATTTTTTGTTGACGTTTTAAGCATGTTTATTCTCAAGTGATTATTAAGAGCTTCCGCTGTTGCATGCTAAATAAAGACAGGATTGGAGTCTGCATGCTTGTATAATATTGTTTAAAAACTGCATTCGAAGACTTAAGTTGTTGTGTAATATTATTGTAAACCATTATGTAATGGTCGTGTGAGAACGCTATATTTTAGATTATCATTATTTGATAATCTTCGTAATGTTTTTAAACCTTTATCGATAAAATAAAGGTTATGGTTTGTTTTTAAAAATCGAATGCAGCCTTTTGAAAAACGTCTCATATAGAGGTCAAAACCTCGCAACGAAATCAATTAATATGAAACGTTTATAATCGATATGAACGGGACATTTCAGTTGGTATCAGAGTGTTGGTCTTAGATAACCAGAAATTTGCATTAGTGTGTCTTATCGAGTTTGTTAGGATGCATTAGTTAGTCTGGACTTCGACCGTGTTTTCTTTAAAAATGATTCCTTATACAAATTGTTAACATGTAAATATTATGTGATATATTAATCTCTTAACATGTTTGATATTGTGTGATAGATGTCTACCTCTAGTACAAATCCCATCGACTCACCTAATAATAATGAAGAGTCGAATATTGTGATGACCCGAAATTTTTTGACTTATTTAAACCAATTCTCTATACGATTTATTATTTTAACACGTTAAACAAAGTCTGTTAGATTTAGTCTCAAAATTTTAGAACTGTTTCGTATATACAATTACCTTTGATTACTTTCGACGATTCATGAACAATTATATGTATGTATATATATATATATATATATGTACAAGTAAAAACGACTTTCCTACAGTAAAACACTATTTGCTACAGTAAAAATAACTTTGCTACAGTAAAACACTATTTACTACAGTAAAACACTATTTGCTACAGTGAAACCGTATTTTGCTACAGTGCTAGTACTGGATGAAATCCTGTATTTTGCTGCAGTGCTACAGTAAAAATAACTTTTGCTACAGCTGATGGAACCCTGTATTTTGCTGGTAGGATATGGGTACCAAAACATGGTAACCTAAGGCAACTAGTACTGGATGAAGCACACAAAACGAGGTACTCAATTCACCCAGGAAATGGGAAAATGTACCACGATCTCAAGAAGTTCTATTGGTGGCCTAATATGAAGACAGAAATTGCTACTTATGTGAGCAAATGTTTGACGTGTGCAAAGGTCAAAGCTGAGCACCAAAAGCCGTCAGGATTACTGCAACAACTAGAAATTCCGCAGTGGAAATGGGAAAGAATAACCATGGATTTCATTACGAAATTGCCAAGGACTGCAAGTAGTCATGATACTATTTGGGTGATAGTTGATCGTCTCACTAAATCAGCTCACTTTTTACCAACAAAAGAGACAGACAGTATGGAGAAATTAGCACGCCTATATTTGAAGGAAGTAGTTTCTAGGCATGGTGTACCTATCTCCATCATATCTGATCACGACACCCGATTCACATCACGTTTTTGGTAGTCATTACAAAAAGCATTGGGAACTCGATTAGATATGAGCACCACTTATCACCCACAGACAGATGGTCAAAGTGAAAGAACAATACAAACATTAGAAGACATGTTAAGGGCATGCGTGATTGACTCTGGAACCAGTTGGGATCGACACTTTCCGTTGGCAGAATTTTCATACAATAACAGCTATCATACGAGCATCAATGCAGCGCCATTTGAAGCACTTTACGGTAGAAAGTGCAGATCTCCTATCTGTTGGAGTGAAGTAGGAGAAAGACAACTTACTGGACCAGAAATTATTCACGAAACCACCGAAAAGATCATTCAAATACAACAGCGATTGAAAACGGCCATGAGTCGCCAAAAGAGTTATGCTGATGTAAGAAGAAAACCGCTAGAATTTCAAGTGGACGACAAAGTCATGTTGAAAGAGTTATGCTGATGTAAGAAGAAAACCGCTAGAGTTATGCGTTGTATTGTTTCGGTAAACGAGGAAAGCTAAGTCCTAGGTACGTAGGACCCTTTGAAATCACAGAAAGAGTTAGAACAGTTGCTTATCGATTAAAGCTACCGCAAGAACTTAGTAGTGTTCACAACACATTTCACGTATCAAATTTGAAGAAATGTTTAGCTGAAGAGGATGTCGTAATTCCTCTTGACGAAATACGAATTAATGATAAACTCCATTTTGTCGAAGAACCTGTTGAAATCATGGACCGTGAGGTCAAACAATTAAAACAAAGCAAAATACCGATAGTTAAGGTTCGTTGGAACGCTAGACGAGGACCCGAGTTTACTTGGGAACGTGAGGATCAAATGAAGCAAAAGTATCCATATTTGTTCACTGATATCGCTCATGAAACAGGTACTACTCAAAATTTCGGGACGAAATTTTCTTTAACGGGGAGGTACTGTGATGACCCGAAATTTTTTGACTTATTTAAACCAATTCTCTATACGATTTATTATTTTAACACATTAAACAAAGTCTGTTAGATTTAGTCTCAAAATTTTAGAACTGTTTCGTATATACAATTACCTTTGATTACTCTCAACGATTCATGAACAATTATATGTATGTATATATATATATATATATATATATATATATATATATGTACAAGTAAAAACGACTTTCCTACAGTAAAAATAACTTTGCTGCAGTAAAACCCTATTTGCTACAGTAAAACACTATTTGCTACAGTGAAACCGTATTTTTGCTACAGTACTACAGTGAAAACGTATTTTGCTACAGTAAACACTATTTACTACAGTGAAACACTATTTGCTACAGTACACTATTTGCTACAGTAAACACTATTTGATGTCGACGAACTAGCAAACAAAAACGAAAAAGGCGGCCATGCGATCGCATGGAAAAAACACTGAAAACTCATGCGATCGCATGAGCTACAGTAAATCGAAAAGTAATATAAATATGCCAGTTTTCTCGATGAAGAACACACATCTTTTTTTTCTTCTTCTGTAACATATTTATATTTATATTATAATTATAATTTTAAATTTAAATTTAATAATAATAAGGTATATACGAGGGTGTTTTTAATTCGGGTTTCAAACCGCTTTAAGCTAAGGAAATATTGGGTATTAGTCGGGGTATTGTTCTTGAATCCAAGGCCAACCATACAGTCGTCTACCATCATTACGTCTACACAATTTGCCTACAATATTGAATCGCAATATTGAACTGTGAGTTTATAGTCTCCCTTTTTAAATACTTTAAATATTTTTGGGCTGAGAATACATGCAATTTATTTTAAACGCGATAAGACACAAGTACATACTAAATTCTACACTGAGTTAAACCGAAAATCCCTTAGCTTTGGTAACTAGTAGCTGCCAGTACATAGGATATGGACTGGTGGGCGCGAATAATTGTATATGGATCCATAGGGTTTGACATCCCCGTCCGAGCTAGAGCGCTAGCCTTTTAATGGACGTATGTTATTTGAGTTTAAGACACGTTGGTTTGCGTGTATTAAAACGAATGGGGTAATTATCACTATAGCGTTAAGTTTAGTTACCAGGGTGCTCTGTTACGTAGAATCTATTGATAAACTTTTGATGAAATCTTGTGGTCTATCTTTATATATGTTTATAACTTGAATAATTAAACCTATAACTCACCAACATTCGTGTTGACTTTTTAGAATGTTTTATTCTCAGGTTCTTAGACTGCTTCCGCTGTGATGTGCTTGTTGCCTGCATGGAGTATCTCATGCTTTGTACAAAGTTTATTGCATTCAAAATAATACTGCGTTGTGTAATAAATAATTGGACTGTGATGTCAACCTGTAAATTAAAGACTTATGTATTTTGGGGTTTTGCTTATACCTAAGCACTCGCCCACATGTTTATAACTTTCTATGTTTAGAAAGTCACTTATTTTAATGAATGCAATATTTAATCAAAACGTATCATATAGAGGTCAAAACCTCACTGTGGAATCAATGATTAACGTGCCGCGTCAATAGAGATTTTGACGGGTCGTTACAAATATATTTTGGGAAGATTCACAAATTCTCGAAGAGGAACCGGAAGAAGAGGAACCGGAAGAAGAGGAACCGGAAGAAGGGGTTCCGTAGGAGGAAATATTAGGAACCACAGTAAAACAGATAAATAAAAGAAAATTCTCAACCAATGGACCAAAGTTAAAAATAGTCAATGGTGTTTCCGCTGAGGAAGCAAAATATTGGGAAAATTACCAATTTTATGATAAATTGGTTCCCGACGAGGATTCCGATGATGTTATAGAAATTACCCCGGCTCAATTTAATAAGGCAAAAGAAAATAATAAGGAAAAAGCTATCAAAATAGAAAAACCCGAGTCCAAAACCGATGAACTTTATGTTAACATGAAGTACCCTGATGGGGTGTACCGTAAACACCCGTATTTCTTAAACTTTCACTATAACCCGGGAACATCTAAGCCACCAGGTTTTTCTAAACCATTTGTGAAAACGACGGCTCGTATTAGAGGAGCACCATATATCCCTAGAAAATTAGCGAAATGAACCAAGTCCGAGGAGGAAGAAACAAGTGAGTCGGAATAAAGAGTTGTAATCATGTTGTGTAATATAAGTATTATAGTATGCTTGTACTTTTATGTTATATGTAAAATTGCTTGTATTGTGTGTTAATTATCTTTTATGAATCTAATCCTCGTCTATTTTACAGTATAAAAACACACAATGGACGTTAAGGATAGACAACCAAATATTTTAGAAGACTTACCAGGGGATATGATTGATGAAATCTTGTCTAAAGTCGGTCAGAATTCATCGGCGTAATTATTTATGGCGAAATTAGTTTGTAAGACATTTGAAAGACGTTCCAGGCATGCCTTGGTTTATAAAAGTCTTTCCTTTAATAGATGGTGTATATCACATTGGGGAGAACCTAAGTTATGCCGTGTTTTCTTTAAGGCATTAAGTGCAGGAAACCCTACTGCAACTTTCCGCTACGAGTTGAGAGCCTATTTTTACTCCACATATCCCAACATAGGACTTCGTTCTTTAGAAAAAGCTTCAAACATGCAACATAAAGAAGCATGTTATGTTTACGGGTTAGTGATGTTTGCTTCTCACCAAATTGAGAAAAAGAACATCGGGTTGCAACTTTTAAATAAAACATTCCCACAAGTGACGGATTCAGTAGTTGAAGTAAGAAATAAAGTTTTTAGATTGTTACGGGGCTGTTGGGCATTACGTAACCCCCGTCCTTTTGACGACGTTACAGCATACTGCCTAGTCAACGGTCACAACGGTTACTTCCCACAAGACCAAGGATGGGAAATAGTATTAGTAAAACCCGAATGAATGACTTGTTTCTGGACTTACGAATTACGTATCTTTATTGCCTTTGTTGAACGACTTGCGTTAAACTAGAAATTGTCTTCGCAACTGCTTTGTATGAAAGTTATTGTGTGCTATATTTTATTCTATATGTAAAATAGCGGTATTGTAAGCATGTAAAATATTGTATAAAAGTTTGAACGCGAAATATTATTGTAATCAGTTTTTCATATAGAATTGTAGTAGTTGAATTGTATATTAGCTATTAAGTATGAACTTAACGGGTAGGTACTACCCGAATTAAAACTTATAAAACGCTATTATGAAGAAAAAGCTTTTATAAATAAGTTCATATTATGTTACGAAATACTATTGACTACTCTTAATATTCTATATGATTAACTCATTTCTTTTAGCTATTTTTGAAGGAAATTACACCGACTACTCGACACACCATGAATATGAGTGAAGAAGAATTCCGTACCTTTCTTGCTGCGAACATACCCGCAGTGCAGGCTGCAATGAAAAATAACAACAATAACTCTGGATCTAGCAGTGGAACTAATTCCACAAGAAATCGTGTAGGATGCTCCTACAAAGAATTCACTGCCTGTAAACCTCTAGAATTCGATGGAACTGAAGAACCAATCGGATTGAAACGGTGGACCGAGAAGGTCAAATCGGTGTTTGCCATAAGTAAGTGCACTAAAGAAGACAAAGTAAAGTACGCTACGCATACTTTCACAGGTACTGATTTAACATGGTGGAACACCTATCTCGAGTAGGTGAGACAAGATGCTGCTTACGCACTACCGTGGTCAGCATTCAAACACTTAATGAACGAGCAGTACCGTCCCAGAAACGAGGTCAATAAGCTCAAGGAAGAGCTTAGAGGGTTACGAACAGAAGGGTTTGATATTACCACGTACGAACGACGATTCACAGAGTTGTGCCTATTGTGTCCGGGAGCGTTCGAAGATGAAGAAGAGAAGATCGACGCATTCGTAAAAGGGTTACCAGAAAGAATTCAAGAAGATGTGAGTTCACACGAACCCGCCTCCATACAAAAGGCAAGTCGAATGGCTCATAAACTCATAAATCAGATTGAGGAAGAATTAAAGAGCAGGCGGCCGAAGAAGCCAACACTAAACAAGTCAAGAGGAAGTGGGAAGAAAACAGTGACAAGAGTCACCAATACAACAACAACAACAACAACAACAACAACAACAACAACAACAACAACAACAACAACAACAACAACAACAACAACAACAACAACAACAACAATAATCGCAATTACAAACGCAATAACTACGACCACAACTGCAACTTTAACCGCAACAACAATAACTGAGACGACCCGTCCAAATCCATAAGGACGAATACAATAACATATGATTACATTGCGAGGTATTTGACCTCTATATGATACATTTTACAAACATTGTATTCGTTTTTAAAAGACAAACTTTCATTTCAATGAAAGTTGACAGGCATGCATACCATTTCATAATATATCAAACTATCAATGACTTAATAATAATCTTGTTGAACTTAATGACTCGAATGCAATGTCTTTTAAAATATGTCATGAATGACTCCAAGTAATATCTCTAAAATGAGCAATTGCACAGCGGAAGACTTCTTTCATACCTGAGAATAAACATGCTTTAAAGTGTCAACCAAAAGGTTGGTGAGTTCATTAGTTTATCGTAAACATTCATTTCCATCATTTTAATAGACCACAAGATTTTCATTTCATTTCTCATAAACATCATGCATCTGCATAAAAATCATTCATATGGATTGAACACCTGGTAACCGACATTAACAAGATGCATATAAGAATATCCCCTATCATTCCGGGACATCCATCGGACATGATAAAACAACATCGAAGTACTAAAGCATCTGCTACAACGGATGGGGTTTGTTAGGCCCAATAGATCTATCTTTAGGATTCGCGTCAATTAGTAGACTGGTTTACTAATTCTTAGGCTACCAAGCAAAAGGGGCATATTCGGCTTCGATCATTCAACCATATAATGTAGTTTCGATTAGTTGTGTCTATTTCGTAAAATATTTATAAAAGCAGCGCATGTATTCTCAGTCCCAAAAATATATATTGCAAAAGCATTTAAAGGGGGAGTAATGAAACTCACTATACTGTATTTTGTAGTAAAAATACATATGATGTCATTGAACAAGTGTAAGGTTGGCCTCGGATTCACGAACCTATATCATTTGTATATTTATCAATACACATAATCGTAGTCAAATAAGTTTATATATATTATTATTAATAATCATACTAGTTATATTATGTGTTATATAGATACATTTAATAAATTTACTTTATATATTTTATATCACTAATATTCATTATAATATATTGATAATACTAAGTTATATTAGGGTTTAGTTAATAGCATTTTAATAAATAAAAAAATTAGTGATATGTAATATTAATATTATTGAAATTTATTTTTATAAAAAAAATCTCTATTCGTAATAATACTAACATGATAAGAATGATAATACTAATGACAGTAATGTTAATAACAGTAGTAGTGTTAATTTTAATAATGACTAAAATAATAACTTTACTAATTTTTGATAAAAATGATAGTTTTTAATAAAAATAATAACTTTGATAATTTTTAAATATAATGATACTTTACTTTAATAAAATAATGATAATAATAATAACAATGTTAGTAATAATAAGTTTTAGCATAATCTTCTTGTTAAATTTGTAACCTATTTTTATAGTTCCTATCACTTAAAGTTATAACCATTTTCATAATAATAATAATAATAATAATAATAATAATAATAATAATAATAATAATAATAATAATAATAATAATAATAATAATAATAATAATAATAATAATAATAATAATAATAATAATAATAATCACGTTTGTAACTATAATCATAATAAAAATTAGTAAACGATAATCTTTTTCATGGTACTTATTTTAGTAGTAATAATAATACCAATTATAGTAACAATATTACTAGTATTTGATAATGGTAATAATAAAAATGTTAATATTCATAATAATTAATAATAATAATGCTAATGATAATAATAATAATACTAATGATAATTATAATACTTTTAGATATAATCCTAGTGATAATAATTATAACCTTTATAATAACTATAATAATAAATGATTAATAATTTTGTATTAGTAGTAATAACAATAATAATAAGTATATTACTAATAATAATATTAATAACAATAATAATAATAATAATAGAAGTAAAAATAGCAAATTATACCCTTTCAGCTCTTTTCTAAAAGGAAATGCCCAAAATGAGACTCGAACCCAAGACCTCTCGTTCATCACACAAACCCCTAAACATCCCTCTATTTCTGATTTTCTGTTAATATATAGATTCGAAATTCTTTTATCCTTCCTTTATGTATTCATCTTCCTCATCAAACTCATCATCATCATTATCACAAACAACCTTCCATCATCATTCACGATTCATTAATATTATTCATCATCTTCGTTTATATCTTCCTTCACCATCATCATTTATTCCGTAACCCTTTCATCACTATCACCCTTAATCTAACATCTTAATCATCATTCAACAGTCTATTCAATCATCATAAACGTATCATATAACAATATCATAACAATCGTCTTCGTCTTTTTTTTTTCATATCAATATCACTATCATGTTACCAGAGAATGAACCCGTATTATCAATAGCTTGAACAGAATGGCATTTTAAAGAATATGAGGTGTGTTTGTTGACTGTTTTGGATCGAGATTCCAGTTACTGTCACATCTGAGTTTCAAACGGGAATATAACCGTCGTTATTGACTCATCATCATCTTTGTTTATCACGTGCACTATTCATCATCTTCCACGTTGTGTATTAGGTTTGTGTTATTAGTGGTTTCTGTGAAACTGCAACTAGAAATAAAAGGATTTCGATTTTTGGTGATCCTGGGGTCTGCAGTAGCAGGTAGAAGTTCGAGTAATAAGTAAAAAATATGGTGTTCGGTTTAATTGTACTCGATCAAGAAATACAACAAACAACAAAAGTTCTAACCAGGATAATGAACAAGCAGTAATCATTTTATGTGCCCTTGAGCTGATCGAAGCAGTTACAAGCAGTAGGAGTTTAAGAGTGATCGGACCAGTGGTGTTGATATAAAGGGTGTGGTGATGATTCATTTTAGCTTGTGGTTTTCACGAAGAACATTAAGTGACGAAAAATGGTAGTGCTTTGGTTGTAGAGGCGATGAGAGATTATTTCCAAGGTGGTTGGTGGTGGTTCACGTAAAGTGGTGGCGAAGGGTGGTGACCGACAGTGGTGGTGGCGGTTCATCAAGATGATGCAAGGAAGTTCATGTGTATCCATTTATATCTAATATCATTTGTATGTATACATATATTGAGAGAGTGAGGTAAAGGTTAAAATAGAAAACTTTATCATTTAGTAAGCCAACTCACGGGTATAATTTCTATTTAGACTGCCGACACTTCTTCACGGACTCTGTATTGTGCACTATTTGAAATTAGTGACGAATAAAAGTCTTTGAAAATATTCCAAAATTTTAAATTAACAATATTTATTTATTTTGGTCATTATGGTATAAAATTCGATCATTAATTGATTAATTAAAAATTACATCAACTGTCCCTCTCATTTATGAGTAAAATATAAAAAGTGTTAAAACTTAACAAATAGTTCCTAAATACATTTTTAATAAGCCTAAAATTTATAGAACTCATTTTCGTATCACCGTTTATTTTAAAATTACATAAGTTTGAATTTAACTTGCTTAATATCAATCGAAACATCAAACGAGTATTACAATCATCTAATATTTATTTTTAATATACTTTATTTATATATAGAGATATATTTTAAATAATAATTATTATAATATCATATTTTTATTTTTATTAATTTTTTTAATAACAACAACATATAATACTTCAAATTATATTTCGAATTATTATTTATATATACATACACATATTTATTTACAATTAATTGTTCGTGAATCGTCGAGAGCAGTCGAAGGTCAATTGAATATATGAACATCGTTTCAAACTTTGCGACTCAACCTTACAGACTTTGCTTATCTTGTCGAAATCATATAAAGATTAAGTTTAAATTTGGTCGGAAATTTCCGGGTCGTCACAGTACCTACCCGTTAAAGAAATTTCGTCCCGAAATTTGATCGAGGTCGTCATGGCTGACAATAAAAATGTTTTCATGACTCATACGAGTTGAAATATAGAGTTTTATCATTATTAACTAATATAGATAAAACTATTTGATTTTTGTGAAGAGTGCGAGTGAAGGTATCACAAAAGAGTGAAATGATTAAATGCAGATTTGACTTAACCGTTGACGTAGTCACGGTGGATTTCTGGAATTCCAGGGATTCAAAGAAAATCTTCGAAATCTAAAAAATTTGATTCTTCGGCGATTAAGAAAATTAAGATCTCTATAATTAAATACGGTGATCTGTCTCGATTACTCTGCCTAATATTTCCATTATAAATTAAGCTCTTCTGTTCCATTATTTTCACAATTCCTATACTTTCTTTCTTAGTCCATACATCCAAAAGATTGTGAAAATGCTTAATCCCGTTCTAATCCCTGATATTTTTCTAATTATTATTTCTGTCATCCTTCTTTTCAATTTTCTACCAGAAAAATCTATTTACTTCTACTATTACCTTGGGGTAATACTATTCTTAATTATACCGTGCCTTTATATTGCTATTCGTATTAATATCCACGGTTTGTAATTTATGTGTTGTTACCAGGCTTTATATTCTCCTTTATATTTCAGAGCTCCATGCTTTTGTTTTCTCTTTCCGACTTTAAGTCAAGCGAATAATGGTCCAGAATTCATAAGTATGGAACTTCGAATGAACTTAATGTTCTAAACAAGAAAGAACGTAATCGCACAATTTGATTTTGTCAAATACCAGAATCCAAGGAAAAAGATAGGACTATCAAGAAAATATGTTCTTGATGTGTTTAGAGATTAGATAGAATGTAATAATCGTGTAACATGGCACATGATGATGTTATCTTCTGTGAATCATCATGTTTCATTAGAAATTCAACATGACTTACTGTAATATAATCACGTTGATCAAGTATCATTATATTATACTAACTCATGCTTCAGCTCCGAACACTACTTCAAAAACATTCATATTTTAAATTCTAAGGTTTACATAATATAGAAACTAAAATAGTTTCCTTTTATGATATAACACAGATAGCGCGGAGAGATAATTAATATTGGACGAGAATATTTATGAAGATATCTTCAGAAATATTGAGGATATTTACAATGAAAGATACGATAATATCTTAGAATTTTAAATTCAAAGTGTGGTGAAGAAATTCATTCACAATAATTTAGAGCGATTAAGGATTAAGGTATTCGTTAAAGAGTTCGTCAGAAACAGAATCATCAGGATTCTTTGAAGGCAAGTTTAGTCTTTGTGATTTGTCCACAGCCTCCTTCATGGTTTGTACAATCCGTATTCCAGTTTCAACTTTATTGAGCTTTGTCAACATACTATTCTTTATCATCAAACTTCCGACTGTTAAAGTCGTTTACAGTTTTTGTTGCTTCATTCGGCTTTTTCAATATTCAGAGTATTGATTCGTAGACTGTGTTTTTTTTTCAGAATTTCAGAATGAAAGATCATAATTCTAAGAGATAAATGTTATACATATAACTGTTGATGTAGAAACACTGCGAGATTCAAAATACTGATTACTAATTCCTGGTACTTGGTATGGCAGTTCTCGTTATCAAATGCGGATAAGTACATGATAGGGTTTTGATAAATATAATGATTTTCCAGAAGGTCAAAGATCAATGAAGTTGCTGGTAAGTTTACTGCTAATGTGGTGGGATATAAACGGTTCTCCGGTAACGTCAACGAAAGGCAAACTTATATATTGAGGTTATAATAAGGCTAATACAAATGAAAAATTGAAGTTGACTTGCTGAAGCTGTGACAAAATTGGTTAATTTGGAAAGGGATTGTAAATTTATTTTCGGTAATAACGATGCCAAAGGAGCTAGCACATATACGTGTTAAATGTTTACTCTGGTTCCGCGAGTTTTCAGGTGCATAACTATATGCATAAATCTTTCCTTCCGTAGATGAAGTGCGGTTGGTTCATCCTCTTGATTGAGGTGTTTTCATGAATCATGAAAATTTTGAACACGGATTGTAATCGTCAGGATACAAATGAGGTTTAAGATGAAATCAAGTGACAAACTTGAAGAAATGTTTAGTTTCATATGTTATAATCAATATTTTAATTCATTTAATTGTCCAATGTTATTAGTCCACAGTCGATAGTCCACAGATAACAGTCTAATAATTCATATATAGTTTAATATATAATATTTGAATTAATTAATACGTATCGTGACCCGTGTACATGTCTCAGACTCGATCACAACTCAAAGTATATATATTATTATAGAATCAACCTCAACCCTGTATAGCTAACTCGATCATTACTGCATATAGAGTGTCTATGGTTATTTCAAATAATATATATAGATGCGTCGATATGATATGTCAAAACATTGTATACGTGTCTCGATATTTAAAGTGCGTAAAATAAATAACAGAAATTAAATGACAATAAATAAAATGCATAAAGTAAATAACAGAAATTAAATGACGATAAATAAATTGCGATAATTAAATTGTGATAATTAAACTGCGATAAATAAATTGCAATAATAAAATGTAATAAGGAATTAACAGTTAGCTAGGAACAGTTAGCTAGGATTTTGTTAGCGTGGATTCTTAGCAAAATTTCTCATAGTTAATTTGTTTGTTTCTAACAAATTTTATTTTGTCCAATGTTTTCTTCATTATGCCACTTGTCAGATTCTGATAGGACAAAATCCAAATATGAAATTGAATGAAAAGGGTTATTCTGCGGTGAACAGATACGTATATCTGTGGATGTAAGTAGGATAGTAAATAGCTTGTTGAATCAGATTCGAAGAATGTACAGTGTAATTTATTAATGTGAAATCTAAATATTCATTGGGTATTACCTACCCATTAAAATATTTTCATCATTAACAGTTTGTACAAAAGAATTTTTAATTACAATCTTTATGAAAACATATATACATATATATTTTCTTCAGATGTAATCATGGATTTAATGAGTTAATATGATATTAATCTCATTTGCTTTACCGTTAGAACAAGAATACATAATCTCTAAAACATTAGAGATTACATAATCGTCATGTCGAACGAAGATCAAGGATGTAGAACGATACGTAGAACGAAGATAATCGATGTAGGACAAGATGTAGAACGAAAATTATGCTCGAGGTATAGATTACGATGTTAAGGCATGTGATGTTGAAACTTGGGTTGTTGGTGGTACTGGTGTTGATGTTGTTGCTGAAGCTGGTAAGTTTTACACCATATTCTCCAAGGCAACAACTCGGGCGCGAAGCTCGTTGACTTCTTCTATTACACCGGGATGGTTGTCGGTTCGAACGAGCGGATGAATAACATCTAGAATTGTGGATAGAATATAATCATGACGAGATACTCTGGAAATGAGGGTGAAAATGGTGTTTCGGATAGTTTCGTCGGTAAGTGCTTCAGGTTCATCGCCAAGAGGTGAATTTGGTTGATGGAAAGGATCGCCCTCTTCTCGTCTCCATTGATTAAGTCGAATACGAACCCATCCCCAATTCATCCAGAATTGATGATGGTTAATTATTTGATCCATTTCATTTACACTGCTTTCGGAGCTTAGGTGAATATCCATGTCGGAATAGCTGTCGGAATAACTATCGGATTAGCTATCGGAATCTGAGGACTCGAACTGGTTGAGGGATTCATCTCGTATGATCAGATGAAGGATTTTCGATAAGAAATAGATTATAGTATGTAGATTAGTACTCTGCAATACATAATTTACATATGCATATATAATACTAAAATCCCATAAGTTACGGAGGAATCTACGGAAGCTGTCAGGCAAAGGTTACAATAACAGATACGCTAAGATATGAATTTATCTATACACTGTCTATGCAATAGAGGCAGTAAGACGTGTCTAGACTTTAAGGATGATAAGCAAATAATTTTTGACACTAAATGATAAGCAAAAATTTTGACATGCAGACACGGTCGAAGTCCAGACCCACTAATGCATCTAAACAACTATCAGTTAGACACACTAATGCAAGACCTGGTTCGCTAAGACCACCGCTCTGATACCACATGAGACGACCCGTCCAAATCCATAAGGACGGATACAATAACATATGATTACATTGCGAGGTATTTGACCTCTATATGATACATTTTACAAACATTGCATTTGTTTTTAAAAGACAAACTTTCATTTCAATGAAAGTTGACAGGCATGCATACCATTTTATAATATATCAAACTATCAATGACTTAATAATAATCTTGTTGAACTCAATGACTCGAATGCAACGTCTTTTGAAATATGTCATGAATGACTCCAAGTAATATCTCTAAAATGAGCAATTGCACAGCGAAAGACTTCTTTCATACCTGAGAATAAACATACTTTAAAGTGTCAAGCAAAAGGTTGGTGAGTTCATTAGTTTATCGTAAACATTCATTTCCATCATTTTAATAGACCACAAGATTTTCATTTCATTTCTTATAAACATCATGCATCTGCATAAAAATCATTCATATGGATTGAACACCTGATAACCGACATTAACAAGATGCATATAAGAATATCCCCTATCATTCCGGGACATCCATCGGACATGATAAAACAACATCGAAGTACTAAAGTATCCGCTACAATGGATGGGGTTTGTTAGGCCCAATAGATCTATCTTTAGGATTCACATCAATTAGTAGACTGGTTTACTAATTCTTAGGCTACCAAGCAAAAGGGGCATATTCGGCTTCGATCATTCAACCATATAATGTAGTTTCGATTACTTGTGTCTATTTCGTAAAACATTTATAAAAACAGCGTATGTATTCTCAGTCCCAAAAATATATATTGCAAAAGCATTTAAAGGGGGAGTAATGAAACTCACTATACTGTATTTTGTAGTAAAAATACATATGACGTCATTGAACAAGTGTAAGGTTGGCCTCGGATTCACGAACCTATATCATTTGTATATTTATCAATACACATAATCGTAGTCAAATAAGTTTATATATATTATTATTAATAATCATACTAGTTATATTATGTGTTATATAGATACATTTAATAAATTTACTATATATATTTTATATCACTAATATTCATTATAACATATTGATAATACTAAGTTATATTAGGGTTTAGTTAATAGCATTTTAATAAAAAAAAAAATTAGTGATATGTAATATTAATATTATTGAAATTTATTTTTATAAAAAAAATCTCTATTCGTAATAATACTAACATGATAAGAATGATAATACTAATGACAGTAATGTTAATAATAGTAGTAGTGTTAATTTTAATAATGACTAAGATAATAACTTTACTAATTTTTGATAAAAATGATAGTTTTTAATAAAAATAATAACTTTGATAATTTTTAAATATAATGATACTTTACTTTAATAATATAATGATAATAATAATAACAATGTTAGTAATAATAAGTTTTAGCATAATCTTCTTGTTAAATTTGTAACCTATTTTTATAGTTCCTATCACTTAAAGTTATAACCATTTTCATAATAATAATAATAATAATAATAATAATAATAATAATAATAATAATAATAATAATAATAATAATAATAATAATAATAATAATAATAATAATAATAATAATAATAATAATAATAATAATCACGTTTGTAACGATAATCATAATAAAAATTAGTAAACGATAATCTTTTTCATGGTACTTATTTTAGTAGTAATAATAATACCAATTATAGTAACAATATTACTAATAAATGATAATGGTAATAATAAAAATGTTAATATTCATAATAATTAATAATAATAATGCTAATGATAATAATACTAATACTTAATAATAATAATACTAATGATAATTATAATACTTTTAGATATAATCCTAATGATAATAATTATAATTATAACCTTTATAATAACTATAATAATAAATGATTAATAATTTTGTATTAGTAGTAATAAAAATAATAATAAGTATATTACTAATAATAATATTAATAACAATAATAATAATAATAATAATAATAATAGAAGTAAAAATAGCAAATTATACCCTTTCAGCTCTTTTCTAAAAGGAAATGCCCAAAACGGGACTCGAACCCAAGACCTCTCGTTCATCACACAAACCCCTAACCATCCCTCAATTTCTGCTTTTCTGTTAATATATAGATTCGAAATTCTTTTATCCTTCATTTATGTATTCATCTTCCTCATCAAACTCATCATCATCATTATCACAAGCAACCTTCCATCATCATTCACGATTCATTAATATTATTCATCATCTTCGTTTATATCTTCCTTCACCATCATCATTTATTCCGTAACCCTTTCATCACCATCACCCTTAATCTAACATCTTAATCATCATTCAACAGTCTATGCAATCATCATAAACGTATCATATAACAATATCATAACAATCATCTTCGTCTTTTTTTTTCATATCAATATCACTATCATGTTACCAGAGAATGAACCCGTATTATCAATAGCTTGAACAGATTGGCATTTTAAAGAATATGAGGTGTGTTTGTTGACTGTTTTGGATCGAGATTCCAGTTACTGTCACATCTGAGTTTCAAACGGGAATATAACCATCGTTATTGACTCATCATCATCTTTGTTTATCACGTGCACTATTCATCATCTTCCACGTTGTGTATTAGGTTTGTGTTATTAGTGGTTTCTGTGAAACTGCAACTAGAAATAAAAGGATTTCGATTTTTGGTGATCCTGGGGTCTGCAGTAGCAGGTAGAAGTTCGAGTAATAAGTAAAAAATATGGTGTTCGGTTTAATTGTACTCGATCAAGAAATACAACAAACAACAAAAGTTCTAACCAGGATAATGAACAAGCAGTAATCATTTTATGTGCCCTTGAGCTGATCGAAGCAGTTACAAGCAGTAGGAGTTTAAGAGTGATCGGACCAGTGGTGTTGATATAAAGGGTGTGGTGATGATTCGTTTTGGCTTATGGTTTTCACGAAGAACATTAAGTGACGAAAAATGGTAGTGCTTTGGTTGTAGAGGCGATGAGAGATGATTTCCAAGGTGGTTGGTGGTGGTTCACGTAAAGTGGTGGCGGAGGGTGGTGACCGACAGTGGTGGTGGCGGTTCATCAAGATGATGCAAGGAAGTTCATGTGTATCCATTTATATCTAATATCATTTGTATGTATACATATATTGAGAGAGTGAGGTAAAGGTTAAAATAGAAAACTTTATCATTTAGTAAGCCAACTCACGGGTATAATTTCTATTTAGACTGCCGACACTTCTTCACGGACTCTGTATTGTGCACTATTTGATATCAGTGACGAATAAAAGTCTTTGGAAATATTCCAAAATTTTAAATTAACAATATTTATTTATTTTGGTCATTATGGTATAAAATTCGATCATTAATTGATTAATTAAAAATTACATCAACTGTCCCTCTCATTTATGAGTAAAATATAAAAAGTGTTAAAACTTAACAAATAGTTCCTAAATACATTTTTAATAAGCCTAAAATTTATAGAACTCATTTTCGTATCACCGTTTATTTTAAAATTACATAAGTTTGAATTTAACTTGCTTAATATCAATCGAAACATCAAACGAGTATTACAATCATCTAATATTTATTTTTAATATACTCTATTTATATATAGAGATATATTTTAAATAATAATTATTATAATATCCTATTTTTATTTTTATTAGTTTTTTTAATAACAACAACATATAATACTTCAAATTATATTTCGAATTATTATTTATATATACATAGACACATATTTATTTACAATTAATTGTTCGTGAATCGTCGAGAGCAGTCGAAGGTCAATTGAATATATGAACATCGTTTCAAACTTTGAGACTCAACCTTACAGACTTTGCTTATCGTGTCGGAATCATATAAAGATTAAGTTTAAATTTGGTCAGAAATTTCCGGGTCGTCATAATAACAATCCCAACAACAACCGTTCTAACAATAACAACAACCGCAACAACAACCATCCTAACAATAACAACCAGAGGCAGAAACCATGCCATAGGTGCGAAGGATACCATCCGACTGGGCTTTGTACGACATTGTGTACTAAGTGTAATAGAAAAGGTCATGGTACGATGAAGTGTGAAGTTTACGGACCAAAGGCTAACAAGAATAAAGGAACAAATAATGTCGGAACAAATAATACCGCCATTATTTGTTATAGATGTGGGAAGCCGGGTCATATCAGAAACGAATGCCCAAATCAGGGGAATACTAATGGACAGGGACGCGAAAGAGTTTTCAATATTAATACTGCAGAAGTGCAAGAAGACCCAGAGCTTGTTACGGGTACGTTTCTTATTGACAAAAAATCTGCTTATGTTTTATTTGATTCGGGTGTGTATAGAAGCTATATGAGTACAGATTTTTGTGCTAAATTAAGTTGTCCATTGACGCCTTTGGATAATAAATTTTTACTTGAATTAGCAAACGGTAAATTAATTACAGCAGATAATATACGTCGAAATCGAGAAATTAAACTGGTTAGCGAAACGTTTAAGATTGATTTGATACCACTAGAGTTAGGGAGTTTTGATGTGATAATTGGCATGGACTGGTTGAAAGAGGTGAAAGCAGAAATCGTTTGTTACAAAAATGCGATTCGCATTATGCGAGAAAAAGGAAAACCCTTAATGGTGTACGGAGAAAAGATTAACGCGAAGCTAAATCTTATTAGTAATTTGAAGACACAAAAACTAATAAGAAAAGGTTGCTATGATGTTCTAGCACATGTCAAGAAAGTACAAACCGAAGAAGAGAACATCAATGATGTTCCCGTTGCAAAAGAATTTCCCGATGTATTTCCGAAAGAATTACCGGGACTACCTCCATACCGATCCGTTGAATTTCAAATAGATCTTGTACCGGGAGCTGCACCAATAGGTCGTGCTCCATACAGACTCGCACCCAGCAAAATGAAGGAACTCCAGAGTCAATTACAAGAACTTTTAGAGCGTGGTTTCATTCGACCAAGCACATCACCGTGGGGTGCTCCTGTTTTGTTTGTCAAAAAGAAAGACGGTACATTCAGGTTATGTATCGACTACCGAGAGTTGAACAAAGTCACCATCAAGAACCGTTACC
Organism: Rutidosis leptorrhynchoides; assembly: GCF_046630445.1. NCBI lineage: Eukaryota > Viridiplantae > Streptophyta > Magnoliopsida > Asterales > Asteraceae > Rutidosis > Rutidosis leptorrhynchoides. Next base: position 195,905,983 of record NC_092335.1, read on the forward strand.
TACTGCCACGAATCGACGACTTATTTGATCAACTACAAGGCTCGTCAGTTTATTTGAAGATAGATTTACATTCTGGGTATCATCAAATGTGGGTGAAGGAGGATGATATTCCAAAGACTGCTTTCAGAACGCGTTACGGTCATTATGAGTTTATGGTTATGCCGTTTGGATTGACTAACGCACCAGTTGTGTTCATATGGACCTCATAAACTGAGTGTGTGAACCATATCTTGACAAGTTTGTCATTGTTTTCATTGATGACATACTTATTTACTCAAAGAATGATCAAGAGCACGAAGAACATTTGAGAAAAGTGCTACAATTATTGAGGAAGGAAAAATTGTACGCTAAATTTTCAAAGTGTGCATTTTGGTTGAAATAAGTTCAATTCCTCGATCATATAGTGAGCAAAGAAGGTATTCAAGTTGATCCGGCAAAGATTGAAACTGTTGAGAAGTGGGAAACATCGAAAACTCCTATGCAGATACGCCAATTTTTAGGATTGGCTAGTTACTATAGAAGATTCATCCAAGATTTTTCCAAAATAGCAAAACCCTTGACTGCATTAACGCATAAAGGGAAGAAATTTGAATGGAAGGATGAACAAGAGAAAGCGTTTCAGTTGTTGAAGAAAAAGTTAACTACGACACCTATATTGTCATTGCCTGAAGGGAATGATGATTTTGTGATATATTGTGACACCTCAAAGCAAGGCCTCGGTTGTGTATTAATGCAACGAACGAAGGTAATTGCCTATGCATCCAGACAATTGAAGATTCACGAGCAAAATTATACGACTCACGATTTGGAATTGGACGCTGTTGTTTTTGCATTAAAAACTTGGAGGCACTACTTATATGGGTTTAAAAGTATCATATATACCGACCACAAAAGTCTCCAACATATATTTGATCAGAAACAACTGAACATGAGGCAGCGTAGGTGGATTGAATTGTTAAATGATTACGATTTTGAGATTCGTTACCACCCGGGGAAGGCGAATGTGGTAGCCGACGCTTTGAGTATTTCGGGTATTTCAGGTGGTTTAAGTGTAATACCACTTCTTGTGGTAATGGCTTTAGCTGTTTCATTCCGGGGGATAGCATTTGTATCACTAGGTAGACTTCCCGGTTTTCTTTCACCTATCAACCTTGCTAGGTTGCTCACTTCTTGTTCCAAATTTTGAATAGAAGCTTGTTGATTTCTAAATGCTTGAGCATTTTGTTCATTGGTTTGTTTCTGAGATGTGAAAAACTGTGTTTGAGAATCAACTAGCTTTGACATCATGTCTTCTAAATTTGGCTTTTTATCATCGGTTTGTGGTGGTTTATTTTGAAAATTAGGTCTTTGCTGATTATAAGTATTATTGGATACTTGTTGATTACTAGGACCTTGTTGGTTGTTGTATGGAATATTTCGGTTATAATTCTGGTTTTGATTGTAGATCGGTCTTGGCGGTTGATAATTATTCTGATAATTATTTCCAGGCCTTTGGTTTATGTATGAAACATTCTCTCTTTGTTCCATTGTTAATTCAATACTGAGACAATCTTTTGTCAAATGTGGTCCTCCACACTGCTCACAACTAATTCGTATTGAGTGAATATCCTTAGTCATCTTTTCCATTCATCTCTCGACAACATCTATCTTTGCGGAAATGGAATCTAAGTCATGGCTAGAATCGGCTCTAGCTGCTTTAGATGATCTAACGATATCTTTTTCTTGGTGCCACTCATGTGAGTGGGAAGCAGTGTTATCAAAAATTTTGTAAGCATCAGTTGCGGTTTTCTTCATAATAGAACCACCAGCTGCTATATCGATGTCTTTTCTTGTAGTGATGTCGCATCCTCGGTAGAATATTTGTACTATTTGACAGGTGTCTAAACCATGTTGCGGACATCCTCTTAATAACTTTCCAAATCTTGTACACGCCTCATATAGAGTTTCGTTTGGCTTTTGTATGAACGTAACAATTTCTCCTTGAAGTCTCACAGCTTTAGATGCTGGAAAGAATTGTTTAAGAAATTTTTCAACTAAGACGTCTCATGTATCAATCGCTCCTTCAGGTAACGATTCTAACCAATCTTTGGCTTCTCCCTTTAAAGTCCAGGGAAATAACATGAGATATATCTGTTCATCCTCCACTTCTCTTATTTTAAATAGAGTGCAGATCCTATTAAATGTACGAAGATGTTCATTTGGATCTTCCTTCGGCGCACAACTAAATTGGCATTGATTAGTTACCATGTGTAGGATTTGTCCTTTGATTTCATAATCTGGCGCATTAATGTCAGGTTGAGTAATTGCGTGACCTTGGCCAGTGCGTTTAGCTCTCATTCGGTCTTCCATACTTAGAGGTTCTAGATTCTCCATAATTGAATTTGTTGAATCTGAATCACTATAGGATTCTGATTTAATGGTTGGTTCCTCAACAATTTATGTTTGAATGATTGGTGGTTCCGGAGGAAAGATTAATGGTTCAGGATCTATGAATTGTCCCTGAATATTCTCCGGATTCTCAATTGTGAGGTCGGGTTCAAAAAATGGATTATCGGAAATTTGAATTGGAGTACTTGGTCGACTGGATGACGATTCTAAAGAAAAATCAACGGCGACAATATTTGCTAGATGTCTTGATCTGGTTACGGGAGGTGAACGTACAAAAGGTGGTGAACGTTTTGCTCGGTGCATTCACTGAATATCCTATTAGTTTTTTAAAAAGAAAGAAAAATTGTATAAGTTATCAAATTAATAGACTTTTCTAATTTTGCCCATGTTTCGAATAGCCAAAAGATGCAGCAGAGGGGCAGGATTCGTTTGGTCTCAATTTAATTGAGTACTGTTTGGCTCCAATAACCCGGTCCACGTACAAATCTAACTATTACTACGAACCAGAAAATGGATGTCTATCAATTTAACCACTTAAAATAATTTTTCGTTTTGAAATTTTAGAGAAGAAATAGAAAAAAATTCTATGTCCTATAAACTAGAGCGTCGAGAAATAAGAAAGAAAAAGAGCGCATCGAAAAACGTCAAAAAATAAAAGGTCGAAAAATAAAAAGAAAGTAGCGCGTCGAAAAAGTCTAAAAATTGAGAATTAAAAGTTGCGTCTAAAGATATTAAAGCTTAAAAGAAAAACTATATCCCAAATGGCAATAACTTAAAAAGGTACTAAAATATAAAAACGGCGTCGCAAAATTCTAAAGCACCTAAATCTTAGTCTAAAGAAAAAGCACTTAAGGGATTTTAAAGCAAATCCTAAAAATCTAGAAATAAAAATAACTATGGCAAAAACTATAACTTAGAATTAAATACGAGTGAAAAATACAAATATTACGCTAAAACAAATAAAAAGAAACAAAAATATAAAAATAAACTTAAAGTTGTAAAAAGTACAATTTTTATAAAAATATTATTTTTATATTATTTATTTTATAAAACTATTAATTTTATAATTTATTAAAACTAATTAAACTAAATATACAAAATAAATAATAAAACTAAACTAATTAATTAAATAAACAACCCTAATTAGGGTTTTAATAAATAATAATAATAATAATAATTACGTAATGATTGCTGAATTAGGGTAAAACTGTGGCGTGTCAGACAGGGTCATGCGATCGCATGGTCCTCACGATAAAAATCAATGCGATCGCATGGATAAGAATTTCGGGCCAGGCTTTGGGCTGCTACAGTGATCGGGCCTCGAGTAATTTTTTTTTTTTTTCAGTTTTCTGTTTTAGATATTTATATAATATATTTATATAAATTAAATAAAACTTATATTTTTACAAACTTAAAATAAAAATAAAGAAACTTTATAAAACTTATATATTTAATAAACTCTTAAAAATATATATAAATTTTGTTTTTCTTTTTATATTTTTGCAATTTAAAACATATTTTTACAAAAACGTATTTTTACAAAAGTAAACTAAAATTTTTTTATATAGCGTTGCGCTTCCGGCATTTAAGCAAGAATGTCCCCGACAACGGCGCCAAAAATACTTGATGTGTGCGAGGTGTACTAGGAAATAGTATTATTTTAACAACGAAATAATATTAAATACGATACAATTTTACACAAGATATTTATTTATTTATAGAATGGATATACCTAAACCTTGCTACAACACTTATAGTCAGTGTACCTGATCGTACAGTAGTGTAGTTTTTAGTAAGTCCGGTTCGTTCCACAGGGAAAATTAAACAAGCTTAACGCTATAATTTTAACTTATAATTGTAAAAATACAAAAAATATATATAAGTAGTATTATTATTATTAAATGGGGTTTTTACCGTTTAATGACCGGTTTGTCGATTTTAAAACTTTAGTTGCAATTAAAACCTAATGTAAAATACTAAAAATAAATACAACTTAATTTAAAGCGTAAAGTAAATAACGATAATGAAATTGCGATAAATAAAAATGCGATAAATAAAAAGTACGACAATTAAAGAGTACGATAATTAAAAGTGTAATTAAATACAATTACAATAAATAAAAGTGCGATAATTAAAAGTGCAATTAAATATAAAATAAAGAAAATTAAAAATGAAATAAAGGAATTATGCTTATTTAAACTTCCGTAATTATGATGGTTGACGTGTTGATTTTTAGTTTATTCTCATGGGTTAATTGTCCTTTGTCCTGGATTATTTGATATGTCCGTACGGATTTGTCCATAATAGTCCATCAGTCATAAATATAAAGTGCGAAAGTCTTCGTCAAATTATTCTTATTCCCGAACTCAAATATTCCAACTAATTGAGGTTTCGAATTGTAACAAGGTCTTAATACTTTGTTTAATGAATACACCAGGTTATCGACTGCGTGTAAACCAAGGTTTTACTACTTTGTTAACAATTACACCAATTACCCTTGAATGTAATCCACCCTGTTTCAACAAGTCTATTAACTATTAATCCAGTTCCGTGTCCGGTAAAATGAACAATTATTGGTATTTATAGATATCCCGCCCAGCATACCCAGTCAAGCGTATGTGGTTATATATAAATACGTCAAATTATAAGTCTATATATTAAATTAACGAGGTATCGTTTAGTTAATATAAAACCCATTAATAGCCCATAGTCTAATTTCCACAAGTGTCGTTCTTTTATCCAAACCCCAATTATGGTCCAAAGCCCAATTACCCAATCTTAATAATTTAGCCCAACATCATGATTACTTCGTCTTAAATAAGCATAATAATAATTTAGCTACGAGACATTAATTTAAAAATAACATTAACCATAACTTACAGTGATTAAAAATAGCGTAGCGTTACACGGACAGAATTTCGACTGACACCCTTACAACATTCGCTAACATACCCTTATTATTAGAATTTAAAATTAAAATTAAAATATAAATATAAATATATTTACGTATATAGATAGAGAGATAGATATATGGTAAAAGATCAACCAAAACTGCGAAATTTATAGGGTGTCGCCTGGATTTCAGGGCCATGCGATCGCATGGTTTTTGTTCTTCCAGGCCATGCGATCGCATGGCCAGCTGGGAGAGCTCAAAAGTCTTTAAAAACGTGGGCTGCTTATTTATTTATTATATAATATAATATATATAATTAAATATAATTATATATATATATATATATATATATATATATATATATATATATATATATATATATATATATATATATATATATATATTATATTCTTATACTCCGTTGACTTGTAATTTTAGCTCCGTTGCGTCACGCGTTGATAGTTGGTTTATGTCTCGGTTCCGGATTTTCGAACGTCCTTGCGTACAATTTAATATCTTGTATTTTGCGTTTTGCGTCTTGTACTCTTGTAATTTTGAGACGTTTCTCATTAATAATTTGAACCATTTTGATTGTACTTTGTACTTTTGTGCTTTTTGGTCGTTTGCGTCTACAATTCGTCGAATCTGTCTTTTGTCTTCACCTTTTATTATTTAAACGAATATCACTTGTAAATAGAACAATTGCAACTAAAAGCTTATCTTCCTTGAGAAATAATGCTATGAATTATATGTTCATTTTTAGCATTATCAAATATTCCCACACTTGAGCGTTGCTTGTCCTCAAGCAATATAGTCTTGAAATAAAAATACTAGAATCACTTCTTTATTCTTCACACTTTGTACATCAGTGATTTCTATATGGCGGTATAAACAATAGTAGTAACGATGTGGTTTATAGTCCCACATGACTATGAAAAGTTAGATCCATTAAGGAAATTGGATCTTTATGAAAACATTTGATCTTTTGAAAATACAATCTAGTTTTTACCCTAGATAAGTTTTCCGGAATAACCCTTCACCGGTGTTTTCAAATTGTTTTTATGGGTTTGGTGGGTTTCAGATTTGAAAATTTTAGCTCAAAACTTGCGGTTTTGTGTCACCCACTTGCTAACCTTTTATTGGGAAAGCAACACGTCCAGTATACTTGTTCCGTATATTACCTTTCGATAAACTACCTTCCGGTTGTAAAGGAAAGCTTTGAACAAGCAACTGTTAAGGCAATGTCCCCTGACATACTTTTAATTATGGTCTATAACATGTCGGATGCAATTACTATCCCTGGTAGGAGCAATAGTAAAGCTCACCCTTATAATTTTTCGGTTTGGCATAAGGTCCTGTCTTCGACCACACTATGCAACCACCGTTCTTACGGTTGACACCCGATTTGGTTCAGGTGACCTAATGAATTCTAGGTGAATTCCTAGGATTTTACGTTCAATGGTAATGAACGCATTGAAAATGGGTTTTCAGAAAACAAATCGGTTTGTAATTTTGATCAAAATATTTTCTCGTTCAAGCTCGAGTTTAGATATCATCGAATTTCATGAGTTTGTAATTCTCAATCTTTAAGGTCAATCTCTAGGATTGAGTAATACCAGTCTTAAAAGCTGATTTTTGATCTTTAAGGAGATTATCCCTTCTGTGGATCTGATTCATTAGTCTTATCCAGCTAATTTGCACTGCGTCCTCCCCATTTTACAAGACAGATCCTCTCATGGTTAGGATAAGTCTGACCACTTGGCGACCCTGTTTGATGCTGAGGTTCGTGGATTTCCTGCTGATTTTAGTGATGACTTTTCTAGATTTTTATTCAACCTACAGCTGGTCTGGACGACAACTTCCTGACCTAAATCAAGAAGCGCGTGTCTTTTTCGGAAGACTTTACTTCCTTTTAATGATGGAATTGATTCATCGTGTAGATCCGTCTTTCTTTCAAATATATTACAGTAAATCGGGTAAAACTAATTAGTTTAATCCAAAGCAAAAGTATCTTCAGTTATTTGTTACAAAAATATGTGACTTATGTTTTAAATAACTTGGTAAATTTTTTCCACACTTGGCTTTTATTTTCCTTTCTTTGTCTTTTTATTGTCCTCTATTTCATTTTGAATGAATTCTAACATTTTGGTTTGTTTCTCAATTTATGTCCTTTCTGAGGTAACAATAATTTCGGTGTTAACACCTAGTTTTATCATTCATAAATATGTATAAACATGATTTTGAGTTCATTTAATTGAAAATTTTGAAAAATTTTACTAGAATTGGGTAGTCAGTATATAAGACTAGGGCTGTTCTTTATTATCAGAGAGCACTAGATTCTAATACAACTACTGCGTTACTAGTATTTCTAATGGTAACCAAGTGTATAAGTTAAAATTTTAAAAATCCGAAAGAATTTAACCCCTTCCCACACTTAAGATCTTGCAATGCCCTCATTTGCAAGAAATCAGTAACAATTTAAATTATTGAGGGTGATTAGCATAGAAAAATGATTAAATTTTACCAAGGTTTCCAAACATATTGGCGTTTGTTTGTTGAATGATAAATGGTGCACATCATTTGTTCATTCCGTCTTGTTGTTACATCATTTTTGTTTTTCGTTTTGTTGTCAAAAGTACTAGCTTTTGCTGAACTTAATGCCAGTCTTTGAAAATGCGCTGTTTTACCCTGTTGTGAATAATTGACAATATACATACATACAAATATAAACAAGCATGTTAATTTGAAATAGGACTTAAAATCCCACTTTCAAATCAAATATGAAATATTAGTACAACATAATAAAAATATTAAATATTACAATAAAAGTATCACAATATATTATGTTTAAACATAAATAAATAGAAATCATAAAAATTAAAAATCATATAAATTACCAACCAGAACTAAATCAATCTGGATAGGGGTTCCAGTTCATGTCATCATCCGGGTTCTATGGTTGGTGATAGGTGTACTGGTATGCCTGGTTAGGGTCGTAGAGAGTATAAGGTGGTCTCATCTCGGGCTGGTGTTGAGGATAGTAAGCGGGTCAGGTCGGGACGTAGTGATCCTGAGGTGACAGCCAGCTCATAATCTGACGCTTATGATAGTCCCATCTATCATGCTGTCGTTGCCTGGAATGCTCGTAATCATTCCGGGCTTGCCACTGCTCCATCCGACGAAATCTCTCCGCTTTTGTCATATCTACCTCATCTACACGCTGGTAGACATCAGTCATAGCCTCCTGAATGACATCCTTAATGTCATCTGCTTCCTCCATCTCCTCATCTGAGCCTCTCTCTACCTGAGGATGACTACCTTCATAGGGTATTGCCTGGTTGCGTTTACTCTTTAATACCTTAGCACCCGCATAAACCCTCAATCCTAAAAGCTCAACCTGCTCCCTACATTCCAAAAGTGGACCCCCTTGGTCCTTATCTACACCTAAATACTCTCCAATGAGAGTAACAAAAATACCTCCTCCTATAATCCCCCTTCCTGTATTCCTTCAACCATCTTAGACAAATAAAAACCAACACACTAAGGGATATTAACAAAGCCTCTTGGGTCTCGAATACACTTTAGGTAAAATAAATCATGTAAGGTCATTTTCTCCTTGTTGTGACCTCTCTGTGTAATCGAGTTAGCCAAAAATCTATGAATTATACGAAGCTCGGCTTTGTTAATATGTAAGTAGGTATGTGTTCCTGCCCGCCCAAAAATATTATAATCTGACATACGCCTCCAGACGGCGTTTGCGTCAAATTCCTATCTACCCTTTCACCACGATAAATCAAATTCATACAATCGGGTAGTAGTAATTCAGCGGGCGTATATATCTGCAAAGCCCAGGCCATGTCCAGCATGGACATCCTGTACATCCTACGGCCAAGTATAAATCTAAGAAAACTTCTATCATCTAATCTATCTACATCTACATTTAATGCTATAGTACTCATCAGCTCAACACACCATTCCTTATATACAGGTCTACGAATGGTGAATAAGCGTTCCCAATCGGTAAAAGAAGAACTGCCATACCTTTGAATCAGATGCTCCCTAACACAGTCAGCTAGTTGGACCCTTTCCAAAGGATTCCAATCAATTACCCTAGGCACCTCTACATATTTCGTAACTAATTTGAATTTATTACTTTGATATGCCAGGTAATCTCTCCAGCTTCCATCAAATCTCAGATTAGGATGCAATGTATGTTCAGGAATCGTTAGGTATTCTAATGGCTGATGCATTGGAATTACTATGAATTCATTATCAAACTGTAGCGGATCATAATAAGGTACATGTTGATCAGGCTGATGTTGTTGTTCCTGTTGTGGTTCTTGTTCGGGTTCTGGCTCGTATTGCGGCTCATATTCTGGTTCAGGTTCTTTTTGTGGTTGTCTAGATGATGATGAAGCACCAGCAGTATCGGCTTTCTACAAAACATATTAAACACAAAATTTGTGCATCCAAATATGCATTAGTGTTAGCAAAATAACAACTTGAAATAATCACAATAACATGTTCAATCAAAATTAAACTTATACACAATTTCACATTTTTTACAATTCTACACTTTTTCAAATAAGCACATATGAAAATGTATACAAAGTTCATAAGCATTTAACTCAAATAACATGTCAAAACAAGCTTTACTAGCAATTAAACAAGTCTCAACTGGCATTTATATCAAATTAATCAAGTTCATGAATTTTGGACCTAAAAAGTCCACTTTAATTCTCAAAAATCATGTTTAGGATCAATGTTTGGATCATTTAACTACCTAAACATGTTACACTACTTAATTTAGCAATAATTCATGACAAAAATCGGCCATAACCTGTTTATATCAAAAAGCCCCAAATTGCTCAAGAACACAAACCCTAGATTTCTAAAAATTTTGAAGTTTTTGGTTTCAAATCATGTTAAATAGCATCAATCTAGGTTATACATGCATAATATACTAACAATTTAACACTAATTACACTAGAAATTAACAAAATTGCATTAGGTAAAATATTGGTAATTATCACAAAAACTAGAAAATTTATGAGTTTAGGGGTGTAATTTTTACCTTTTTGTTGAAGAATCAGAACCTAGGCATGATTATAGCGGATTGTAGGATGAAATTTGGGTGAAAAATGGTGATTTTAGGAGTGTATATGTTTGTGTGTTCGTGTATGTTGTGTGTGTAAAGTGTGAGACTGAGAGCAGCTCTCGTTGCCTTTTGATCCTGGCCAGAAAATCAGCTCCATGCGATCGCATGGAGTTGAAGTTCAAAACCCATGCGATCGCATGGGTCTGTTTTTTTTTTTTATTTATAAAACCTTACACTTTTTAAAACATATAATTAAATTAAATTAAATTTTAAAAATTTGTTTCTTTTTAGGATGAGGGCGTTTCGGAACGATGTCCTAGTCCGTCCCTCGACAAAATTTTAAAATTTGTCAATTTTAAGCGCAGTTTTAAAAGCAAAGATTTTTGGGTTTTTTAAATGTTTTTGGCATACCGTAATTCAATAAGATTAAAAATAATGATAATAAAAGTTCTCGTCCCTCCCTTGGGTAAAGTGTTGGGATTTAACCAGTTTCATAATACTTATAATCATTCAAGAAATAAGATTTGCGGAAGCGTATAAATTTCCATTTTAAAACTTGTAAATCTTTAACCATTTAAAGTTAAATCCCAAATAGGATCAAGTTGTGAAACATACTTACAAACTAAGAGTGGGTTTAGAGATTATACCTCCTCAAGCTAGTTGAGGGTTGTTTTCAAAGTTGCAAGATGATGATGAAGATGATGATGAATGCAAGCCTCAAAGTGATGAAACCTCAAGAGATTATACCCCAAACTAGACACCAACACCTTATACAATGGTTAGGATTTTTTTGACACTTGAAAATAAGCTTCCAAATAAGCTCAAGAACTCCCTCTTGGACAGCAGAAAATCAGCCAGAATTCAGCAAAAGGAGCTGAATTTCACTTGCTATTTTTGTGTATTTTTTATGTGTCACTTGAGTCAAGCCTTGGTAAACTAGTTAGGCATGTTCCTTAGGAGTTGTGTCAACTTTAAAGTAACCAAAATAAGCATGGGGTGTCTCCTTGGAGTCCCAAAATCTGCACACTTATAATGTTTAATAATAATACTTGTAAGTTTATAAAAGTTTATAAACTTGTTATAAACTTATGTATTATTTTGTTACTTATATATTTTATAAAACCTTTTATAAAATATAACACAATATAATTATTTAAACCCATAAACAATTATATATAAATTATCCAAATAATTTATCTCAAGTGATAATATTTTAGAAACCCGATTTTCTAAAATCTAAGTGTCGCGTATTTGTTTAATGATCCAATCGTTAAGATTAAATACGTATAAGGTGTCGGTAAGCTTGTTATTGGGTATGACCCGACTTGGATCAAAACATATTAGCCACGTTAATTTGATATGTCTCTCGGGCATACGAAAAACCTTCAATCTCCCACTTGCACGAGAAACATAAGAAATTAATGCAAGTGATGGATACCACCTAACGACCGTCCATCACCCCCAATATGTTATGACTTAGTGCCATTCAATAACATCATCCCTTTCGAGTTCCCATCTCGAATATGATTAGGTGAATCTTTTCATTATATCCTTTCATCCTAGATGTCATGTTAAATCCAAGAGACATAGAGTGATCACTCTCTTCTAGATTTAACTTTATCAGGCCTTAGACATCTGACTCTCAACGAATAAGAGGGACAAATTCCATCTTGACTACATATGTCCTAGATATACACTATGCATTATACCTGAGCTCTTCCTTATGAACTACCATATTTCAGAATAGCGAAGGAAAGAATCAAGGCACAATACTTAGTGAATATCCGAACCCAATATGTATCTCAGGTCAGAGGATACGATGATATTCGCCTTTACTCAAGATTACATGTGATCAACCACAAAGGCTCCATTTAGTGAATCTTGAGGGCGGGTCTTCCAATATTTGTATCCCACAAATATCTATGAACCTTGGTTGCAACCTTGCCCCACATTCATCCCGTGAATGTATACCAATCCAAGTTCACAATAGTCTAAACCTCACACTTGTTCCCACAAATGTGATCGACTACGGAATTTAGAACAATTACTTATTCATGGATAAAATATGCAAAATAGGAACATAACTCAAAATAAATTAATACCATAATTATATTAATGAGTTTGAACAATTTCGTTCCGTTACTATACTTAAAACAGATCATGACCAATCACTAGAATATCGAAGCCCTAATGCACTAACATGCCCTTGATGTTTTGCACCATGTAAGAGTTTTGTGAGTGGATCCGCTATATTATGATCTGTGTGAACTTTGTGAATACATATCTTTCCCTTTTCAACTTCATCCCTTATGTAGTTGAATCTCCGCTTAATGTGACGGGTCTTTTGGTTAGCACGAGGTTCCTTGATTTGAGCAATCGCACCCTCGTTGTCACAAAAGATCTCAAGAGGGTCCTGAATGGAAGGGACTACTCCTAAGTCTTCAATGAATTTCTTCATCCATGCAGCTTCCTGCGCTGCCAATGAGGCGGCAATGTACTCCGACTCTGTAGTGGATAATGCAAAAACATCCTGTTTTGAACTCTTCCAAGAGACTGCACCTCCATTTAACGTGAAGACATAATCGGATTGTGATCGAGAATCATCTCGATCAGTTTGGAAACTCGCGTCCACGTAACCTTTTACAGCGAGTTCCTCCTCACCAGACCCATATATTAGAAACATATCCTTAGTCCTCCTAAGGTATTTCAATATACTTTTAACAGCAATCCAATAACTATTTCCTGGGTTATTCTGGTATCTACTTAACAAGCTTAGAGCGCATGACACATCCGGTCTAGTGCATATCATTGCATACATGATTGACCCAATAGCAGACACATATGGGACATTCTTCATTCTTTCCTGTTCATCTTTCGTGGTGGGGCACTGAGATGAACTATGGAGCGTTCCTCTTTGAATAGGTACCAAACCTTTCTTAGAGTTCTCCATCTTGAACCTTTTCAAGACCTTTTCAATGTATGCACTTTGATTCAAACCTATCAGTTTCTTGGATCTATCTCTGTAGATCCCAATCCCCAAAATGTATTGTGCTTCTCCAAGATCCTTAATGGAGAAGCATTTACTTATCCAAGTTTTAACACCTTGCATTGCCGGAATATCATTTCCAAATAACAATATATCATCCACATATAGTACAAGGAACATGATAGTGCTCCCACTAGCTTTCTTGTATACACAAGCTTCATCACCATTTTTAATGAAGCCAAATTTCTTGGCCTCCTCATTAAATCAATGATTCAAAATTCTAGATGCTTGTTTCAATCCGTAGATTGACTTCTTTAACTTGCATACCTTTTTAGAATATTTTGGATCAACAAAACCTTCAGGCTGAACCATATAGACATCTTCCTCAAGATGTCCATTTAGGAAAGCGGTCTTGACATCCATTTGCCATATTTCATAATCATAATGAGCAGCAATGGCAAGTAATATCCTAATAGACTTTAGCATTGCCACAGGCGAAAAAGTTTCATCATAGTCAACCCCTTGAGTTTGAGTGAAACCTTTTGCTACAAGTCTAGCTTTATATGTATCCAAGTTTCCATGTATGTCGGTTTTCATTTTGAAAAGCCATTTACAATCAACTAGCCTTGAGCCAGCAGGTTGTGTAACAAGTTCCCAAACTTGGTTGTCATACATGGATTGCATCTCAGCGTTCATGGCTTCCTGCCATTTATCTTTATCAATCCTTGATAAAGCATCTTGGTAGTTTATTGGTTCATCCAAATCAACCACATAGCAACCATCCATGAGAAACCCATATCTCTCAGGAGGATTACTAATCCTACCAGATCTGCGAACGTCTTGTGTATTTTGATCATCCATTTGATCACTCTCAACATTTTCATGTTGAGTGCTGGTGTCAACCAATTGTGTATCATCTACTTGATCTTGATCCTCTTCAAGATCTATCTTCCTTTCACTATTTCCTTCCATTAGGAACTTAGTTTCAAGGAATTCAGCCTTTCGAGCAACAAATACATTCTACTCGGATGGATCATAGAAATAATATCCCATATCATCCTTGGGATATCCTATGAAGATACACTTCGTGGATCGAGCATTCAACTTATTAGGGACGTAACGCTTAGGGTAAGCTTCACATCCCCATACCTTTAAGTATGATAGATATGGAGGTTTTCCAAACCACATCTCATGAGGAGTTCGTTCCACTTTCTTGGTTGGGGCCATATTTAAAATACGAGTCGCGGATCATAGACAATAACCCCAAAATGATAGAGGTAACGAGATTCTAGCCATCATAGATTGAACCATATCCATTAGTGTTCGGTTCCTCCTTTCGGAAACTCCATTAAGTTAGGGTGTTCCAGGAGGAGTGAGTTGCGAGATAATCCCACAACTTTTAAGATGATCTTGGAAAGCATCGCTTAGGTATTCACCTCCTCTATCGGTACGAAGTACCTTGATTGTCTTATTGAGTTGATTTTGTACTTCGTTTTGATATTCCTTGAATGCTTCAAAAGTTTCGTCCTTGTGTCTTAATAAGTAGACATATCCGAAACGACTAAAGTCATCAATGAAAGTAACGAAGTATCTTTCACCATTCCTAGTTATAGGCTTAAAGGGTCCACATACATCAGAGTGTATTAATCCCAATAAGTCCTTAGCCCTTTCATAGGTCCCTTTGAAAGGTGCTTTAGTCATTTTGCCTTGTAAACAAGATTCACATACATCAAACGAGTCTAGTTCATTTGATTTCAAAAGGCCATTCTTTTGAAGTGTATGCATTCGATACTTGTTTATGTGACCAAGGTGACAATGCCATAAGTAGGAATCACTCAAATCCCTTTTGAGTTTCTTGGTGTTTGCATGGTATATTGAGCTATTGTATGATGTGTCATCATGAACCAATTCATAAATACCATTCAAAGGCGAAGCCTTAAAATAGAACACATTATCTAAAGAAACATGGATATCATCATTAATAAAATTAAGATTAAAACCATATTGTTTCAAACGGGATAAAAAATAATGTTTCGAGATAAATCGGGTGCATACAAAACATTTTTCAAAATAAGCTCCAAACCACTTGGAAGCTTTAAAACAAAGTCTCCATGAGCTTTCACTTGCACCCTTGCTCCATTTCCCATGAAGAGACTTGTTGTTCCCACATCTTGATTACTTCTTTTGAACCCCTGCAAAGAATTGCAAATATGAGTTCCACATCCTGTGTCTAATACCCATGTATTAGAAGAAGTAATACTAAGCTCAATGTATACCATATATACATTACCTGAGGTTTGCCCTGCATCCCTCTTTTCCTTCAATTCCTTTAGGTAGACCGGGCAGTTGCGTTTTCAGTGACCCATCTCACCGCAACCAAAGCACGGATCTTCCTTGGGGTTAGCTTTACCAGTAACCTTTTGCTTCTTCTTGTTGTTGGTTGGGGTAACCATCTTCCCTTTTCCCTTGCCTTTGCCTTGGTAGGCGGGTCCCTTCCTCTTAGCCGCCTTTGGCTTAGAAGTGTTATTGTTTTTGGACCCGCCTTCATTGATCGTAAACACGGGTGAAGCCCTTTTACCCATGCTTGCTTCTGCCGTCTTAAGCATGGCATGTAATTCGCCAATGCTTTTATCCCAACCATTCATGTTGTAATTCATTACAAATGTGTCAAACCTTTTTGATAATGAGTTGAGAATGAGGTTCGTGGCTAACTCATTAGACACGTTGCAATTTAGACGGTTCGCTCGATCAATAAGGCTTTTCATCTTAAGGACATAAGATGAAACGGATTGGGAGTCATCCATCCGACATGCATGAAGCGCTCGAATCGTTTCGAAGCGCTCGACACGAGCTTGTTGAAGGAACATCTCCTTCAACTGTGTGATCATGTCATATGCACTATGATGCTCAAAATCCTTTTGGAGTTCAGGTATCATAGTCCCAAGCATGAGGCAAGAAACTTGCAATGAATCGGTGCAATATTTCTCCCAATAAGCCATGCCTTCCGTATCATCCTCGTCCGGTTGATCGGGAATGGGGTCTTCCAACACATACGCCCTGTCCTCTAGTTTGAGGACAATTCTTAGATTGCGGAACCAATCCATGAAGTTCGTATGGTTGAGTTTTTCCTTTTCGAGGATTGGCCTCAACGATAGGTTGTTAAAGTTTATTGGTGCGTTCGGAATGTTGTTGTTATTGGCGACCATCTACAAAATTTAACAAAGTTGTTTATGTATCAATTTTAATTTAACGATCAATACCTTTTAAATCCAATTGATATTTATTAAATTTTTGAATCCAACGGTAAACCAAATTTCGGTTAGGTGACCTTTTTCCCATCATTTGATTTAGCTAGGTAGTCATTATATGACAATTGTAATCCTTTTGCAACTTCTAAGTTATGGGATCATGCAATCCTTTTGCATGGCATATTTATCCCATCAACGCCTATTTGTTCCTCATGCTTCGGTGACCCTAAGTTCACAATTTCCAAATCAAGTCGTCCTATTTGTGTAAACGTGTAAACTTAACATACAAGTGTTTAGGTGACCTTTATCCCACAAGTATGCGAAATTCACCTTAATCATATTAGTTTGCTCATAACGGTTAGGTGACCTTTATCCCATTGTGAGTTCCCTAATATTTTTAAGTTTTGCACAAAAGGATGGCGTTTAACTTGTTTGCCTTGTTAATAAGGGATTTTAAGTTTTCATTAATTCTAGTTTGAGAAAACTTTTATGCCATACACCAACATGCATTTAGTGTATGGTTCATTTGAAATCCATTTTCATGTCTATAAACCATTTTATATATATGATCCTAATCATGTTCTTAATAACCGTTTATTAATGTCCTTTTAGCCATTTTTAATTTAACCAATTAAATTGTCATTTTGCATGTCGTTAATTAATGTATAATTTAACCAATTAAATTGCCATTTTGCTTGTTGTTAACTTGTGTGATTAACTTGTAGCATACAAACATACAATCCACAATCATACAATAAACAACCATGCATGCAAAACAAATATGTTCACAATCAAGCCATTTTGGTAGACATTTATTTAGCCAAAAACAAATGCCACCGGATAAGGGGTTATAACACAAAGTAGGAGATTTTAAATCTCCCACTTAATCTTGCATCCAAATGCTTCTTCTTGTGTTCTTCAAGTCTTCATCATCTTCATCTTTTTACAAAATATATCCTAATACATTTTGTCTAAAAAAGTGAAATTACAACCTAATCTATTTTACATACCAAATATAAAATAAATTACATAACCAAAATAATATTATTACATACCAAATGAATAAATATTAAATCAACCAAACATGCAACCAAACACAAGGTCAAGGCTTAGATTGTGAACATCATCAACATAAGTGATAGGCAATACAGAATCACAAGTGATTGGAAACACAGATTCACAAGTGATCTGCAACACAGAATCACAAGTGATTGGCAATACAGAATCACAAGTGATCGGCAACACAGAATCACAAGTGATTTGCAACACAGAATCACAAGTGATTGGCAATACAGAATCACAAGTGATCAGCAACACAGAATGCAGAATCCCAAGTGATTTTGGCCAAAATGACAAAGCACTCAAAACCGAAAATTTTACATTCTACTTCATGCATGTTCATAGAATGCAAAATTATAGTAGGTTTAATAACTATCTCGAAGCATATTTCAACAACTTCGGCTCTAGATACCATTGTTGGGATTTAACAAGTTTCATAATACTTATAATCATTCAAGAAATAAGATTTGCGGAAGCGTATAAATTTCCATTTTAAAACTTGTAAATCTTTAACCATTTAAAGTTAAATCCCAAATAGGATCAAGTTGTGAAACATACTTACAAACTAAGAGTGGGTTTAGAGATTATACCTCCTCAAGCTAGTTGAGGGTTGTTTTCAAAGTTGCAAGATGATGATGAAGATGATGATGAATGCAAGTCTCAAAGTGATGAAACCTCAAGAGATTATACCCCAAACTAGACACCAACACCTTGTACAATGGTTAGGATTTTTTTGACACTTGAAAATAAGCTTCCAAATAAGCTCAAGAACTCCCTCTTGGACAGCAGAAAATCAGCCAGAATTCAGCAAAAGGAGCTGAATTTCACTTGCTATTTTTGTGTATTTTTTATGTATCACTTGAGTCAAGCCTTGGTAAACTAGTTAGGCATGTTCCTTAGGAGTTGTGTCAACTTTAAAGTAACCAAAATAAGCATGGGGTGTCTCCTTGGAGTCCCAAAATCTGCACACTTATAATGTTTAATAATAATACTTGTAAGTTTATAAAAGTTTATAAACTTGTTATAAACTTATGTATTATTTTGTTACTTATATATTTTATAAAACCTTTTATAAAATATAACACAATATAATTATTTAATCCCATAAACAATTATATATAAATTAACCAAATAATTTATCTCAAGTGATAATATTTTAGAAACCCGATTTTCTAAAATCTAAGTGTCGCGTATTTGTTTAATGATCCAATCGTTAAGATCAAATACGTATAAGGTGTCGGTAAGCTTGTTATTGGGTATGACCCGACTTGGATCAAAATATATTAGCCACGTTAATTTGATATGTCTCTCGGGCATACGAAAAACTTCATAAAGCAATTTCGGTTCAATGACCTAGTCTTCAACTTACGGCGAATTTTAAAAATCATATTTTTAACTTAACGAAATAAAGTAAATTTTTGTTTTTAAATTCACACCAAACTTAAATATAAAATGCATAAAATTAAAAATTCATATTATTAAAATTAAAAATTCACACCAAACTTGAATTATATTTTTGTTTTTATACAACAAACTTATATTAAAAATATTAATTTTTCAAATATTTACAAACTTAAATATATTGATTTTAAAAAGTTTACAATAATAAATTAATATTTAAATATTAATTTTAAAAACATGGTAAAAATAAAATTAAAAATCTTTTTGGTCTTTTATCCCACTTTAATCAATCAAATATTATCAAAAATATATGCCCCTCTTTTCGATAAAGTAATTTCGGCTATATTACCTAGTTTTACTCCTGACGAATTTCTGAAATATTTTGGGTTGATTGATTAAAGATATTTATACCTTAAGAATAAACGGTAAATTTCGCAGTGATGTAATAAATTTTTGTATGCTATCAATAATTTCGGTTACACATACCTAATTTTATTGAATACCAATTTAATACTTTATAGCGAACCATTCAGCGTTTATTATCAAAAGGTTAAAAATAATAAAAATAAAAATAAAAACTGTACATACTTACCTGTGAAATAGAATTCTTAGTGACCTGCTTTAGCCCACTCATAAGATAGTCGGACTAATTGGTTTTCCATAGCTACATAGGCGTAACCCCGAGCATTCAACGTTTTTTCTTCGAAACATATGAACGATCCATCTCTGCATAAAGTAACGAATTCGGTATTGGAATATGTCTGATTCGTCGAGCATTTTCCTTCGTGTGATCATTTTCCGCATTTGTGACATCTTTCAAGGTGTCGTGCTCTTCTTTTCGCTGTAGATTTTGATTTTCCTTTACCAAAATGTAACTTATTATTTTCGTTCCTGGATTCTTTTCTTACTCCGTCCAATTTACCTCGGATTAATGATACTATTTCACTTGGAAGGGTGTCATTATTACGTTTAGTGATTAAAGCGTGTAGCATTAGACCATGGTTTAATTCACAGGAAGTCTTCATCTCGTAAAACCTAAAAAAAAATAAAAATTCAGAATGGGGGAGAAGACTAGTTCTTTAGGGTCTTCTAGGGAAAGACCATTCGGATTCTATTCTCGGAAACTACACGAAAATAGAACATCTAACTCTAACAGAAATACATATTATCCTTTAAAAACTTGATTCTCCCCACACTTAGTTAGCTGTGGTGTCGAAATTGTAATTAACTTCGCTGTCAACTTCCATTGGACTATCTATGTAATGTTTAACTCTGTGACCATTAACCTTAAATGCAATCCCATTTGAATTTATTAATTCTACAGTTCCGTATGGGAAAACTCTTTTGACTATAAATGGTCCAGACCATCTTGATTTCAATTTTCCAGGAAATAGCTTGAATCATGAATTGAAAAAAAGAACTTTGTCTCTTTCTTTAAATTCTTCTGAACTTCTGATTCTTTTATCATGCAATTTCTTCGTTCTTTCCTTATAGATTAACGAATTTTCGTATGCTTCATGTCTTAATTCTTCTAATTCGTTTAATTGACTTAACCGTAGACGTCCAACTTCATGTAAATCAAGATTACATGTCTTCAAAGCCCAAAATGCTTTGTGTTCAATTTTTACTGGAAGATGACATGCTTTTCCGTAGACGAGTCTAAAAGGTGTGATTTCAATTGGAGTTTTGTAGGCTGTTCTAAAAGCCCAGAGTGCATCAACCAATTTAATGGACCATTCCTTCGGATTTGATCCTACAGTTTTTCTCTAGAATACGTTTTAAAGCTCGGTTAGTATTTTCAACTTGTCCACTTGTTTGTGGATGATAAGCAGTGGAGATTTTATGAGTTACTCCATATCTTTTGAGAACTTTCTCAAGTTGATTGTTACAAAAATGAGTACCCCGATCACTTATTAAAGCTTTCGGTGTTCCAAACCTTGCAAAAAGACGTTTTAAAAAGTTAACTACAAGTCGTGCATCATTAGTCGGGAGAGCTTGTGCTTCCGCCCATTTAGATACATAATCAATGGCAACGAGAATGTAGAGATTATTATGAGATTTTGGAAATGGACCCATAAAGTCAATACCCCAAATGTCAAATACTTCACATACTTGAATGACATTTTGTGGCATTTCATCACGTTGACTTATTTTTCCGGCCCTTTGACAAGCACCACAGGATTTGCAAAGAAGGTGTGCGTCTTTGAAAATTGTAGGCCAATAGAATCCAGCATCGTAAACTTTTCTTGCTGTGAGTTGAGGCCCATAATGCCCTCCTGTTGGTCCTGTGTGACAATGGTTTAAGATTTGACTAGCTTCATCTCCGAATACACATCGGCGTATTATTCCATCGGGACAACTTTTAAACAAATGTGGATCTTCCCAGAAATAGTGTTTTATATCACTAAAGAATTTCTTTCGTTTTTGGTACGACAACCCCTTTTCAAGGAATCCACATACTAAGTAGTTTGCATAGTCTGCAAACCATGGAATTTCATTATAATCTATCTTCAATAGATATTCATCAGGAAAGTTGTCTTGTATGGCCGATTCATTTAGAACTTCTAATTCAGGATTTTCAAGACGAGAAAGATGATCAGCGGCGAGATTTTCTGCTCCCTTTTTATCTCGAATTTCAATATCGAACTCTTGTAAGAGTAAGATCCAACGAATTAATCGTGGCTTGGCATCTTATTTTGAAAATAGGTATCTAAGAGCAGAATGGTCGGTATAGACCACCGTTTTAGCTAGAACGAGATATGAACGAAATTTGTCAAAAGCAAAGACAATAGCAAGGAGTTCTTTTTCAGCAGTTGTATAGTTTGTTTGTGCTCCTTGTAACGTCTTACTAGCATAATAAATAGGTTGAAATCGTTTTTCAATCCTTTATCCTAAAACGGCTCCCATTGCAAAATCACTTGCATCGCACATTAGTTCGAATGGTAGATTCCAATTTGGAGTTATCATGATCGGCGCATTAGTGAGTTTTTCTTTAAGAATATTAAAAGATTTGATGCATTCATCTGAAAAGATGAATGGAGCATCTTTTTCTAGGAGTTTATTCATAAGAGTGGCAATTTTAGAAAAATCTTTTATGAAACGTCGGTAAAAACCGGCATGCCCTAGAAAACTCCTAACTCCTCTAACATTGGTGGGATGTGGAAGTTTAGCAATTACATCTACTTTAGCTCTATCCACTTCAATTCCTTCCTTTGAGATTTTATGTCCAAGAACGATGCCTTCTTTAACCATGAAATGGCATTTCTCCCAATTAAGTACTAGATTTGATTGTTCTTATCTAATAAGCATTCGTTCAAGATTAACTAGACATGTTTCAAAAGTATCACCGAAGACTGAAAAGTCATCCATGAAAACTTCCATGCATTCTTCTATCATGTCGTGAAAAATCACCATCATACACCTTTGAAAGGTTGCAGGGGCGTTGCAAAGTCCAAATGGCATGCGTTTGTAAGCAAAAGTACCATAAGGGCACGTGAATGTGGTTTTCTCTTGGTCCTCGGGTGCTATTGGAATTTGAAAATATCCGGAAAAACCATCAAGAAAACAATAGTAACTATTTTCGGCTAATCTTTCCAACATTTGATCAATGAAAGGTAAGGGAAAGTGATCTTTTCTGGTGGCGTCATTTAATTTTCTATAATCAATACAAACACGCAATCCTGTTACCGTTCTAGTAGGAATAAGCTCATTTTTTTCATTTGTGATGACAGTCATACCACCCTTCTTAGGCACGCATTGAACTGGGCTTACTCATGGACTATCAGAAATTGAATAAATTAAACCTGCATCTAGCAGTTTAATAATTTCTTTCTTAACAACATCTTGCATGTTAGGATTTAGTCTTCGTTGGCGTTGCACATACGTTTTATGACCTTCTTCCAAAAGGATTTTATGTGTGTAATACGAAGGACTTATTCCTTTAATATCATGAATTTTCCATGCAATGGCTGGTTTATGAGCTTTTAGCACAGAAATGAGTTGAGATTTTTCATTTACAGTAAGAGAAGACGATATTATTACAGGTAATTCAGACTCACCATGTAAATAAGCGTATTCCAAATGGTTTGGAAGTGGCTTTAACTCTAATGTCAGTGGTTCTTCTATCGATGATTTGTATCGATATCTGTCTTCCTCTTTTAGCATTTGAATTTCTTCTATTGTTGGTTCATATCCATTAGCCATAAGTGTAGCTAACATTTCAGTTTCATCAATTGGTTCAGTACTTTCTCCTAAAGAACATTCTCATGTTCCTTGTAATTCTGGAAATTCTTCTAACAATTCTGCATGTGATTCTATAGTTTGAATATAATAACATGTATCATCTGCAGATTGCGGTTGTTGCATTGCTCTATCAACTGAAAAGGTAACACTCTCGTCCTCTATACTTAGGGTCAGTTTCTTACCAAACACGTCTATTATTGCTTTGGCCGTGTTTAAGATTGGTCTTCCTAATATGAGGGTACTCGAGAATCTTCTTCCATGTCCAGAATAACAAAATCTACTGGAAATACTAAAGTACCAACTTTAACTAACATGTTTTCCATTATCTCTCTAGGATATTTTACTGATCGATCGGCTAGTTGTATGCTTATTCGTGTTGGTTTCAATTCTCCAAGGTCTAGTTTAACGTATAGTGAATATGGCATTAAATTTATACCAGCACTTAAATCTGCCAATGCTTCTATTGAACTAAGACTACCCAGAAAACATGCAATCGTGAAACTTCCTGGATCAGATAATTTTTCTGGTATTTTATTCAACAGCACTGCAGAACAATTAGCATTTATAGTAACAGCCGAGAGTTCTTCCATTTTCTTTCTATTTGTGATTAGATCTTTCAAGAATTTAGCATATCTAGGCATTCCTGAAATCACATCAATGAAAGGAAGATTGACATTTATCTGTTTAAACATATCCAAGAATTTGGATTGCTCGGCTTCAAGTCTCTCTTTTCTCATTTTACTCGGGTAAGGAAGTGGTGGTTGGTATGGTTTAACATAAGGTTTAGCCTTAACTGTGTTATCTTCATTAACCTTTTCAACTACCTGTTCTTTTTCCTTATCTTGTTCAGATTGTGGTTCTTGTGGAGTAGGAATAGCTTCATCAGAAATTACAGGTATTTCAGGTGGTTTAAGTGTAATACCACTTCTTGTGGTAATGGCTTTAGCTGTTTTATTCCGGGGATTAGCATTTGTATCACTAGGTAGACTTCCCGGTTTTCTTTCACCTATCAACCTTGCTAGGTTGCTCACTTCTTGTTCCAAATTTTGAATAGAAGCTTGTTGATTTCTAAATGCTTGAGCATTTTGTTCATTGGTTTGTTTCTGAGATGTGAAAAACTGTGTTTGAGAATCAACTAGCTTTGACATCATGTCTTCTAAATTTGGCTTTTTATCATCGGTTTGTGGTGGTTTATTTTGAAAATTAGGTCTTTGCTGATTATAAGTATTATTGGATACTTGTTGATTACTAGGACCTTGTTGGTTGTTGTATGGAATATTTCGGTTATAATTCTGGTTTTGATTGTAGATCGGTCTTGGCGGTTGATAATTATTCAGATAATTATTTCCAGGCCTTTGGTTTATGTATGAAACATTCTCTCTTTGTTCCATTGTTAATTCAATACTGAGACAATCTTTTGTCAAATGTGGTCCCCCACACTGCTCCCAACTAATTCGTATTGAGTGAATATCCTTAGTCATCTTTTCCATTCGTCTCTCGACAGCATCTATCTTTGCGGAAATGGAATCTAAGTCATGGCTAGAATCGGCTCTAGCTGCTTTAGGTGATCTAACGATATCTTTTTCTTGGTGCCACTCATGTGAGTGGGAAGCAGTGTTATCAATAATTTTGTAAGCATCAGTTGCGATTTTCTTCATAATAGAACCACCAGCTGCTATATCGATGTCTTTTCTTGTAGTGATGTCGCATCCTTGGTAGAATATTTGTACTATTTGACAGGTGTCTAAACCATGTTGCGGACATCCACTTAATAACTTTCCAAATCTTGTCCACGCCTCATATAGAGTTTCGTTTGGCTTTTGTGTGAACGTAACAATTTCTCCTTGAAGTCTCACGGCTTTAGATGCCGGAAAGAATTATTTAAGAAAATTTTCAACTAAGACGTCCCATGTATCAATCGCTCTTTCAGGTAACGATTCTAACCAATCTTTGGCTTCTCCCTTTAAAGTCCAGGGAAATAATATGAGATATATCTGTTCATCCTCCACTTCTCTTATTTTAAATAGAGTGCAGATCCTATTAAATGTACGAAGATGTTCATTTGGATCTTCCTTCGGCGCACCACTAAATTGGCATTGATTAGTTACCATGTGTAGGATTTGTCCTGTGATTTCATAATCTGGCGCATTAATGTCAGGTTGAGTAATTGCGTGACCTTGGCCAGTGCGTTTAGCTCTCATTCGGTCTTCCATACTTAGAGGTTCCAGATTCTCCATAATTGAATTTGTTGAATCTGAATCACTATAGGATTCTGATTTAATGGTTGGTTCCTCAACAATTTCTGTTTGAATGATTGGTGGTTCCGGAGAAAAAATTAATGGTTCAGGATCTATGAATTGTCCCTGAATATTCTCCGGATTCTCAATTGTGAGGTCGGGTTCAAAAAATGGATTATTGGAAATTTGAATTGGAGTACTTGGTTGACTGGATGACGATTCTAAAGAAAAATCAACGGCGGCAATATTTGCTAGATGTCTTGATCTGGTTACAGGTGGTGAACGTACAAAAGGTGGTGAATGTTTTGCTCGGTGCATTCACTGAATATCCTATTAGTTTTTTAAAAAGAAAGAAAAATTGTATAAGTTATCAAATTAATAGACTTTTTTGATTTTGCCCACGTTTCGAATAGCCAAAAGATGCAGCAGAGGGGCAGGATTCGTTTGGTCTCAATATAATTGAGTACTGTTTGGCTCCAATAACCCGATCCACGTACAAATCCAACTATTACTAAGAACCAGAAAATGGATGTCTATCAATTTAACCACTTAAAATAATTTTTTGTTTTGAAATTTTAGAGAAGAAATAGAAAAAACTTCTATGTCCTATAAACTAGAGAGTCGAGAAATAAGAAAGAAAAAGAGCGCATCGAAAAACGTCGAAAAATAAAAGGTTGAAAAATAAAAAGAAAGTAGCGCGTCGAAAAAGTCTAAAAACTGAGAATTAAAAGTTGCGTCTAAAGATATTAAAGCTTAAAAGAAAAACTATATCCCAAATGGCAATAACTTAAAAAGGTACTAAAATATAAAAACGGCGTCGCAAAATTCTAAAGCACCTAAATCTTAGTTTAAAGAAAAAGCACTTAATGGATTTTACGGCAAATCCTAAAAATCTAGAAATAAAAATAACTATGGCAAAAACAATAACTTAGAATTAAATACGAGTGAAAAATACAAATATTACGCTAAAACAAATAAAAATAAACAAAAATATAAAAATAAACTTAAAGTTGTAAAAAGTACAATTTTTATAAAAATATTATTTTTATATTATTTATTTTATAAAACTATTAATTTTATAATTTATTAAAACTAATTAAACTAAACATACAAAATAAATAATAAAACTAAACTAATTAATTAAATAAACAACCCTAATTAGGGTTTTAATAAATAATAATAATAATAATTACGTAATGATTGCTGAATTAGGGTAAAACTGTGGCGTGTCAGACAGGGCCATGCGATCGCATGGTCCTCACGTTAAAAATCCATGCGATCGCATGGATAAGAATTTCGGGCCAGGCTTTGGGCTGCTACAGTGATCGGGCCTCGAGTAATTTTTTTTATTCAGTTTTCTGTTTAGATATTTATATAATATATTTATATAAATTAAATAAAACTTATATTTTTACAAACTTAAAATAAAAATAAAGAAACTTTATAAAACTTATATATTTAATAAACTCTTAAAAATATATATAAATTTTGTTTTTCTTTTTATATTTTTGCAATTTAAAACGTATTTTTACAAAAACGTATTTTTACAAAAGTAAACTAATTTTTTTTTTATATAGCGTTCCGCTTCATGTGTTTAAGCAAGAATGTCCCCGGCAGCGGCGCCAAAAATACTTGATGTGTGCGAGGTGTACTAGGAAATAGTATTATTTTAACAACGAAATAATATTAAATACGATACAATTTTACACAAGATATTTATTTATTTATAGAATGGATATACCTAAACCTTGCTACAACACTTATAGGCAGTGTACCTAATCGTACAGTAGTGTAGTTTTTAGTAAGTCCGGTTCGTTCCACAGGGAAAATTAAACAAGCTTAACGCTATATTTTTAACTTATAATTATAAAAATACAAAAAATATATATACGTAGTATTATTATTATTAAAGGGGGTTTTTACCGTTTAATGACCGGTTTGTCGATTTTAAAACTTTAGTTGCAATTAAAACCTAATGTAAAATACTAAAAATAAATACAACTTAATTTAAAGCGTAAAGTAAATAACGATAATGAAATTGCGATAAATAAAAATGCGATAAATAAAAAGTACGACAATTAAAGAGTACGATAATTAAAAGTGTAATTAAATACAATGACAATAAATAAAAGTGCGATAATTAAAAGTGCAATTAAATATAAAATAAAGGAAATTAAAAATGAAATAAAGGAATTATGCTTATTTAAACTTCCGTAATTATGATGGTTGACGTGTTGATTTTTAGTTTATTCTCATGGGTTAATTGTCCTTTGTCCTGGATTATTCGATATGTCCGTACGGATTTGTCCATAATAGTCCATCAGTCATAAATATAAATTGCGAAAGTCTTCGTCAAATTATTCTTATTCCCGAACTCAAATATTCCAACTAATTGGGGTTTCGAATTGTAACAAGGTCTTAATACTTTGTTTAATGAATACACCAGGTTATCGACTTCGTGTAAACCAAGGTTTTACTACTTTATTAAAAATTACACCAATTACCCTTGAATGTAATCCACCCTGTTTCAACAAGTCTATTAACTATTAATCCAGTTCCGTGTCCGGTAAAATGAACAATTATTGGTATTTATATATATCCCGCCCACCGTACCCAGTCAAGCGTATGTGGTTATATATAAATATGTCAAATTATAAGTCTATATATTAAATTAACGAGGTATCGTTTAGTTAATATAAACCCATTAATAGCCCATAGTCTAATTTCCACAAGTGTCGTTCTTTTATCCAAAGCCCAATTATGGTCCAAAGCCCAATTACCCAATCTTAATAATTTAGCCCAACATCATGATTACTTCGTCTTAAATAATCATAATAATAATTTAGCTACGAGACATTAATTTAAAAATAACATTAACCATAACTTACAGTGATTAAAAATAGCGTAGCGTTACACGGACAGAATTTCGACTTACACCCTAACAACGTTCGCTAACATACCCTTATTATTAGAATTTAAAATTAAAATTAAAATATAAATATAAATATATTTACGTATATAGATAGAGAGATGGATATATGGTAAAAGATCAACCAAAACTGCGAAATTTATAGGGTGTCGCTTGGATTTCAGGGCCATGCGATCGCATGGTTTTTGTTCTTCCAGGCCATGCGATCGCATGCCCAGCTGGGAGAGCTCAAAAGTCTTTAAAAACATGGGCTTCTTATTTATTTATTATATAATATAATATATATAATTATATATATATATATATATATATATATATATATATATATATATATATATATATATATATATATATATATATTTATTCTTGTACTCCGTTGGCTTGTAATTTTAGCTCCGTTGCGTTGCGCGTTGATAGTTGGTTCATGTCTCGGTTCCGGATTTTCGAACGTCCTTGCGTACAATTTAATATCTTGTATTTTACGTTTCGCGTCTTGTACTCTTGTAATTTTGAGACGTTTCTCATCAATAATTTGAACCATTTTGATTGTACTTTGTACTTTTGAGCTTTTTGGTCGTTTACGTCTTTAATTCGTCGAACTTTTGTCTTCACCTTTTATTATTTAAACGAATATCACTTGTAAATAGAACAATTGCAACTAAAAGCTTGTCTTTCTTGAGGAATAATGCTATGAATTATATGTTCGTTTTTAGCATTATCACAGGCCCTTGAAGGCATGCTACGAGCATGTATTATCGATTTCGAAAACAGTTGGGATCGAAATCTACCATTAGCAGAATTTTCCTACAACTACAGTTACCACTCGAGTATTGAGATGGCACCGTTTGTGGCACTTTATAGCAGAAAGTGCAGGTCTCCGATTTGTTGGAACGAGGTGGGGGATAGACAGATTACGGGTCCAGAAATTCTCCAAGAAACTACAGAGAAAGTAATTCAAATTCAACAACGGTTGAAAACCACCTAAAGTCGACAAAAGAGCTACGCGGACATTAAGAGAAAAGATATAGAATTTGAGATTGAAGAGATGGTCATGCTTAAGGTTTCACCTTGGAAAGGCATTGTTCGATTTGGTAAACCGGGGAAACTAAATCCAAGGTACATTGGGCCATTCAAGATTATAGATCGTGTCAGACCAGTAGCTTACCGACTTGACTTACCTCAACAACTCGCTGGGGTACATAATACTTTTTATGTCTCGAATCTGAAGAATTGTTTTGCTAAAGAAGATCTCACTATTCCATTAGACAAAATCCAAATCAATGAAAAACTTCAATTCATCGAAGAACCCGTCGAAATAATGGATCGTGAGGTTAAAAGACTTAAGCAAAACAAGCTACCAATTGTTAAGGTTCGATGGAATGCTCGTAGAGGACCTGAGTTCACCTGGGAGCATGAAGATCAGATGAAGAAGAAATACCCGCACCTATTTCCAGAAGATGCGTCAACACCTTCAACAGCCTAAAATTTTGGGACGAAATTTATTTAACGGGTAGGTACTGTAGTGACCCGAACTTTTCCATGATTATATATTAAATGAAAACTATATTTACATGATTAAATGTTTCCAACATGTTATGCAATCAAACTTGTTAAGACTTGATTAATTGAAACGGATTTTTTGTTAACATTTGACCACCCAGTTTGTCCGATGATTCACGAATGTTATAACTTGTATATGACATGATATTATATATATGAACATATATATATGTTTAACATGATGAAATGATAAGTAAGTATCTTATTATGTATATTAACAATGAAGCTTATACATAAAACAAGACTACTAACCTAAGAAATTCAAAACGATATCTATACGTAACGATTATCGTTGTAATAACGTCTTAATATTTATATATCATATTAAGATATATTAGTACATCATGTTATCATAATATTGTAATAATTTAACATCTCATTAGATATAATAACAATGGGATTAATTACATTTATTAACTTATAGGTTCTGAAACAACATGTACATGTAACGACTAACGATGACTTAACGACTCAGTTAAAATGTATATACATGTAATGTATTAAGATGTATTGTTACACTTTTGAAAGACTTAATGACACATATCAAAGTACTTCTACTTAACAAAAATGCTTACAATTACATTCTCATTCATTTTCATCAACAATTCTACTCGTATGCACCCGTATTCGTACTCGTACAATACAAAGCTCCTAGATGTACATATTATTGGTATATACACTTCAATGATCAGCTCTTAGCAGCCCTTAATGAGTCATCAAATATGTGGGAACCATTCTTTGTAATCTAGTATGAATTATTTAGCAAGATTACAAAAATATTATTAATCATTCATGACTTATTTACAAGAAAACAAACCTACATATCCTTTATATCTAATCTATATATCACGACCTAAAACACATACAAACACCTTCATTCTTAAATTTTTTTCATCTAATTGAACTTTCTCAAGTTCTATCTTCAAGTTCTAAGTGACTTTCATAAATTCTATAAGTTCTAGTTTCATAAAATCAAGAATACTTTCAAGTTTGCAAGTATACTTCCAATCTTTCTAATCCATTCCAAGTAATCATCTAAGATCAAGAAACCTTTGTTACTTACAGTATGTTATCATTCTAATTCAAGGTAATACTCATATTCAAACTTTGATTCAATTTCTATGACTATAACTATCTTAATTCGAGTAGAAAATCTTACTTGAACTTGTTTTTGTGTCATGATTCTACTTCAAGAACTTCCAAGCCATCCAAGATCCTTTGAAGCTCTAGATCATTTCTTGTTATTTCCAGTAGGTTTAACTACTAAACTTGAGGTAGTAATGATATTCATAACATCATTCGATTCATATATATATATATATATCATATATATATATATATATATATATATATATATATATATATATATATATATATATATATATATATATATATATATATAACTATCTTATTCGAAGATTTAAACTTGTAATCACTAGAACATAGTTTAGTTAATTCTAAACTTGTTCGCAAACAAAGTTAATCCTTCTAACTTAACTTTTAAAATCAACTAAACACATGTTCTATATCTATATGATATGCTAACTTAATGATTTAAAACTTGGAAACACGAAATACACCGTAAAACCGGACATACGCTGTCGTAGTGAAATCGGGGGCTGTTTTGGGTTAGATAATTAAAAACTATGATAAACTTTGATTTAAAAGTTGTCCTTCTAGGAAAATGATTTTTCTTATGAACATGAAACTATATCCAAAAATCATGGTTAAACTCAAAGTGGAAGTATGTTTTTCAAAATGGTCATCAAGACGTCGTTCTTTCGACTGAAATGACTACCTCTTACAAAATTGACTTGTAACTTGTATTTCTGACTATAAAATTATACTTTTTCTCTTTAGTTTCATAAATTTCAGTTCATTATGAAATCATAGCAATTGGAATCACTCAAAATGGATTTAAAACGAAGAAGTTATGGGTAAAACAAAATTGGAAATTTTTGCTTGTTGTAGCTACGTGAACTTTGTAACAAATCTATACTAATCATAACTTAACTAACTTATATTGTATTATACATGTATTCTAACATATATTATGTAATCTTAATAGACCATAGACACGTATACTATGTTTTTACATATCATATCAACGTCATCTATATATATTATTTGGAACAACCATAGACACTCTATATGCGGTAATGATCGAGTTAGCTATACAGGGTTGAGGTTGATTCCAAAATAATATATATACTTTGTGTTGTGATCGAGTCTGAGACTTGTATGCACTGGGTCGTGGATTGATTCGAGATAATATATATTGATTTATTTATGTACTACTAACTGTGGACAATTATTTGTAGAATACGAACGTTGGACTGTTAACTTAACAAACTTAAATCGTTAAAACATAATAAAACATATTGTGAATATATTTTAATCATACTTTGATATATATGTATATATTTGTTATAGGTTCGTGAATCGACCAGTGGCCAAGTCTTATTTTCAACGAAATAAAAATCTGTGAAAGTGAGTTATAGTCCCACTTTTAAAATCTAATATTTTTGGGATGAGAATACATGCAGCTTTATAAATGTTTTACAAAATAGACACAAGTACGCAAAACTACATTCTATGGTTGGATTATTAAACCGAATATTGTCCCTTTAAGTCTGGTAGCCTAAGAATTAGGGAAATGGCCCCTAATTGAAGCGAATCCTAAAGATAGATCTATTGGGCCTAACAACCCCATTCAAGTTATGAATGGCTTTAGTACTTCGATTTATATGGTGATTGCGATTGCCAATTTATGACATACTTGCGAGTATGCGGGGAATATTCTATATGCATTAAAGTTAATGCCGGTTACCAGGTGTTCATCATATGAATGATTTTTATACACTTGCGAGTGTAAGATTATTGACTAAATGAAATCTTGTGGTCTATTATTACGATTTGATAAATATATAAGTTAAACCTATAACTCACCAACATTTTTTTTTGACGTTTTAAGCATGTTTATTCTCAAGTGATTATTAAGAGCTTCCACTATTGCATGCTAAATAAAGACATGATTGGAGTCTATATGCTTGTATAATATTATTTAAAAACTGCATTCGAAGACTTAAGTTGTTGTGTAATATTATTGTAAACCATTATGTAATGGTTGTGTGAGAACGCTATATTTTAGATTATCATTATTTGATAATCTTCGTTGAAATGTCCCGTTCATATTGATTATAAACGTTCCATATTAATTGATTTCGTTGCGAGGTTTTGACCTCTATATGAGACGTTTTTCAAAGACTGCATTCATTTTTAAAACAACCATAACCTTTATTTTGTCAATAAAGGTTTTAAAAACATTACGTAGATTATCAAATAATGATAATCTAAAATATACTATTTACACACGACCATTACATAATGGTTTACAATAGAAATATATTACATCGACATATGTTTCTTGAATGCAGTTTTTACACAATATCATACAAACATGGACTCCAAATCTTGTCCTTATTTTAGTATGCAACAGCGGAAGCTCTTAGTATTCACCTGAGAATAAACATGCTTTAAACGTCAACAAAAATGTTGGTGAGTTATAGGTTTAACCTATATATATCAAATCGTAACAATAGACCACAAGATTTCATATTTCAATACACATCCCATACATAGAGATAAAAATCATTCATATGGTGAACACCTGGTAACCAAAATTAACAAGATGCATATATAAGAATATCCCCATCATTCCTGGACACCTTTCAGATATGATATAAATTTCGAAGTACTAAAGCATCCGGTACTTTGTATGGGGTTTGTTAGGCCCAATAGATCTGTCTTTAGGATCCGTGTCAATTAGTAGATCGGTTTACTAATTCTTAGGTTACCAAGCAAAAAGGGGCATATTCGGCTTCGATCATTCACCCATATAATGTAGTTTCATTTACTTGTGTCTATTTCGTAAAACACTTATAAAACTGCATGTATTCTCATCCCAAAATATTAGATTTTAAAAGTGGGACTATAACTCACTTTCACAGATTTTTACTTCGTCGGGAAGTAAGACTTGGCCACTGGTCGATTCACGAACCTATAACAAATATGTACATATATATCAAAGTATGTTCAAAATATATTTACAACATTTTTAATACGTTTTAATGTTTTAAGTTTATTAAGTCAGCTGTCCTCGTTAGTAACCTACAACTAATTGTCCACAATTAGATGTACAGAAATAAATCGATATATATTATATTGAATCAATCCACGACCCAGTGTATACACGTCTCAGGCTAGATCACAACTCAAAGTATATATATTTTTGGAATCAACCTCAACCCTGTATAGCTAACTCCAACATTACTGCATATAGAGTGTCTATGGTTGTTCCAAATAATATATATAGATGGTTCGATATGATATGTCAAAACATTTGCATACGTGTCTATGGTATCCCAAGATTACATAATATATTAGAATACATGTATAATACAATACAAGTTAGCTAGGATATGATTAATATAAATTTGTTACCAATTTTCACGTAGCTACAATAAGCAAAAATATCCAATCTTGTTTTACCCATAACTTCTTCGTTTTAAATCCGTTTTGAGTGAATCCAATTGCTGTGGTTTCATATTGAACTTAAGTTTATGAATCTATACAGAAAAAGTATAAGTTTATTGTCATAAATTTAAGTTACATGTCAATTACTAAAGAGGTAGTCATTTCCGTCGAAAGAACGACATCTTGATGACCATTTTGAAAAACATACTTTCACTTTGAGTTTAACCAAGATTTTTGGATATAGTTTCATGTTCATATGAAAAATAATTTTCCCAGAAGAACAACTTTTAAATCAAAGTTTATCATAGTTTTTAATTAACTAACCCAAAACAGCCCGCAGTGTTACTACGACGGCGTATATCCAGTTTTACGGTGTTTTTCGTGTTTTCAGGTTTTAAATCATTAAGTTAGCATATCATATAGATATAGAACATGCATCTAGTTTATTTTAAAATTCAAGTTAGAAGGATTAACTTTTGTTTGCGAACAAGTTTAGAATTAACTAAACTATGTTATAGTGATTTCAAGTTTAAACCTTCGAATAAGATAGCTTTATATGTATGAATCGAATGATGTTATGAACATCATTACTACCTCAAGTTTTGTGGATAAACCTACTAGAAATGAGAAAAATAGATCTAGCTTCAAAGGATCCTTGAATGGCTTGAAAGTTCTTGAAGCAGAATCATGACACGAAAACAAGTTCAAGTAAGATTTTCACTCGAAATAAGATTGTTAGATGTAGAAATTGAATCAAAGTTTGAATATGAATACTACCTTGAATTAGAAATATAACCTACTGTAAATAACAAAGGTTCCTTGATCTTAGATGATTACTTGGAATGGATTAGAAAGCTTGGAAGTAGACTTGCAAACTTGGAAGTATTCTTGTTTTTTATGAAACTATACTTATGGAATTTATGAAGAACACTTAGAACTTGAAGATGGAACTTGAGAGAGATCAATTAGATGAAGAAAATTGAAGAATGAAAGTATTTGTAGGTGTTTTTGGTCGTTGGTATATGGATTAGATATAAAGGATATGTAATTTTGTTTTCATGTAAATAAGTCATGAATGATTACTAATATTTTTGTAATTTTATGAGATATTTTATGCTAGTTGCCAAATGATGGTTCCCATATGTGTTAGGTGACTCACATGGGCTGCTAAGAGCTGATCATTGGAGTGTACATACCAATAGTACATACATCTAAAAGCTGTGTATTGTACGAGTACGAATACGGGTGCATACGAATAGAATTGTTGATGAAACTGAACGAGGATGTAATTGTAAGCATTTTTGTTAAGTAGAAGTACTTTGATATATGTCTTGAAGTCTTTCAAAAGTGTAAGAATACATATCAAAACACAACATGTATATACATTCTAATGGAGTCGTTAAGTCTTCGTTAGTCGTTACATGTAAGTGTTGTTTTGAAACCTTTAAGTTAACGATCTCAATTAATGTTGTTAACCCAATGTTTATTATATCAAATGAGATGTTAAATTATTATATTATCATGGTATTATGATGTATGAATATCTCTTAATATGATATATACATTAAAATATCGTTACAACGATAATCATTACATATAAGTCTCGTTTCGTAATTCATGAGTTAGTAGTCTTGTTTTTACATATGTAGTTCATTGTTAACATACTTAATGATATATTTAAATATCATTTTATCATGTTAAATATAGTATATCAATATCTTAATATGATACATATGTATTTAGTAGACGTTATCATAACGATAATCGTTATATATATCATTTCGAGTTTCTTAACTTAGTAATCTCATTTCTTATGTATATCACACATTGTTAATATACTTAGTGAGATACTTACTCATCATAATCTTATGTCAACCATATATATATATGTCTATATATACCACAACATGTAGTTTTTACAATTTTGTAACGTTCGTGAATCGCCGATCAACATGGGTGATCAATTCTCTATATGAAACTTGTTTCATTTAATCAAGTCTTAACAAGTTTGATTGCTTAACACGTTGGAAACATTTAGTCATGTAAATATCAATCTCAATTAATATATATAAACATGGAAAAGTGCGGGTCACTACATTCGTAATGTTTTTAAACCTTTATCGATAAAATAAAGGTTATGGTTTGTTTTTAAAAATCGAATGCAGTCTTTTGAAAAATGTCTCATATAGAGGTCAAAACCTCGCAACAAAATTAATTAATATAAAACGTTTATAATCGATATGAACGGGACATTTCACTATGGTCTTCGATGGATGTTAAAGAATAAGAAGGATGAACAGGGTATCGTGATCAGAAAGAAAGCTAGGTTGGTGGTAAAGAGATATCAACAAATCCCTGAGATTGACTATGATGAGGTTTTTGCTCCGGTTGCTCTACTGGAAGCAATTAGAATTTTCTTAGCTTTTTCATCTTTCATGGGTTTTAAAGTATATCAGATGGATGTAAAAAGCGCGTTTTTGTATGGAGAGGTCAATGAAAGAGTATTTGTTGATCAACCACCTAGTTTTGAAGATCCTCATTTCCCCGAAAAGGTTTATCGACTTGAAAAGGCACTTTATGGTCTTCACCAAGCTCCTGGAGCGTGGTATGCCACGTTGTCCAACTATATGCTTGAAAATGGTTTTAGGAGAGGTGTCATTGATCAGACACTTTTCATCAAGAAAAAGGGACAACATCTTATGTTGGTGCAGGTTTATGTTGATGATATTATCTTCGGGTCAACTGATCAGGGAATGGTTGATGAGTTTGAGAAGGTCATGCAGCGAAAGTTCAAAATGAGTTCCATGGGAACTATAAAGTTTTTCTTAGGTTTGCAGGTAGCTCAGAAGGATAAAGGTATCTTCTTGCATCAGACCAAGTATGTTGCTGATATTCTGAAGAGGTTTCAAGTGGAAGCAGAAAGACCAGGTAAGACTCCGTTGTCAGTGAATCATGGGATCTCACCTGATTGTGAGGGTGCTCCAGTAGACCCTACATTGTACAGGGCGATCATAGGTTCTCTAATGTATCTTACAGCTTCTCGACCAGATATTATGTTTGCGGTTTGTCTGTGTGCTTGTTATCAGGTGAATCCTAATGTTCATCATATGTTCGTGGTTAAGAAGATTCTGAGGTATTTGAAAGATACACCGAGTTTAGGGTTATGGTATCCGTGTGAGGATGGGTTTGATCTCACAGCTTATAGTGATTCTGACTATGGTGGTTGCAAGAAAGATTTCAAATCACATCAGGAGGTTGTCAGTTCCTTGGTAGAAATCTAGTTACCTGGCAGTGTAAGAAGCAGACAACAGTGGCTCAGTCCACTTGTGAAGCAGAATATATTGCCACGGCCAGCTGTACATCGCAGGTTATCTGGATTCAACAGCAACTACGTGACTACGGTTTGTAAATTTCTAACACTCCTATTTATGTTGATAATACTGCTGCCATAGCTATAACTAAAAATCCCGTAAATCATTCTAAAACGAAACATATAGGGATTAAATACCATTTCATTAGAGACTGCTATGAGAAAAAGTTAATAGATGTAGTACAGATAGACACTACAACCTAACGGGCTGATCTCTTCACTAAAACTTTTGATAAACCACGCTTTGAGTTCTTGTTAAAAGAAATCGGAATTAAATTTCTAACTAACATGGTTCTTGAAACAGAGGCTCCTAACACAGAGGAACCTCCCAAAGAAACTGAGTTATGAATGCCCTAGAACTTCCTGTATAGTATGTGTACCTTGCATAGTATTTAGTAGGTCATTTGCATGCTTAATTTTCGTTTGCATGATAGATTTTTGTTTTCTGATAGTACTGCATGCTAGTTTGTGTTTTTATTTTGTTTTTATGTTTTTATACAGATAAAATTGAAAAGCCATAAAAATTATAAAACCAGAAAATCAAATAAAAAGTTGAATAATTGAAAAATCCATAAAAAAGTGAAAAATTCAGAAAATGAGTTGTTTATTCTATTTGTGGGGACGTGATTGCAATACTGAACTGACATATATAGAGAATGCTTAATAGTATATTGGTAAACTTTATTAACATAATTCTGGATAGAGATGATCACAATAATAACGCGTAAATATCATGATGAGGAAATCATGGAAAGGTTTACAGCGGTTGAGGGTAGTCACCTACTTATCACTGAATATGTACTGAGAAATGATTGTTAAGAAACTCAATAGACGGTTGAGGTCTCCCCTATTACGATTTATACTCGGTAGCAAAGGATAATTTTGTGAGTCCCCAAGGTGAGCATACTTTGTGTATAATGCATACTTGTTTCTATCTACCTTTATTACTTGGACAGAAAGTCAACAACATAGATGTCGGGTATCCAAAGGGAGGTGTTCTCTCTAGATGGGTTGAGAAGTGCAATTATGTATCACAGACATAGAATGATTTGAACAACTCAATGTCATCAGGTTATAGACTTCAACATCAGAAGAGTGGTTTTTTGTGCAGACACTACAAAAGTCAAAGACAATGGTGCATCATCATGTACAGTTATATTTATTTTATTTATTTTGTTTATGTTTTGTAATCTAGCATGGAAATCATCGCAACATCAGAAAAAAAAAAATTGCTTACGTTTTGTTTCTCAATTTGTAAATACATTGACGCACCACATTACTGCAAGATAAATCATGGATCAAGAATTGAACAAGGTTGAAGGATTCACATGGATGATTAAGTTATCTACATCCGAGGGGGAGAATTGGATTGTATCGGATCATCTGATATAGAGAACTTAAATCATTCTGTGATATGGGATTGTACCTATTGACCTGGATAGCAGGAAATATCGTCTGGAGGATACCTTAGCGTTCCATCACTCAAATATATATCACTACCATCCATCCAACACCATACGTCATACGATTTCCGTTTAAGTATGGGGTTTATAGCGGCCGGTATGTGTTTTCTCAAAGTATGCAATAAATTTGAGATAAACAATGTTATCTGAAACGAAAGGTATAAGTTTAAGGTAGAAGCTCATGGCTGACAGTGTTGCTAGAAACATCGTGAGATGGTTCTGTTCAATCAAATTGAAAGTACATTGATGTGATAAGAGGACATCGTCAATATATTTGTGCTCAATTGTTCTACCTGAAACATCGTGCGATCTCAAATGAGGACTGACTTCGTGGTCAAAATCTAACATTGTAAGATGTTAAAGTAATTAATTATAACGTGATCATCAAAGTCTAGTGTGAGAGTTGGTAGATGTTTATTGATATATTTGAAAGTTATTCTTATCTGTCTCGTCAAACATGAATTAACATGTCAACATAGTTCAGTTCTGATCCCCGAAATCAAAAGATTGAATCATTTTGGTATGTCAACTCACTGAAATATGTGTTATGTCTTTCTTAGTGTGGTACATGATAAACTATTTCATCTGATCTCATGATAATAACATCTGATATTTGCTGAATATGTCTTTGTTGATCATGACACACTGGATCTTGTACAGTAGTTTGGTTTATAGCTTTGCATGTGCATTTATATCTGAAAATCCAAAAATAGTTGCGGTATTTGTTATTTGCATGTGCATTTATGTTTTAAGTTTTAGGCATGGCAAATCAGTTCTCTGAAAGGTTCACTCTGTTTTTCTTTAAAATTGGAAATAAGTTGTTTGAAACTCAAAGAAACAAAGCATGCTTAATTTTATACTGTAGAGATCAGTCCACGGGGGAGTGGATGTGAAAAGGGATGTAAAGACTGAATGTGAAATGCCTTAAGTTTTAGGATTTTCAAAACCAAGACTACCGACCGACAGTCAAGACCTTCGGCCGAAGGTAAAGAAAATCAACCGATTGTCTAGACCATCGGGCCGTAGGACAAGACCATCGGCCGATGGTCACTGAGAGGGTATAAAAGGACCCAAAATACCACTGGGTCAGTCACTTGGTGATTTTGGTAAATTTTTACAATCGATTTTCAAGTTTGAGCGATAGGAGTTTTTGACCGTGTATTTAGTGCATCTTTTCTTTGTGATTCCAGTGCCATAATCCAGGTATTTCAATTCGATCTCATTTGTTAGTTTTCAATGATTTTAGGATTGAAAAAGTTAAAAATTTTAGTGCCTAATTCGTTGATATTTTAGTTGTTTTGATTGAATTGATTGATATGTGTATGTTAATCGGTGTTGTCTGATGCTTATACGCCTGTTCTTGTCCAAAATTACATCGATTTGATGAAAACGGGTATTCTAATTGGGGACAGATCTGATGAACTACTCTCGGCCGAAGGTCTCTGACCCTCGACCGATGGTGTCTTACTCTCGGCCGTAGGTCTTCACCCTCGGTCGTAGGTCCCTAAGTTTGAACAGATAGTAATTCTTGTGATGTGTTTAGACCGACTGCCGTAGGTCTATACCATCGGACCGATGGTCTACTCCATCGACCGATGGTCGTTCAATTGGACCGATGGTGCAGTTTTGTGTTTGATTTGCATGAATTTTAGATTTTTGGTGATTTCAGTTATACCTATCTAATGTTAGTGCTTGTAGTTTGTATAAGAATGTCAGGTGGGTCTTTTGTTGGACAATGGATGTTTAACATCGAGCGTAGGAGAATTCTAGCTAGTAATTGACGTATTCTAGTGGAACAAAAGGTCATTGATAATGCTAAAAACGAACATATATTTCATAGCATTATCATTCTAGAAAGACAAGCTTTTAGTTGCAATTGTTCTATTTCCAAGTAATATTCGTTTAAATAATAAAAGGTGAAGATAAAAGATAGAATCGATGATTTGAAGACGCAAACGACCAAAAAGCTAAAAAGTACAAAGTACAATCCAAGTGGTTCAAATTATTGATGAGAAACGTCTAGAAATTACAAGAGCACAAGCCGCAAAAAGCAAAGTACAAGATATTAGATTATACGAAAAGGCGTTCGAAAATCCGGAACCGAGACATGAACCAACTTTCAGCACGCGATGCAACGGACCAAAAATTACAAGTCAACTATGCACAAGAATATAATATAATATATAGTTAATTATATATATTATTATATATTATAATTATAAGCAGCCCACGTTTAAATCACTATGGTGAGCTGGAATCCAAAGCTCCGCACTCGCGGAGCTATGAAGCACAAAACCTCTGCACTCGCGGAGCTGTACAGTTCAAAGTGGGCCTATAAAAGGCCGCGCATTCTGATCGATTTTATCATTCCTTTTCCTTCTTTCTATCTACGTAATATATATATATATATAATTATAATTATAATTTTACTTTAAAGTTTAATAATAATAAGGCTATAGTGGCGAATGTTTTAAGTTTGTAAGTCGAAATTTTGTCCGTGTAACACTACGCGATTAATACTCATTGTAAGTTATGTTCAACCTTTTTAAATTAATGTCTCGTAGCTAAATTATTATTATGATTATTTAATCCAAAGTAATCGTGATGTTGGACTAAATATTAAGACGGGGTTATTGGGCTTTGGACCATAATTGGGGTTTGGACAAAAGACCGACACTTGTGGAAATTGGACTATGGGCTATTAATGGGCTTTATATTTGTTTAACTGAATGATAGTTCGTTAATTTAATATAGAGATTTACAATTTGAGGTAATTATAAATAACCACATACACTCGATCGGACACGATGGGCGGGATATTTATAAATACTAATAATCGTTCATTTAACCGGACACGGGAATGGATTAATAATCAATGGACTCATTAAAACAGGGGTGGATTACATACAAGGACACTTGGTGTAATTGTTAACAACGTATTAAAACCTTGGGTTACACGCAGTCGATATCCTGGTGTGATCATTAACAAAGAATTAAGACCTTGTTACAGTTTAAATCTCAATTAGTTGGAATATTTGACTTCGGGTATAAGGGTAATTTGACGAGGACACTCGCACTTTATATTTATGACTAATGGACTGTTATGAACAAAAACCAGATGGACATATCGAATAATCCAGGACAAAGGACAATTAACCCATGGTAATAAATTAAAATCAACACGTCGAACATCATAATTACGGAAGTTTAAATAAGCATAATTTCTTTAATTTATATCTCATCGTACTTTTATTTACCGTCATTTTATTTATCGTCATTTTATTTATCGTACTTTAAATTATTGCACTTTTATTTATCGCACTTTTATTTATCGTCATTTACTTTACGCTTTAAATTAAGTTATGTTTATATTTAATATTTTACATTAGGTTTTAATTGTGACTTAAGACATAAAATTAACAAACCGGTCACTAAACGGTAAAAATCCCCTTTTATAATAATAATAATATTACTTATATATATTTTTATATAAATATAGTTTAAAATAAATATAGCGTTAGACTCAGCTAGCTCCCTGTAGAACGAACCGAACTTACTAAAAACTACACTACTATACGATTAGGTACACTGCCTATAAGTGTTGTAGCAAGGTTTAGGTATATCCATTCAATAAATAAATAAATAACTTGTGTAAAATTGTATCGTATTTAATAGTATTTCGTAATAAAAATATAACTATTTCGTATACACCTCGCATAACATCAG
Organism: Rutidosis leptorrhynchoides; assembly: GCF_046630445.1. NCBI lineage: Eukaryota > Viridiplantae > Streptophyta > Magnoliopsida > Asterales > Asteraceae > Rutidosis > Rutidosis leptorrhynchoides. Next base: position 195,949,119 of record NC_092335.1, read on the forward strand.
TCATCGCGACTCGACAGACCTATGCTCCTAGGGAACAAATTGGGTGTCAGGCTTTCCTAGACATTGGGGATTACTTTTGTCTTCAATTGGTGAGGGAGTTTTATGCCAATGTGGCCTTAGAAGATAGTAAGAAGAGATTTGTACACTCAGGCCTATTTGACCAACAGTATAAGTGGACCATGGAGGAATTCTCAAACCTGTTGAATGTTCCTCACACTGGTGTTAAAATACTGTATCCTAGCAAAGATCTAAGAAAGATTCCCAATAAATTCAAACTGTCTGACATAATTGCAAGGATATGCAAGCCTGGGAGAGTAGTTAATGCTTGTAGGGTTGAGATTAGTGATGATGATGTGTCACATCAACATGAGTTACACTTGAGAATAATCAAAAGTAATGTGACCTTTAGGAGAGAAGAAGATAATCTATTGTCTGGTACTGAAGCTCTGCTTTTGTATTGCCTACTAGAGGGTATTCAAGTGAATATGGGTCACTATCTCATTCATATGATGAAATATTTTCTTGAGATGGAAGAACCATTTCCTTATGCGGCCTTATTGCATATGTTGTTTGAGAAACTTGGAGTGGTGCAGTATGTCACGAGGCTGGTGCCAGAGAATCCCATTGTGGGATAAGTGATTCTGAATCTCTGTTTATGTGTGTGATCTTGTCTTAATGTATTTTCAGTTTGGTTTGTAATTTGATGATGCTAGCCTGTTAGCATTGATACATTACTCTAAGTCTGTAATAATTTTATTTCGGATATGTAATAATGTAATCATGAGCCTGATCTACCAGGATAAGTAATGTAATATATTCTGTGATGATTACACTGTGTTATCTGATAGGTCATGACTATACAATGCTTATTTGAGTTGTGTTTGCAGTTATTTTCATAATGTCAGGTGTTCAAGCTGATCAGGAGAATGTTGCACACGGATTCGATACTGAATCTTCGGGAGGTCCATTATCTGTTGATCTTCCAGGGTTGAAAGCTAACAGTGGTTCCAATCTCACTGCGTGTTTAAATGAGAAAGGCCCTAATGCTGGTAAATACAAGGGTGTGATCGAGTTTCTAAAACGTTCAAGAGTGTTTGCAGCTATCTCTATGCCGTGTACAGCATATTACTCACATCAGAGAGAGTTCTGGGAACATGCACGGATTGAGACTGTAGATGACAGGAAGGTTATTGTAAGTACTGTTTGTGGTCAGGAGATAAAGATATCTGAAGATACGATTCGAAACACATTCTTGTTTGAGGATGATGAGAACATGCCGAAGAAGTTGTCAAAGACAAAGATTACTGGATGTGTGTTAAGGTGCAAATATACTGGTGATATTATGAGAGCTACGATTAAAAGAAGTGGATTCACTCCACCGTATAGATATTTGTCGCTTGTTGTGCTGAGGTGTTTAAGTCCATTACAAGGTGGATTTGATGAGTTGAGTGAGATATATCAAGGGATGTTTTCCGCCCTAGTATTGAAGGCTGACTTCAACTTCTCAGGAGTTATCTTTGATTTGCTGGTAGAGAATGTGACCAACAAGTTGTTTCTGATTTATCCGAGATTCTTGCAAATTATGATTAACCGCCAAACTGTTGATTTGCCTAGATTGAAGAAGGATATCATTGAACTAAAGCATATGACAGATCTTACCTTCAATAAATTGAACCAAAAGAGGAGTGCTAATGATGGCAAGCTTGTGTGTCATCTTGCAAGAGAAAACTATCAGTGTCCTCCATGGAAGAAATGGAGAAATGAGACAAGTGTATCTGATAGAGAGCCTGATTTTGAATTGGTAAATAGCGATGAGGAAGTGGATCAACTGATAAATACTCAGACTGCTGGTGGATCTGGTACGGGTGCGTTAGTTGATGAGACAGGAGATGTTCATCATGATGTTGGTATTGATGATGCTTTTAGGGGTTCAAAAAGGAGAATGGTTGCAGATGAGAGTTCTCAGGTTTCAACAAAGCTTAAATTGAAAAGGAGGTTCAAACTGGTTTATAAAGATGCTGGTGGATCATTCGCTGGAACTCAACCAGTGACACCGCCACCGCAGACTCAAGGACAACAACCATCACAACAGCAACGTCCATCAACACAACAATCACCACATGTGGTTCAACAAGTCTCCCAAGAGACTGTTTCTACTCCTACTCCGGAAGTTCCGTCTCATGCTGGAACTGAGGGAGGTGTTGGATCATCAGCTCTTCGCACGATAAATGATTTATATGTGCAAGCTATGGCTGATAATTTGAGGATGAGAAAGTAAATGGACGAGAAGTATGAGAAGCTTCAAGAAGATAACCGGGTCAAGTCCGAAGATGTTGAACGGTTGACCATGCAGGTTGACTTGTTACAGAAAAAGGTGAGTGATCAGTCATTGCTACTGACTAATGCGAAAAGAGAAGTAGCTGAGGCTAAGGAGTTGGCTGCATCAGCTATTAAAAGATTGAATGCTTGGGATGAGAAGTTTGAGCTTATCGAGATGACCGAGGATGAGATTGATAACCGAATGATGGAGGCTCCTGGTTCTTCACATGCTACTGCACTGTCAGTAATTCCTCTTAAAATTGATTATAGTTTTAGTGATTTCTTTTATAAACAGGATGAGCTCAAGCATTTTGTTATTTATGATGAACTAGAAGAGGGAGAGATCCCTCACAACCTCACCAGAGAAGAGCTGGATGAACTGGTGCGTCTAGAACAAGAGGAAGCTAAAGCAGCTGACGCACAGTCCGACGATTCTCCATCCGAGGATGAATCTTTTGGTCCAGAGATTACTGAGGATATAAGTGATAGAGATGTTGATGGTTTAGTTGAGGATGTGACACATGAAGATTTTCCTACATATCAGAATGATCAGAATGAAGATCTTCCTGGTTTTGAAGAATTGTTTAAAACTAATGATGAGCTTTTGGATCGTAAGTGTAAAGAGAAAGAACAATCTGAAGTTTTGCCTGAAGGTTTCTTGCCAGTCAAATACAGTAAGGAAAGAATATTTTGAGAATTATAAAATATTGTGAGAAACCAACGATTGAGCCGAAGTATTTGAAGATGATAAACTTGAGAAAGAATGCAAAAGGAAGGATTCTGGCATGGGCATACATTGAAGAATTCAACATGTTTGCAGTTAAAAGAGAGTTTGGTGTTGATTACTTTAAACATGGTCACGAATTCAAGTCGCTACCGTATTTTGAGTTGATCCAGATTGCTAGATTGAAAATGTTGTATTGTGGAATGAATGATCGATCTTCACTGTTGGTAAAGAAGATTCGAATTGCGTTCAAATCAAAGGATTGGGAAGGTTTTAGACCACAGTTTCCGAGGATTAGTTATAGGGTCAATCAGAGAACCGATGAATCTAAACGCATTGTGAAGTATAAGCGGGCAAAGACTATGAAGAAAGTACCTTTAAGGAAATTGCCTCAGAACTGGAGTCAGAGATTCAGATGGTGGTATTATGATGACCGTGCAGAAGAAGCTGTGATAGTGTTGGATAAGGTGAATGAGAATCATATTGAATACATTCGTGTATTGGATCCGATTTGGCTGCGAAACTGTACCGAGGCTGACATTTTCACGTTATATTATAATCGTATGCTTTATCGACGTGAGAACAAGGTGCAGGCTAAACAATATGTGAAAGTAGCTAAGCTGTGTTACTTGAACAACATGGTGATTGATCCGTACGAATGAATTAGATGACGACTGAAGACTTTTGATATAGAACTAGGTCTTAGGGGGAGTTTGTTGGTGCATAATCCCGAGTTCTATAATTGTAATATGTTCTATTCGTATTGTAGTTTACATTTCAGTCGTGTATGAACATTATCGTTAACGTTTGTGTTTGATATTGATTAATTGATAATGTGAAATGGTTTAGAGCTGTTTGGTTGGCAGCTCAGACAATCGACCGATGGTAGAGACCATCGGTCGAGGGACGAATACCACCGGCCGTAGGTCAGAGACCACCGGCCGATGGTCACTGTAATCGTATATATATAGGGAAGTCGGGTTTCATTGTTAGGTTACACACCCTACACCCTATTGCCGTCATAATTCGCTGTTACTATCGTCCCAGATCATACCCCAACCGAATACAATCATCAAGGTGTCGATCACATCAACATATTGTTGGTTAGATTGATCCTAAGGTGAACCAAGTATTCGATTCATTCTAGTTTAGCGTTTTCCGCCTCTAATCTAGTAATAACGTTTGATCTAAGATCCTTAGAACGTCTACAATGTTGACAGTGCCATCAATTGTTGGGAACTCCCTGCTTGGAGTGAGAATTGAACCTGGTTGACAGTACCTCAAGTTGAATCTCACCTCATACCACTCAAGCCAAGCTTCGGTGGTATTTGTTTGGAACATACTGGCATATACATTCGTGTTATCATGACTGAGGATGGTTTTAATATGATTATATGACATAAGCCAGCTAATTCGCAGGTGTTTAGTTAAGTATTACGGAGTAATTAATATAAATTGAAAACACAATAAGGCAAATAATAAAATCCTAAGGGTAAACTGCAATGTACTTGTACCTTAAATGATTTGTAAACATTGAAATATGTTAACTTTTATAATAATAATTTTTATTTATATTATTTATATTTACCTGTTACAATATTTTATTTCGTATATTTATTTAAAATTTGAAATATTTATTTATGTGAAGTTGTAATTATAAATGGAAAATGATCAAAAGAGAGATATAGTGATTTATTTTATTATTATTATAGGAATAATTAGAGAATAGCGAAAATAGAGTGAAAAGTTAACTTTAGTGTAAATGCCTAACCAGGATCACATTTATGAAACAAAGGACCAAAAGATTCAGAAAATGTATAAAAGACTAAACACATTATTCCAGTGTAACCACAAGTACTAACAACATAATTCTCAAAAAATTATCATAAGAAAATTTAGAGAAAGTTGTATTAATCAAAAAATCGCCATGCTTACATCAACCGAGAAAAACCTACTATTTGGACTCCTCGGTCCAAACAATGGCCTAAAATAGTAAACGCAAAAAAAATTAACAAGGTGAAACTTGAAAACATCACCAACATGTCCATTCTGTCTGATTTTTACATCAAATCTCATTTCAACTTTTTTTTGTTTTACATAAAAGTTGCTGTATATCACAAGGACCAAGGTAGACTTTAGCATTTCCTTTACCATTTTCTAATCCGTATTTTTAAACAAACAAATACGGAGTATTCAATATATTCATGCACGGAGTGATATCTTCCAAAATTTTCCGGTTAAAACAGAATTTTCCGTCAATACAGATTTTTCCGGCGAGAATCGCCGGAAGCGCGTAGCGGTTCTCTGGTGATCGGAAATCGATGAAATTTTCAGGTTTTGTTCGGATAATCGAGACGAATCTCGTAATGTAGGTTGTTTATCGTGATTTTGGGTAGAATGGAATAGATCTAAAAAAGGAGTTAGGTGGTGATAGAGGTGCGCCGAGTTTCGTGGTAGACGGTGGTGCGCCAGAGTTAGGTAGTAGATGAGGTGGCCGAAATTGGGTGGGTTCGCCGGATTCAAGGCGGCGGCGACAGAAAAAGGTGGGGAGGGTGAACGGCGGTGGATTGTTGCTGCCAGAAAATAGCAGCAGCGGTGGAATGGTGCTGAACGGCGTTTTATTAGACAGAGAAAGTAAAAATCAAGGAGAGAGTGTTTATGGCATGGTTCTGACTGTACCTATTACTCCGTACAATATTAAATTAATTTTAATTAATTAATTAAATTAAAATCTCAAATTAATAATTGTATAATCACCACAAGTGTTTCACGTGAAGTGTTTTCTCTACATCAGTTCACGTGGTCCGATGCAAAAAAATTTTGGTCCAATTAAAAATACCCAAAATAAAACTTTCGCATTATAAAAAAAACCATTGGTTTTTCCAAAATTGTTCATTCAAGATACTTGTATCATCGTTAATTAACCCTTTCCACACTGAACCTCATGTGCAACTGTGTAGTTTCAATCCATTTTGATTCTAGTTTCGTGTTCACGTTCACACTATAATTGATCCCTCAAATTCGGGTCAATTTACACAACAACCTCTCAAGTTTACACTTTATCAGGTGTTAAAAGTGTAAACATATAATTTTATTAAAATAAAAAAAAATTAATTTCCCAGAATTTATAACGGGCTCTATCTTCTCGCTCGGTGCGAGTTAAATTTTTTCGAGACCACCATTCAACTCGAAAAAGTCTCACGAATCCAACGGGACTAACTGTACGCGAAATGGACAAATTTAAAAAATCGCTTAACACAACGACAGCCCGTATCTTTCTGTTCGCCGGGAGTTAAATTTTTCCGACAGCACCGTTACACTCGAAATTTTTTTATGAACAAAACGAAACTAACTACGTTCGAAACGGATACTTTTTAAAAAACGCTTAAGATAATGACATCTAAAACGGCGCTTAAGACATGGGCCGTGTTCCCCTCTATAAATACACAACGCTACGTTAAAATATGAATGCACAGGTCGAAAGCCCCCGCCGCATCGCGCGGGCCGGATCCGGACTAGTTGATTATAAAAAACACCTTTCTACTACGTACCACTAAAAAACAAGGATCAGGATATGGATGCCTACAAATTTTTCTGTTTGTCCCTCTTACTTCCTTTTCTTTCTTCAGCACCAACAACTGATTGTCAAGCTTCTTACTGTGGTAATAATTTAAACGCATTACGCTTCCCTTTCAGATTAATCGATATTGTGGCTTTACTGGATTCAATCTACGTTGCGTTTTCCCAAACACAATACTTATCAACCTCCCGAGTGCCGGTGAGTTTGTCGTCAAAAACATCGACTACATTCATCAAGCCATGCAAATATACGACCCTTTGAATTGTCTTCCAGCTAAGCTTTCAAAATTAAACCTCTTATATACTCCTTATTCAGCTTCTTACTATCAAAACTTCACTCTTTTAAGTTATCCAAATGATACTAATTTCTCTATGTATAAACCTATTGAATGCCTTAGTAATTCGTCTTTTTTGATACTTGCTACTGATACTAAGGCTTTTGTGACATCAATGATGAGTAACGAGAGCGGTCGTGTGGTCTCTCAGCGATTAAATGCATGTGCCTATGAATCAACCATATGATGATGGATTGACGTCGCAACTCAACGAGGATAGAAGTCTAACATGGGGTACACCTGACTGTGAATATTGTGAAGCAAATGGTATGTCATGTGGTTATGTCTATCACCTCACAAACAATAACATGTTTCTCCAATAATTATGCTGACATTAAGACATCTCTCTCTGACAGTAAGACATCTCTCTAAATGTACTCTTTTGGTTTTCTGAAATGGTTATTATTCTATTAACCCATTAAAGATATATAATGTATTATGACATAACATAATACTTTTATTTGCTATTTTTCAAATTATATATTTGAAAAAATATTAGTTACAGAAAACTATTTTGTTTTGTCCCTACCACTAGGCTGCATTTGGGGTTAGTTACACAAAACTATCATTTCTATTTTCTCAAAAATTGGTTTTGAAAAAATCAATGCTTTTTTTTCTTCTTCTTATGGAATATGCAATAAACTGTAAATCACAGTTTTCAAATTTTGTAGTTATAAAAAAAAAAAAAAAAAAAAAAAAAAAAACTTTGTTTTCCTGTTTACTAAGAAAAATATAGTGTGAAATTTACAAGAAGTCTCGGGGCTAAACCTAATTAACAACGTATCTTATTCGGGTACTATGAAAACAAGAGATTATTTTTTTCTCAACTAAAATTAAAGCCCTTTAATATTATTATTTCAGGTGCTACTCGCGGAACTAGCACATTCAGAATCCTAGTTTTTGCCATGGGTATACCAGCCACGACAGCACTGGCGAGTTTACATATACCTCAATGGGGTCTCATGACCCCGCTAGTTAAAAAATTTGTTTTACAAACGATTATTAAAAATTTTATAGGACACCAATAAATATAATTGTAGGACCTCGTATATTTTTAAGTTTAGAATTTTATAGTCTAAGCCACTAAAAGATACTTAAAAATTAACCCACTTATAATTTTATAATATAAGCCACTAATAAATACGGACTATGCAAATATATACAGAAAAAATGTACTCTTTTTGTTTTTGTTTTCTCATACATGGTAACACAAACCACCTTTTACGGTTTTGCTCAACAAGACAAGACCTAATTACGATTTTGTTCTTCAATTTTTGGCAAAACTGGAACTACAATTTTAATCTGTCATTCACATATATTCATATATATGGTAGGATTTATTGTCCTATCTTGGGTTTTAATTTTGCAACTCTCAATTCTAACATGTAACTTATTCTTTGGCCGTAAAAAAAAAAAATAAAAAATAAAAATAAAAAATAAAAACTTATTCTTTTAGATTGTGTTGTGTGGATAATTATTACTGTATGTTTTTTTAAAAGGTCCACGTCAACCCCGAGATCATTTATTTCAGCAACGAGAGATCGAAAGTAAAACTTATAAGTTTATTCCATTATGCTTTGTTGATCATAAATTGTGGGTGGAGATCTATTTATAAATGATTGACTAATTTCATATATTGAGAAAGATGTGTTATATTGTATTAGCAATGATGCAATTGTGATGAATTTTATCGTATGAAACCGCATAGACAAAAGTAAAAGTTGCATTTAGTATTTAGTAGATTGAATATACGATATTTTTGTATTAATCATATGCTTTTGTTTAATGATGTTTGTAATGACCCGGTCCAATCCGACCCGACCCGACCTGAACTGAACCGACGCATTCAATTTTTCGTTTGAGTACGTTATCAGAAAATAATTTAGGACCCCATTGAGTTTCGATCCTGGATTCGCCACTGCACGACAGGATCCCTTGCGATCGCATGTTTCTTGTATTATAGAGATCGACGAGACCGACTTATGAATAGCAGTCGGAGAAGAGCCATCACCAGTGTAACCCCAGTAGACCCGAGTGAACCATCAAGCATTGTTGGTCTAGACCAAGCAACCATCGAGTCCTATACAAAAGTCATGTTTGGTGAAAGTAAGCGTCTCCCGGGACACAATGATACACCATGTCCTATATGCTTATCAGAGTACAACGTCGAGGAAACGGTGAGGTGTATACCCGAGTGTCTACATTGCTTTCATGCGGACTGCATTGATGAGTGGCTTAAGATGAATGGGACTTGTCCGATTTGCAGGAATTCGGCTGCTGTTTTAGAACAGACAGAATTATAGCATTTTATTTGTTGTTCTTAATGTGAACAACATACTTTGTTGCATAAATCATAGTATAATCAGATTCAGGGACAATTTGAGCAGTTTGGAAGAAAACATGAAGGACTAATATAAAGTCAATATGTTTGGGACGACTAAATTTGTTGGAAATAGGAGGCTATGTATATTATTTGGGGAAGAGAGGATTGATAATTTAGAAGTTTGATTGATCTTGAAAACTTTGTTTTATTGCTTATTGCTTTGCTTGATTACAAATGAGGGGTGAAGCCCTCTATTTATACTACTCAATGGAGTAGTCTAGAACTCTTCATCATCTACTAATATCTAGATATTTCCTAAGCATTATCTAGATATTTTCTAAGTATTATCTTTAGATATTTTACAAGATTTTTCTATACATTTTCACTACTAGATATTACAAGAAGTTTCTACAAAATGAACTACAATCTTGATCCAAAATACTTGAATACTTGCAACTTCAAATCTAAAACACATAGCCCAAATCAAGTTTAGTTTCCAACAGCCCCCCTTAAACTTGATTTCGTCACTCCGAGCATATTCCGTAATCTCTGAAATGTCTCGTGTTATAGGGGCTTTGTGAAAATATCAGCAACTTGGTCAAGTGACTTCGCGTACTTTATCCGCACCTCTTTACTTGTAACACACTCCCTGTAGTGACCCGAACTTTTCCATGATTATATATATTAAGTGAAAACTATATTTGCATGATTAAATGTTTCCAACATGTTAAGCAATCAAACTTGTTAAGACTTGATTAATTGAAATAGGTTTCATGTAGACAATTGACCACCCAAATTGACCGACGATTCACGAACGTAAAAAACTTGTAAAAACTATATGATGATATATATATATATATATATATATATATATATATATATATATATATATATATATATATATATATATATATATATATATATATATATATATATAGTTAACATGATATTATGATAAGTAAGTATCTCATTAGGTATATTAACAATGAGTTATATACATAAAAATGAGACTACTAAGTTAAAAAACTAGAAACGATATATATAACGATTATCGTTATAACAATGTCTTACTAAATACATATGTATCATATTAAGATATTGTTAAACTATATTTAACATGATGAAATGATAATTAAATATATCATTAAGTGTGTTAACAATGAACTACATATGTAAAAACAAGACTACTAACTTAAGGATTTCGAAACGAGACATATATGTAACGATTACCGTTGTAACGATATTTTAATGTATATATATCATATTAAGATATGTTCATACATCATAATATCATGATAATGTAATAAATTAACATCTCATTAGATATAATAAACAATGGGTTAACAACATTAAATGAGATCGTTAACTTAAAGGTTCTAAAACAACACTTACATGTAACGACTAACGATGACTTAACGACTCAGTTAAAATGTATATACATGTAGTGTTTTAAGATGTATTCATACACTTTTGAAAGACTTCAAGACACATATTACAATTACATTCACGTTTATTTTCATCAACAATTCTACTCGTATGCACGAGTATTCGTACTCGTACAATACCCAGCTTCTAAATGTATTTACTATTGGTATATACAATTCAATGATCAGCTCTTAGCAGCCCTTGTGAGTCACCTAACCATGTGAGAACCATAATTTAACTTTTAGCATGAAATATCTCACAAAATTACAAACTAATGTGACCTTATATGCCATCCCATATCACGTGAAAGAGGAAGCACACAAACACACTTTGATTTCCATTTTTATGCATCAAATTACTCTCTCTCAATTACTCTCTTAGTGTTCTAAGTGTTCTTCATCATTATAATCTAGCTCAATCTAGGTAACCAAGATCAACATACAAAACAACTACTCAAGAAAACTTCAAGAACACTTTCAAGTTTGCAAGTCTACTTTCAATTAATCCATTCCAAGCAATCATCTAGGATCAAAAAACCTTTGTTATTTACAGTAGGTTATCTCTATAATTCAAGGTAATAATCATATTCAAACTTTGGTTCAATTTATATAACTATAACAATCTTATTTCGAGTGAAAATCTTACTTGAACTTGTTTTCGTGTCATGATTCTACTTCAAGAACTTTCAAGCCATCCTAGAATCCTTTGAAGCTAGATCAATTTTTGTCACTTCCAGTAGGTTTACCTACTAAACTTGAGGTAGTAATTATGTTCATAACATCATTCAATTCGTATATATATAACTATCTTTTTCGAAGATTTAAACTTGTAATCACTATAACATAGTTTAGTTAATTTTAAACTTGTTCGCAAATAAAGTTAATCCTTCTAACTTAACTTTTAAAATCAACTAAATACATGTTCTATATCTATATGATATGCTAACTTAATGATTTAAAACCTGGAAACACGAAGAACACCATAAAACTAGACATACGCCGTCGTAGTAACACCGCGGGCTGTTTTGGGTTAGATAATTAAAAACTATGATAAACTTTGATTTAAAAGTTGATCTTCTGGGAAAATGTTTTTTCTTATAAACATGAAACTATATACAAAAATCATGGTTAAACTCAAAGTGAAAGTATGTTTTTCAAAATGGTCATTAAGACGTAGTTCTTTCGACTGAAATGAATACATCTTAAAATATTGACTTGTAACCTGTATTTCTGACTATAAACTTAAAATTTTTCTGTTTACTTTCATAAATTTCAGTTCATTATGAAACCATAGCAACTTGAATCACTCAAAACGGATTTAAAACGAAGAAGTTATGGGTAAAACAAGATTGGATAATTTTGCTTGTTGTAGCTATGTGAAATTTGTAACAAATCTATACAAATCATAACTTAACTAACTTATACTGTATTATACATGTATTCTAACATATATTATGTAATCTTGGGATACCATAGACACGTATACAATGTTTTGACATATCATATCGACCCATCTATATATATTATTTGGGAACAACCATAGACACTCTATATGTAGTAATGCTTGAGTTAGCTATACAGGGTTGACGTTGATTCCAAAATAATATATATACTTTGAGTTGTGATCTAGCCTGAGACTTGTATACACTGGGTCGTAGATTGATTCGAGATAATTTATATTGATTTATTTCTGTACATCTAACTGTAGACAACTAGTTGTAGATTACTAACGTTGGACTACTGACTTAACAAACTTAAATCGTTAAAACGTAATAAAAAATATTGTGAATATATTTCGATCATACTTTGATATATATATGTATATATTTGTTATAGGTTCGTGAATCGACCCGTGGCCAAGTCTTATTTTCCCGACAAAGGAAAAATCTGTGAAAGTGAGTTATAGTCCCATTTTTAATATCTAATACTTTTGGGATGAGAATACATGCAGTTTTGAAAATGATTTACAAAATAGACACAAGTAATTGAAACTACATTCTATGTTGAATCGTTATACCGGATATCGCCCTTGTTGAACTTGGTAACCTAAAAATTGGTGTTTATTATAATTGCCACCAGTTGACGCGAATCCTAAAGATAGATCTATGGGCTTTGACACGCCCCAGTCAGAGAATTTGAACTGCTTTGGTACTTCGATGTTTATTTATGGGGATATTCTAGATGCATTTTGTTAATGTCGGTTACCAGGTGTTCAGCCATATGAATGATTTTTATGCAGATTGCATGTTATTGAAAGATGAAATCTTGTGGTCTATTATTACAATTTGATATATATATTTAAACCTATAACTCACCAACATTTTTTTGTTGACGTTTAAAGCATGTTTATCTTAGGTGATTATTAAGAGCTTCCGCTGTTGCATACTAAATTAAGGACAAGATTTGGAGTCCATGTTTGTATGATATTGTTTAAAAACTACATTCGAAGACATATATTGTTGTGTATTCTTATTGTAAACCATTATGTAATGGTCGTGTGATAACGCTATATTTGATAATCGTCGTAATATGTTTAAACCTTTATCGATAAAAATAAAGGCTATGGTTTGTTTTAAAAAATCGAATGCAGTCTTTGAAAAACATCTCATATATAGGTCAAAAACCTCGCAAAGAAATCAATTAATATGAAACGTTTATAATCAATATGAACGGGACATTTCACTCCCTTATGTAATGGTATTTTGTATCGATGTGTTTGCTTCGATCATGGAAGACTGGATTCTTTGCTAGAGCAATCGCAGACTTGTTATCCACATATATCTCTGTAGGTTCCTTTTGAAAAAACTTAAGCTCATTTAGTAACTTCCTGAGCCATATTGCATGACAGGTGCACGATGTTGCTGCTACAAACTCGGCTTCACACATTGACAGAGTCACAAAGGGTTACTTCTTCGAGCTCCATGTGAACGTCGTATCTCCCATATAGAACACGAAACCACTCGTACTCTTACGATCATCTATGTCTCCAGCGCAATCACTATCACTGTATCCAACTAGCTTGAAGTGATCAGAAGGCGAATAAAACATGCCATAGTCAATCGTACCTTTGATGTAGCAAAGTATCCTCTTGGCCGCCTTCAAGTGATTTATTGTAGGTTCTTCCATGTATCGACTTACTAGTCCAACTCCGTAGAGAATATATGGCCTCGTGCAGGTTAGGTACCTCAGACTTTCAACCAAACTCTTGTATTGTGGTGGGTCCACCAAGTATCCTTCATCATCTTTTGACAATTTGAGATTGCAATCCACCGGTGTGTTCATTGACTTGCAGTCATTCATCTTAAACTTCTTTAGCACCTCATTCGCATAACCTTCTTGGGATATGAATATTCCATCTTTCTTTTGTTTTACCTCGATCCCAAGATAGTAAGCCATAAGTCCAATGTCGGTCATCTCGAACTCCTGTACCATTGCTTTCTTGAACTCCTCAAACATTTTGGGATTACTACCGGTGAATATCAAGTCATCCACGTATAGGCACACATTCATAACATCTCCATCATTGCTTAGTTTAGTGTAGAGAGCATGCTCATGTGGGCATTTTGCTGGAAATACTTATCTATCCTGCTATTCCATGCACGAGGCGCTTGCTTTAACCCATATAAGGCCTTCTTCAATTTCAGCACCTTATTCTTTTGACCTTTCACAATGTATCCCAAAGGTTGTTCTATATAGACTTCTTCTTCTAAGTGGCCATTAAGGAACGCATATTTTACATCCATTTGATAAATCTTCCAATTATGCTGAGCCGCAAGTGAGATTATCAATCTTATAGTTTCTAGACGAGCGACGGGGGCAAATACCTCGTCATAGTCTATGCCGGCTCATTGACTATATCCCTTCGCCACCAACCTTGCTTTGTATCTTTCAACTTCACCTTTGGAATTCTTCTTGGCCTTGTACACCCACTTTACACCAATAGCCTTATGCCCTCTTGGTAGAGTAGCAAGATCCCATATATCATTCCTTTGGATTGCTTGAATCTCCTCGTCCATGGCATGTTTCTACTTTTGACTTTTTGCCGCATCTTCATAGCTTATTGGCTCACAATCAGCAAAAAGGCATAACAATGTTAGATCCTCCATAGATTGTGTTACCTCGTACAACTCCTCAATGCTCCTTGTGTGATGTTGTAGCCTACTTGATTCTCCTCCTGATGTTGGTGTCACTTCATTAGGTGTAGTGGTTGGAGTACGTGGAGAGTGCGGAGATGGTGTACTAGAAGGTTCTTGAACTTCTAGATAAAGGAATTGAAGCATGAGTTAGTATAATATAATGACACTTGATCAACGTGATTATATTACAGTAAGTCATGCTGAGTTTCTAATGGAACATGATGATTCACAGATGATAACGTCATTATGTGCCATGTTACTTAACTCTTTCATTCTACTTAACTTCTGAACATATCAAGAAAGTATATTCTTGATAGTTCTATTCTCAGTGATTCTGGTAATTTGACAAATCAAATCTTGCTAATACGTTCTTTCTTGTTTAGAACATTAAGATCATTCAAAACTCCATACTTACGAATTCTGGACCGTTACTCGCTTTACTAGAGGTCGAGAAGAGAATAAAAAGGCAAAGAGCTCCAAATTATAAGAGAAAATATAAAGCCCAATAACAACACAGAGGTTACTAACCGTGGATATTAATATGAATAGCAATATAGAGACACGGTATAATTAAGAATAGTATTACCCCAAGGTAATAGTAGAAGTAAACAGATTTTTCTGGTGGAAGATTGAAAAGAAGGATGACAGAAATGATAATTAGGAAAATATCAAGGATTAGAACTGGATTAAGCATTTTCACAATCTTTTGGATATATGAACTAAGAAAGAAAGTGTAGGAATGGTGAGAATAATGGAACGGAAGAGTTTAATTTATAATGAAAATATCAGACAGAGTAATCGAGATACATCATCGTATTTAATTATAGAGATCTTAGTTTCCTTATTTGCCAAAGAATCAAATTTTACAGATTTCGAAGATTTTCTTTAAATCCCTTAAATTCCGAAATTCAACCAAGACAACGTCAAAAGTTAAGACGCACCTTATTCTCTAAAATCAACCGTGACTACGTCACTGTAGTGACCCGAACTTTTCCATGTTTATATATATATATTAAATGAAATTGTTATTTACATGATTAAGTGTTTCCAACATGTTAAGCAATCAAACTTGTTAAGACTTGATTAATTGAAATAGGTTTCATATAGACAATTGACAACCCAAGTTGACCGGTGATTCACGAACGTTAAAACTTGTAAAAACTATATGATGACATATATATGGTTATATATATAGTTAACATGATATTATTATAAGTAAACATATCATTAAGTATATTAATAATGAACTACATATGTAAAAACAACACTACTAACTTAATGATTTTGAAACGAGACATATATGTAACGATTATCGTTGTAACGACATTTAATGTATATATATCATATTAAGAGATATTCGTACATCATAATATCATGATAATATAATAATTTAAAATCTCATTTGATATTATAAACATTGGGTTAACAACATTTAACAAGATCGTTAACCTAAAGGTTTCAAAACAACATTTACATGTAACGACTAACGATGACTTAACGACTCAGTTAAAATGTATATACATGTAGTGTTTTAATATGTATTCATACACTTTTGAAAGACTTCAAGACACTTATCAAAATACTTTTACTTAACAAAAATGCTTACAATTACATCCTCGTTCAGTTTCATCAACAAATCTACTCGTATGCACCCGTATTCGTACTCGTATAATACACAGCTTTTAGATGTATGTACTATTGGTATATACACTCTAATGATCAGCTTTTAGCAGCCCATGTGAGTCACCTAACACATGTGGGAACTATCATTTGGCAACTAGCATGAAATATCTCATAAAATTACAAAAATATGAGTAATCATTCATGACTTATTTACATGAAAACAAAATTACATATCCTTTATATCTAATCCATACACCAACGACCAAAAACACCTACAAACACTTTCATTCTTCAATTTTCTTCATCTAATTGATCTCTCTCAAGTTCTATCTTCAAGTTCTAAGTGTTCTTCATAAATTCCAAAAGTTCTAGTTTCATAAAATCAAGAATACTTCCAAGATTGCAAGTTTACTTCCAAGTTTTCTAAATCCATTCCAAGTAATCATCCAAGATCAAGAAACCTTTGTTACTTACAGTAGGTTATACTTCTAATACAAGGTAATAATCATATTCAAACTTTAATTCAATTTCTATAACTATAACAATCTTATTTCGAGTGGAAATCTTACTTGAAATTGTTTTCGTGTCATGATTCTGCTTCAAGAACTTTCAAGCCATCCAAGGATCCTCTGAAGCTAGATCCATTCTTCTCATTTCCAGTAGGTTTATCCAAGGAACTTGAGGTAGTAATGATGTTCATAATATCATTCGATTCATACATAAAAAGCTGTCTTATTCAACGTTATAAACTTGTAATCACTAGAACATAGTTTAGTTAATTCTAAACTTGCTCGCAAATAAAGTTAATCCTTCTAACTAGACTTTTAAAATCAACTAAACACATGTTATATATCTATATGATATGCTAACTTAATGATTTAAAACCCGGAAACACGATAAACACCATAAAACTGGATATACGCCGTCGTAGTAAAACCGGGGACTGTTTTAGTTGGGATAATTAAAAGCTAAGAAGAACTTTTGATTTAAAAGCTATACTTCTGGAAAAATGATTTTTCTTATGAACATGAAACTATATCCAAAAATCATGGTTAAACTCAAAGTGAAAGTATGTTTTTCAAAATGGTCATCAAGATGTCGTTCTTTAGACGGAAATGACTACCTCTTTCAAAAACGACTTGTAACTTGTATTTCTAACTATAAACTTATACTTTTTCTATTTAGATTCATAAATTTAAGTTCAATACGAAACCGTGGCCACTGGAATCACTCAAGACGGATTAGAAACGAAGAAATGGCGAGTAAAACAAGATTGATAAAAACTACTCATTTTACCTACGTGAAAGTTAGTAATAAATCTATTCCAACCATAACCTAATCAAATTATATTGTATATTATGTAATCTTGAGATACCATAGACACGTATACAATGTTTCGACCTATCATGTCGACCCATCTATATATATATTGCGGAACAACCATAGACACTCTATATGTGAATGTTGGAGTTAGCTATACAGGGTTGAGGTTGATTCCAAAATATATATATAGTTTGAGTTGTGATCAATACTGAGATACGTATACACTGGGTCGTGGATTGATTCAAGATAATATTTATCGATTTATTTCTGTACATCTAACTGTGAACAACTAGTTGTAGGTTACTAACGAGGACAGCTGACTTAATAAACTTAAAACATCAAAATGTATCAAAAGTATTGTAAATATATTTTGAACATACTTTGATATATATGTATATATTGTTATAGATTCGTGAATCAACCAGTGGCCAAGTCTTACTTCCCGACGAAGTAAAAATCTGTGAAAGTGAGTTATAGTCCCACTTTTAAAATCTAATATTTTTGGGATGAGAATACATGCAGGTTTTATAAATGATTTACAAAATAGACACAAGTATGTGAAACTACATTCTATGGTTGAATTATCGAAATCGAATATGCCCCTTTTTATTAAGTCTGGTAATCTAAGAATTAGGGAACAGACACCCTAATTGACGCGAATCCTAAAGATAGATCTATTGGGCCTAACAAACCCCATCCAAAGTACCAGATGCTTTAGTACTTCGAAATTTATATCATATCCGAAGGGTGTCCCGGAATGATGGGGATATTCTTATATATGCATCTTGTTAATGTCGATTACCAGGTGTTCACCATATGAATGATTTTTATCTCTATGTATGGGATGTGTATTGAAATATGAAATCTTGTGGTCTATTGTTACGATTTGATTTATATAGGTTAAACCTATAACTCACCAACATTTTTGTTGACGTTTAAAGCATGTTTATTCTCAGGTGAATACTAAGAGCTTCCGTTGTTGCATACTAAAATAAGGACAAGATTTGGAGTCCATGTTTGTATGATATTGTGTAAAAACTGCATTCAAGAAACTGATTTCGATGTAACATATTTGTATTGTAAACCATTATGTAATGGTCGTGTGTAAACAGGATATTTTAGATTATCATTATTTGATAATCTACGTAAAGCTTTTTAAACCTTTATTTATGAAATAAAGGTTATGGTTTTTTTTAAAAATGAATGCAGTCTTTGAAAAAACGTCTCATATAGAGGTCAAAACCTCGCAACGAAATCAATTAATATGGAACGTTTTTAATCAATAAGAACGGGACATTTCATTTGGTATCCGAGCGTTGGTCTTAGAGAACCAGAATTTTGCATTAGTGTGTCTTATCGAGTTTGTTAGGATGCATTAGTGAGTCTGGACTTCGACCGTGTTTACTTGAAAAATTATTGCTTAATAAATTTTGTTGGAAACTATATATTTTTAACATGTGAATATTATGTGATATATTAATCTCTTAACGCGTTTGATATTATGTGATAGATGTCTACCTCTAGAACAAGTCCCATTGACTCACCTAATAATAATGAAGAGTCAAATGTAAATTGGAATGATTCGTGGACTGATTCACAAGTTTTCGAAGAGGAACCGAAAGAAGAGTCGGAACCGGAAGAAGAATCGGAACCGGAACCGGAAAAAGAAATAGAACCAGTGGGGGAAATAATAAAACGGTTAAGTAGAAGAAAATCCTCAACCAACCGACCAAAGTTAATTATGGTCAATGGTGTTTCCGCCAAGGAAGCAAAGTATTGGGAGGATTACCAATTCTCCGATGAATCGGATCCCGACAAGGATTCCGATGATGTTATAGAAATTAGCCCAACACAATTTAATAAGGAAAAAGAGAACAATAAGGGAAAGGGCATAAAAATAGAGAAATTTGATTCCAAACCCGATGAACTTTATATGTATCGTCAACACCCGTATTTCTTAAGTTGTGACAATAACCCGGGAACCTCTAAACCACCAGGTTTTTCTAAACCAATGTGGAAAACGACGGCTCGTATTAGGGGAACATCATATATCCCTAAAAACTTAGCAAAAAGAACCAAGTTCGAAAAAGAAGAAACGAGTGAGTCGGAATAAGATAGTTGTATTTGTGCGGTGTAATATATGTAATATAGTGTGCTTATGCTTTACAATATATGTAAAAATTGCTTGTATTAATAAGTATCTTTTATGAATCTAACTCTTGTCTATTTTACAGTATAAAAACACAAAATGGATAGACAACCCAATATTTTAGAAGACTTACCCGGAGACATGATTGATGAAATCTTGTCTAGAGTCGGTCAGAATTCCTCGGCACAACTATTTATGGCAAAATCAGTTTGTAAGAAATTCGAAGAACGTTCCAAGAATGCCTTGGTTTATAAAAGGCTTTCGTTTGAAAGATGGGGGATATCACATTGGGAAACCCATAAGTTACGATGTGTTTACTTTGACGCATATATTGCGGGGAACCCAAATGCTATTTTACGCAACGGGTTAAGAAATTATTTTGACTCAATGTATCCGAATATAGGACTTCATGATTTAGAAAAAGCGGCTAACATGCAACATAAAGAAGCATGATATGCTTACGGGTTAGTAATGTTCGCTTCTCACCAAAGTGAGAAAAAGAACATCGGGCTACAACTATTAAACAAAACGTTCCCACAAGTGACGGAGTCGGTAATTGGGGTAAGAAATGAGGTTTTTAGGTTATTACGAGACTGTTGGTCATTACTTAACCTTCATCCTTTTGACAACGTTACAATACATTGTCTTACTATCTGTCACAACGGTTATGTTCCACAAAACCAAGGATGGGAAGTGGTATTAGTAAAACCAGAATGCATGACTTGTTTCTGGACGTATGAATTACGTGTCTTTATTGCCTTTGCTGAACGCCTTATTTATTAACTAGAATTATCTTCGCAACTACTTTGTATCAAAGTTTTATGTGCTATATTTCATGCTATATGTAAAAAAAAAAGAGCGGTATTGTAAGTTTGCAAGTTATTGTATAAAGGTTTGAATATGATATTTATTTTTTTTTTTGTGATTAATTTTTCATATAGAATTGTAGTAGTTGAAATGGTATATTAGCTACTAAGTATGAACTTAACGGGTAGGTACTACCCGAATTAAAGAGTATAAAATGCTAATATGAAGAAAGAGCTTTTATAAATAAGTTCATATTACGCTACGAAATACTATTGACTACTCTTGATATTCTATATGATTAACTCGTTTCATTTGACTATTTTGAAGGAAATGGCACCGACTACTCGACACACCTTGAATATGAGTGAAGAGGAATTTCATGCCTTTCTTGCTTCAAACATAGCCGCAGTACAGGCCGCGCTACATACCAATAATAACCATGGATCTAGCAGTACAGGAAATCGTGTAGGATGCACCTACAAAGAATTCACTGCCTGCAAACCTTTAGAATTTGATGGAACCGAAGGACCGATCGGATTGAAACGGTGGACCGAGAAGGTCGAATCGGTGTTTGCCATAAGTAAGTGTACTGAAGAGGACAAAGTGAAGTACGCTACGCATACCTTCACAGGTTCTGCGTTAACATGGTGGAATACCTATCTAGAGCAAGTGGGACAAGATGATGCTTACGCACTACCGTGGTCAGCATTCAATCACTTGATGAACGAGAAGTACCGTCCCAGAACCGAGGTCAATAAGCTCAAGACAGAACTTAGAGGGTTACGAACCCAAGGATTTGATATTACCACGTACGAAAGACGATTCACAGAATTATGCCTATTGTGTCCGGGAGCGTTCGAAGATGAGGAAGAGAAGATCGACGCGTTTGTGAAAGGATTATCGGAAAGAATCCAAGAAGATATAAGTTCACACGAGCCCGCCTCCATACAACAGGCATGTAGAATGGCTCACAAACTAGTGAACCAAATTGAGGAAAGAATTAAAGAACAGACAGCTGAAGAGGCCAATGTGAAGCAAGTTAAAAGAAAGTGGGAGGAAAATGGTGATAAGAATCACCAATACAACAACAACAGCAATTACAACAATAATCGCAACAACTATCCCAACAATCGCAACATCAATCACAACTACAACAAACAGCCCAACAATAACAACAACAACAACAACAACAACAACAACAACAACAAACAACAACAACAACAACAACAACAACAACTACAACAATCATCTTAACAACAATAATAACCGCAACAACAATAACAATCAGAAGCAGCTATGCCATAGGTGTGAAAAGTATCACTCGGGGTTCTGCACCAAATTTTGCAACAAGTGTAAAAGAAATGGTCATAGCGCGGTGAAGTGTGAGGTCTACGGACCAGGGGTTAACAGAATGAAAGGAACAAATGGTGTCGGAACGAGTAATGGCGGAGCAAGTAGTGTCGGAGCAAGTTATACCAATGTAGTTTGTTATAAATGTGGAAAACCGGGCCACATTATTAGAAATTGCCCGAACCAGGAGAACACGAATGGACAAGGCCGCGGAAGAGTTTTCAATTTTAATGCGGCAGAGGCATAGGAAGACCCGGAGCTTGTTACGGGTACGTTTCTTATTGACAATAAATTTGCTTACGTTTTATTTGATTCGGGTGCGGATAGAAGCTATATGAGTAGAGATTTTTGTGCTAAATTAAGTTGTCCATTGACGCCTTTGGATAGTAAATTTTTACTCGAATTAGCAAATGGTAAATTAATTTCAGCAGATAATATATGTCGGAATCGAGAAATTAAACTGGTAAGCGAAACATTTAAGATTGACTTGATACCAGTAGTGTTAGGGAGTTTTGATGTGATAATCGGTATGGACTGGTTGAAAAAAGTGAAAGCAGAGATCGTTTGTTACAAAAATGCAATTCGCATTATACGAGAAAAAGGAAAACCCTTAATGGTGTACGGAGAAAAGGGCAACACGAAGCTAAATCTTATTAGTAATTTGAAGGCACAAAAACTAATAAGAAAAGGTTGCTATGCTGTTCTAGCACACGTCGAGAAAGTACAAACTGAAGAAAAGAGCATCAATGATGTTCTCGTCGCAAAAGAATTTTCTGATGTATTTTCGAAAGAATTACCGGGATTACCCCCACATCGATCCGTTGAATTTCAAATAGATCTTGTACCAGGAGCTGCACAATAGCTCGTGCTCCTTACAGACTCGCACCCAGCGAGATGAAAGAACTGCAAAGCCAATTACAAGAACTTTTAGAGCGTGGTTTCATTCGACCAAGCACATCATCGTGGGGAGCTCCTGTTTTCTTTGTCAAGAAGAAAGATGGTACATTCAGGTTGTGTATCGACTACCGAGAGTTGAACAAACTTACCATCAAGAACCGCTACCCACTACCAAGAATCTATGACTTATTTGATCAACTACAAGGCTCATCTATTTATTCAAAGATTGACTTACGTTCTGGGTATCATCAAATGCGGGTAAAAGAAGATGATATTCCAAAGACTGCTTTTAGAACACGTTACGGTCATTACGAGTTTATGGTCATGCCGTTTGGTTTAACTAATGCACTAGCTGTGTTCATGGACCTTATGAACCGAGTGTGTGGGCCATATATTGACAAGTTTGTTATTGTTTTCATCGATGACATACTTATTTACTCAAAGAATAATCAAGAGCACGAAGAACATTTGATAAAAGTGCTAGAAGTATTGAGGAAAGAAAAAATGTACGCTAAGTTTTCAAAGTGTGCATTTTGGTTGGAAGAAGTTCAATTCCTCGGTCACATAGTGAACAAAGAAGGTATCCAGGTGAACCCGGCAAAGATCGAAACCGTTGAAAAGTGGGAAACCCCGAAAACTCCGAAACACATACGCTAGTTTTTAGGACTAGCTGGTTACTACAGAAGGTTCATCTAAGACTTTTCCATAATAGCAAAACCCTTGACTGAATTAACGCATAAAGGGAAGAAATTTGAATGGTAGGATGAACAAGAGAAAGCGTTTCAGTTATTGAAGAAAAAGCTAACTACGGCACCTATATTGTCATTGCCTGAAGGGATTGATGATTTTGTGATTTATTGTGACACATCAAAGCAAGGTCTCGGTTGTATATTAATGCAACGAACGAAGGTGATTGCTTATGCGTATAGACAATTGAAGATTCACGAAAAAAATTATGCGACGCATGATTTGGAATTAGGCGCGGTTGTTTTTGCATTAAAGACTTGGAGGCACTACTTATATGGGGTCAAAAGTATTATATATACCGACCACAAAAGTCTTCAACACATATTTAATCAGAAACAACTGAATATGAGGCAGCGTAGGTGGATTGAATTGTTGAATGATTACGACTTTGAGATTCGTTACCACCCGGGAAAGGCAAATGTGGTAGCCGACGCCTTGAGCAGAAAGGACAGAGAACCCATTCGAGTAAAATCTATGAATATAATGATTCACACTAACCTTACTACTCAAATAAAGGAGGCGCAACAAGGAGTTATAAAAGAGGGAAATTTAAAGGATGAAATACCCAAAGGATCGGAGAAGCATCTTAATATTAGGGAAGACGGAACCCGGTATAGGGCTGAAAGAATTTGGGTACCAAAATTTGGAGATATGAGAGAAATGGTACTTAGAGAAGCTCATAAAACCAGATACTCAATACATCCTGGAACGGGGAAGATGTACAAGGATCTCAAGAAACATTTTTGGTGGCCGGGTATGAAAGCCGATGTTGTTAAATAAGTAGGAGAATGTTTGACGTGTTCTAAGGTCAAAGCTGAGCATCAGAAACCATCAGGTCTACTTCAACAACCCAAAATCCCGGAATGGAAATGGGAAAACATTACCATGGATTTCATCACTAAATTGCCAAGGACTGCAAGTGGTTTTGATACTATTTGAGTAATAGTTGATCGTCTCACCAAATCAGCACACTTCCTGCCAATAAGAGAAGATGACAAGATGGATAAGTTAGCACGACTGTATTTGAAGGAAGTCGTCTCCAGACATGGAATACCAATCTCTATTATCTCTGATAGGGATGGCAGATTTATTTCAAGATTCTGGCAGACATTACAGCAAGCATTAGGAACTCATCTAGACATGAGTACTGCCTATCATCCACAAACTGATGGGCAGAGCGAAAGGACGATACAAACGCTTGAAGACATGCTACGAGCATGTGTTATTGATTTCAGAAACAGTTGGGATCGACACCTACCGTTAGCAGAATTTTCCTACAACAACAGTTATCATTCTAGTATTGAGATGGCGCCGTTTGAGGCACTTTATGGTAGAAAGTTCAGGTCTCCAATTTGTTGGAATGAAGTGGGGGATAGACAGATTACGGGTCCGAAGATAATACAAGAAACTACCGAGAAAATCATCCAAATTCAACAAAGATTGAAAACCGTCCAGAGTCGACAAAAGAGCTACGCGGACAGTAAAAGAAAAGATATAGAGTTTGAAATTGGAGAAATGGTCATGCTTAAGGTTTCTGCTTGGAAAGGCGTTGTTCGATTTGGTAAACGGGGGAAACTAAATCCAAGGTACATTGGACCATTCAAGATTATAGATCGTGTCGGACCAGTAGCTTACCAACTGGAGCTACCTCAACAACTCGCGGCTGTACATAACACTTTCCACGTTTCAAATTTGAAGAAATGTTTTGCTAAAGAAGATCTCACAATTCCGTTGCACGAAATCCAAATCAATGAAAAACTTCAATTCATTGAAGAACCCGTCGAAATAATGGATCGTGAGGTTAAGAGACTTAAATAAAACAAGATACCGATTGTTAAGGTTCGATGGAATGCTCGTAGAGGACACGAGTTCACCTGGGAACGAGAAGATCAGATGAAGAAGAAATACCCGCATTTATTTCCAGAAGATACGTCAACACCTTCAACAGCTTAAAATTTCGGGACGAAATTTACTTAACGGGTAGGTACTGTAGTGACCCGAACTTTTCCATGTTTATATATATATTAAATGAAATTGTTATTTACATGATTAAGTGTTTCCAAAATGTTAAGCAATCAAACTTGTTAAGACTTGATTAATTGAAATAGGTTTCATATAGACAATTGACCACCCAAGTTGACCGGTGATTTACGAACGTTAAAACTTGTAAAAACTATATGATGACATATATATGGTTATATATATAGTTAACATGATATTATGATAAGTAAACATATCATTAAGTATATTAATAATGAACTACATATGTAAAAACAAGACTACTAGCTTAATGATTTTGAAACGAGACATATATGTAACGATTATCGTTGTAACGACATTTAATGTATATATATCATATTAAGAGATATTCGTACATCATAATATCATGATAATATAATAATTTAAAATCTCATTTGATATTATAAACATTGGGTTAACAACATTTAACAAGATCGTTAACCTAAAGGTTTCAAAACAACATTTACATGTAACGACTAACGATGACTTAACGACTCAGTTAAAATGTATATACATGTAGTGTTTTAATATATATTCATACACTTTTGAAAGACTTCAAGACACTTATCAAAATACTTCTACTTAACAAAAATGCTTACAATTACATCCTCATTCAGTTTCATCAACAAATCTACTCGTATGCACCCGTATTCGTACTCGTACAATACACAGCTTTTAGATGTATGTACTATTGGTATATACACTCTAATGATCAGCTCTTAGTAGCCCATGTGAGTCACCTAACACATGTGGGAACCATCATTTGGCAACTAGCATGAAATATCTCATAAAATTACAAAAATATGAGTAATCATTCATGACTTATTTACATGAAAACAAAATTACATATCCTTTATATCTAATCCATACACCAACGACCAAAAACACCTAAAAACACTTTAATTCTTCAATTTTATTCATCTAATTGATCTCTCTCAAGTTCTATCTTCAAGTTCTAAGTGTTCTTCATAAATTCCAAAAGTTCTAGTTTCATAAAATCAAGAATACTTCCAAGATTGCAAGTTTACTTCCAAGTTTTCTAAATCCATTCCAAGTAATCATCCAAGATCAAGAAACCTTTGTTACTTACAGTAGGTTATCTTTCTAATACAAGGTAATAATCATATTCAAACTTTAATTCAATTTCTATAACTATAACAATCTTATTTCGAGTGAAAATCTTACTTGAAATTGTTTTCGTGTCATGATTCTGCTTCAAGAACTTTCAAGCCATCCAAGGATCCTTTGAAGCTAGATCCATTTTTCTCATTTCCAGTAGGTTTATCCAAGGAACTTGAGGTAGTAATGATGTTCATAACATCATTCGATTCATACATAAAAAGCTGTCTTATTCAATGTTATAAACTTGTAATCACTAGAACATAGTTTAGTTAATTCTAAACTTGTTTGCAAATAAAGTTAATCCTTCTAACTAGACTTTTAAAATCAACTAAACACATGTTCTATATCTATATGATATGCTAACTTAATGATTTAAAACCCGGAAACATGATAAATACCATAAAACTGTATATACGCCGTCGTAGTAAAACCGGGGACTGTTTTGGTTGGGATAATTAAAAGCTAAGAAGAACTTTGATTTAAAAGCTATACTTCTGGAAAAATGATTTTTCTTATGAACATGAAACTATATCCAAAAATCATGGTTAAACTCAAAGTGAAAGTATGTTTTTCAAAATGGTCATCAAGATGTCGTTCTTTCGACGGAAATGACTACCTCTTTCAAAAACGACTTGTAACTTGTATTTCTGACTACAAACTTATACTTTTTCTATTTAGATTCATAAAGTTAATTTTAATACAAAACCGTGGCCACTGGAATCACTCAAAACGGATTAGA
The DNA here is from genome assembly GCF_046630445.1 of Rutidosis leptorrhynchoides. NCBI lineage: Eukaryota > Viridiplantae > Streptophyta > Magnoliopsida > Asterales > Asteraceae > Rutidosis > Rutidosis leptorrhynchoides. Next base: position 195,976,735 of record NC_092335.1, read on the forward strand.
AACGAAGAAATGGCGAGTAAAACAAGATTGATAAAAACTACTCATTTTACCTACGTGAAAGTTAGTAATAAATGTATTCCAACCATAACCTAATCAACTTATATTGTATATTATGTAATCTTGAGATACCATAGACACGTATACAATGTTTCGACCTATCATGTCGACCCATCTATATATATATTGCGGAACAACCATAGACACTCTATATGTGAATGTTGGAGTTAGCTATACAGGGTTGAGGTTGATTCCAAAATATATATATAGTTTGAGTTGTGATCAATACTGAGATACGTATACACTGGGTCGTCGATTGATTAAAAATAATATTTATCGATTTATTTCTATACATCTAACTGTGGACAACTAGTTGTAGGTTACTAACGAGGACAGCTGACTTAATAAACTTAAAACATCAAAATGTATTAAAAGTATTGTAAATATATTTTGAACATACTTTGATATATATGTATATATTATTGTAGGTTCGTGAATCAACCAGTGGCCAAGTCTAACTTCCCGACGAAGTAAAAATCTGTGAAAGTGAGTTATAGTCCCACTTTTAAAATCTAATATTTTCGGGATGAGAATACATGCAGGTTTTATAAATGATTTACAAAATAGACACAAGTACGTGAAACTACATTCTATGGTTGAATTATCGAAATCGAATATGCCCCTTTTTATTAAGTCTGGTAATCTAAGAATTAGGGAACAGACACCCTAATTGACGCGAATCCTAAAGATAGATCTATTGGGTCTAACAAACCCCATCCAAAGTACCGGATGCTTTAGTACTTCAAAATTTATATCATATCCGAAGGGTGTCCCGGAATGATGGGGATATTCTTATATATGCATCTTGTTAATGTCGGTTACCAGGTGTTCACCATATGAATGATTTTTATCTCTATGTATGGGATGTGTATTGAAATATGAAATCTTGTGGTCTATTGTTACGATTTGATATATAGTTTAAACCTATAACTCACCAACATTTTTGTTGACGTTTAAAGCATGTTTATTCTTAGGTGAATACTAAGAGCTTCCGCTATTGCATACTAAAATAAGGACAAGATTTGGAGTCCATGTTTGTATGATATTGTGTAAAAACTGCATTCAAGAAACTGATTTCGATGTAACATATTTGTATTGTAAACCATTATGTAATGGTCGTATGTAAACAGGATATTTTAGATTATCATTATTTGATAATCTACGTAAAGCTTTTTAAACCTTTATTTATGAAATAAAGGTTATGGTTTGTTTTAAAAATGAATGTAGTCTTTGAAAAAACGTCTCATATAGAGGTCAAAACCTCGCAACGAAATCAATTAATATGGAACGTTTTTAATCAATAAGAACGGGACATTTCAGTCACTGGTTAAGACGAACTTGTATTTACTCATTTCACTCTTTTGTGATAACTTCGCTCGTACGCTTCACATAATCGAATCGTTTTATCTATATTATTCAATGATGATAAAACTCTAATTATCAACTCATATTCGTCATGAAAACATTTTTTTTTGTTAGCCATGACCACCTCACTCAAATTTCGGGACGAAATTTCTTTAACGGGTAGGTACTGTGACGACCCAAAAATTTTCAACCAAATTTAAACTTAATCTTAATATGATTTCGACATGATGAGCAAAGTCTGTAAAGTTGAATCTCAAAAATTTTGAACTGTTTCCATATATGCAACTACCTTTCGACCATTTCTGACGATTCACGAATAATAGATATGTATATGTAAATATGTATGTATTGATATTATTATTATTATTATTATTATATATATATATATATATATATATATATATATATATATATATATATATATATATATATATATATATATATATATATATCTTATTATTGTTATCATTATTATTAATATTATTAATAATATAAAAATTAATATTATTAGTATCATCATGATTACTAAAAATCATTAAAAATTATTATAAATACAACTTGTTATTATTATCATTATTAATTATTAACATTAAGAGTATTATTATTATACTCCGTACTATAACTACATGATATAGAAACACAAATACCCCACAACTTATTTAATTCGTGAATTGAATTATGAATGTAAATATTATTGTGCTTAATTGAGTCTTTTCCTTGAGTTACTGTTTTAAAGTTCACCTTTCAGTCTCCTTTCATTATCATCAATAATGTATATAATAAATATATATCTATATATAGATAATATATATCATACAATCATTCCTACTTCCTATATGCTCTTCGTGAACTACTGAACCACTTTCTTGATCAACCTCCGACTCACCATCCTTGATCACCATGTGTAACCATCCTATATATATACCAATTAGTATTTATATCATTAATAAGATTATTATTATTATTTATATTATTACTATGATTACTATTATTTATATTTATTATTAATAGTATTATTATTAATATAATTATCTTTATTAATTATTAGTACATTCAATATGAACTATAAACACAGAAAAGTTCAACAATCTGTTACACGTCGTTGTCTTTTGTTTTAACTTTTTGTGCGTGTCTCGAATATTGTTGTCGACCACAATTCACCAATACGAACAACCATCAATCAATCCTTGTTAACTGAATCCATTGTATACTCACTCTACATAAGATAACCACTGCAATTCAAGAATGAAAAACCAAAAAGAATTAGAGAATAGAACTCAATACATGGAACACCAAAACGGATGTTGTTCGTGGACTTGTGTCACATACACCAAAATTCGAAACAAAACTATGAACCACTTTCGTTTGTTGTTAACAACCTTGAAACTACCATCATCATCAAACATCACCACAACCACCTTGATCACTGTCTTTACAAACCACCACCATAGCCACCTGTCACCCCACTCTCTTTGATCGTGAGCACCACCATCCACCTATTATCTGTTTTAATTCTCGACAACCACCACCTAATGACATCACCTTCACCGTAAATAAACCACCTCCTCACTTTCCTTCCTCTTCTTCATAAACCATTATATCTTACTGCTGCTATACATCCGTTACATTCAATTATGATCTACTCTCTCTCTCTCTCTCTCTCTCTCTTAATTTTCTCCCTCTCTTTTGCAGAACCACTATTACCACCATCGAAACACTTCTGTTACACGAAAACCCATATCAAACCCACTTGGACTGCTTTAAAATTTGTACTCGTTCCAGTATTTTTCTTTTGGTTTTCGTTCAAACAACGAAACAACCATAAACCACAACCATATCTTCTGTTTCGCTGCTGCATCTGTTTCTCTTCTTCTGATTAAATGAAATTGCAGCTGCAGGTTATTTATATTATTTTTTTCTTTCTCTTTAAGCTGTGAACAAAGAAATTAAAAAAGGTGATGATGAATAGATATTAAAGGCGATGATGGATTAGTGGTTGTATTAATAAATGAGTAGGTATGATGATATGATTTGTATGATAATGGAGTATAAAGGATAGTGGCCAAACTTTTTCTGTTTTTAATCATTCCCAACACCGACGTTATTTTCTTTTAAACTAACATGTTAAATGGCTAGATTGTTCCTTCTTTTGGGCTTGGTTAATCGTTAGTGGACTGCGATATTGGACTGCTATGTTCTATTCTTGGTTAGCCCAAAACTTGGTTGCATTATTGGGCCAAGATTCTTCGTAAGATCTCTGTTGGATCAAGAAGTTAAAAAGAGTGATACGTTAGTATGAATGATGAGAATAGTAAACGGGTTAGGTGATGATGATTTGTTTGTTAAAGAGGAAGATGAATACATAAATTGGGATAAATAAAAAAAATTAAGTATGGTATTAAATCAGAAAAACAAGGCAGCTCAGTTGGTTAACGCTCCCATCTTCATTCCATGTGACTCAGGTTCGATCCTAGCCTACTGCAAAGAAATTTTTTTTATTAAATATGAGTTTCTCGCAGTTATCATCTAGCTTCTTTCACTTCTGATCTGGCACATGAGCACATGCCATACTTTCGAACACTCAAAGGCGTGAGATGCCGGGCTTCCTTCCACTCCAAGCTTCAATGGGTGTTTGTTCTTGACGCTTCTAGTGGGTGAACGATTTGCTAGGTTGATCGCACAGTCCACTGCCTCAGCCCAAAACTCCTTAGGCATCCTTTTGCTCTTTAACATACTCCGGGCCATATCAAGAATGGTCCTATTTTTTCTTTCCGCAACACCATATTGTTGAGGTGAATACAGAAGAGTTAGAGGATATCATAACCCATTGTTGTCGCAAAATTCCTTGAATTCCTTGGATGTGAACTCTCCACCACGATCGAATCTCATCGCCTTTATGGTGAGACCACTTTGATTCTCCACAAATGCTTTAAACTTCTAGAACATTCCAAAGACTTCTGATTTTTCTTTTAGAAAATAGACCCATATCTTTCGACTAAAATCATCAATGAATAGAAGAAAATATCTATTTTTACCCAAAGATGGTGGATGGATGGGTCCACACACATCCGTGTGAATAAGTTCTAGAGGTTTCTTTGCTCTACTAGAAGCCTCTACTGGAAAACTGTTTCGGAATTGCTTTCCTAGAAGGCATCCATCATAGATTTGATCCGGATGATTAATTGGAGGTAAACCCTTCACCATTCCTTTACTTAATAATATCTTTAAGCCTCCAAAATGTAAGTGCATGTATCTCATGTGCCAAAGCCAAGAATTATCTTTGAAACATGCTTTTAAACATCTTGAAATGTCATGTTGGATGTTTAGCAAAAACATCATATTCGTGGACATTGGCACTTTAGCAATCAAACCTCCTCTTTGGTCTCTTATAGAAAGACTATGATTTATCATGTGAATATCATAGCCTTTCTCTAAGAGTTGTCCAATACTCAGTATATTAAACTTCATATTGGGCACATAATACACGTTAGAGATAAATTGATGCCTTCCATTCTTCAAGCAGGTGAGGATCTTACCTTTACCTTTAACCGGGACTTTAGAGGAATCTCCGAAAGTGATATTTCCACTTATTACCTCATCTAACTCCACAAACATGTTTTTGTCACCGCACATATGGTTTCTTGCACCCGTTTCGAGATACCACAAATTTAATTCTCCGTTATCTTCACCTTTGCATGCTAGTAACAAAGTGTTTTCCACGGCTTCAATATCTTCTTGCACTAAATTTGCTTTTTCTTGCACGTAATTGTTTGACTTCTCGCATTCCGAAGCATAGTGGCCAAATTTATGACAATTATAGCATCTAGTTTGAGAATTGTCATACCTTGGCCTTCTACTTGTGTAGCCTCTCCCGCGACCTCTTGTCGGGTGAAAATTTTAACTTCTTTCTTCAATTCTGTAAGAACTATAACCTCCACGTTTGATATATCCTTGCCCTCATCCTCGGCCACGTACTTGACCACGACCTCGTTGACTCGTTTGATGAGTCTTTTCACTGCTCTCTTCCTTGAAAGAGAGTTTTTTTTGTAAAGCTTGCTCCAAAGGCTCCTTATTTTTCTTATTGAACCTCTCTTCATGGGCTTGTAGTGAACCCATGAGTTCATCGATAGTCATTGATTCTAGATCTTTAGATTCTTCGATGGCTACGACTATATAGTCGAATTTTGAATCTAATGATCTAAGAATCTTCTCAATGACTCTTACATCACTTAGAGTTTCACCATTCCTCTTTAATTGATTGACAACCGCCAAGACTCTTGTAAAATAATCAGAAATTGATTCTGAGTCTTTTTATTTAAGGATTCGAACTCACCTCGTAGTGTTTGTAGTCGAACCTTTTTCACCTTATCAACTCCCAAGATCTCCCATGCTTTCTTGGCGGTGGTTGCACTTGCAATTTTCTCAAAAGCTCCATCATCTACACTTTGTTGGATGATGGAAAGAGCCTTTTGATCGTTGGTCTTCAACAGTATTTTCTCCTTGCTGAGAGGACCCTTTTCTGCAGCTTCCTCATAGCCTTCCTCCACAATCTCTCATAAGTCTTGTCTACCTAGAAAGGTCTTCATTTGGATGCTCCATCGATCATAATTATCCTTTGTGAGGCGAGGAAATGTAATGACATTGTTGGCCATCGTCTTGTCGAACCAAGCTCTTGATACCAATTTGTTGGAAATAGGAGGCTAGGTATATTATTTGGGGAAGAGAGGATTGATAATTTAGAAGTTTGATTAATCTTGAAAACTTTGTTTTATTGCTTATTTCTTTGCTTGATTATAAATGAGGGGTGAAGCCCTCTATTTATACTACTCAATGAAGTAGTCAAGAACTCTTCATCATCTACTAATATCTAGATATTTCCTAAGCATTATCTAGATATTTTTTAAGTATTATCTTTAGATATTTTACAAGATTTTTCTACACACTTTCACTACTAGATATTACAAGAAGTTTCTACATAATGGGCTACAATCTTGATCCAAAATACTTGGATATTTGCAAGCTCAAATCTAAAACATATAGCCTAAAATCAAGTTTAGTTTCCAACAAAATTTGTAAAGATAAGTGATAGATAAGGCATATATAACTAGCTCATAAGCCTTTGACAATATGACAGTCAACTAAAAGAAAGTTCTTCTGTAGAAACTTCTAAAGGAAAAAGAAAGTTCATAAAGACAAAAAGCTAAATATCTCCTAATTTATAAAAATATCAAAAAATTTAGAAAATACAGAACATACCCGGATCATCTGAGCAACTCGGAAATTACAATTTGCGAGTCTAAATTTATAGATTGTGTGTCCAAGATCGTCATTGTATATTTGCAATTTGTAAATTACGATCCAAAAAAATGCAAGCCCTGTTAGTCATTTCCAGGTTAGGGGAGGTCCTACCCGGACATGCACGTATACATATTTCCAGGTCGGGGAGGTCCTACCCGAACATGTACGTATACATATTTATTATTTTCATTGATTACATTTTGATCACTTGCAATGGTGCGTGTTGGCGCTTGAGTTCAATGAGCACGCCATAGTGCTGCGTGCTGGCGCCTGGTGACAAATTTTGTTGGCATGCTGCTATGAAGCACCAAGAAAATGGTTGGTGTGTTAATATTTGATTATTATTTTATAGTGTATCTTTTTTCATCTTTTACACCCCTTTAACACTCAACTTCCAATCCTAATTTGACACATCACTCCATCACACCACCCACTACTAACCTTCATCCCATCACATTTGACACGTCGCCGTCAACTACACCATAACGCCAAAAAAAAGTGTCACCACTACAAGTACAAGTAGCAAACTGTGTTTGTGATATCCAAATTATCTTTTTGCATTTTAAGTTGTTGCCTCCATAAACTGTGCTTCATGCAAACCTCAAAAAATCCCAAGTACAAGTCGCAAACTACAAAATTTGTGTTTGCTTCTAGAAATTGAATTATAAAGATGGTTGCTGTGATGACCTGGGAATTTCCGACCAAATTTAAACTTGATCTTTATATGATTTCAATACGATAAGCAAGGTATGTAATATTGAGTCTAGAAAATTTTGAAACAATGTTCATATATTCAATTTACCGTTGACAATTCCCGACGATTCACGAACAAATGTGTAAATAATTATGTAAATAAAAAATATATAAATATAAATATAAGTATATATAAAAATATAAAATAATATACAGGGTAATTAAGTTGTAATTAAAATGAATCTATATATAAAGATGTAAGATTCTATTATTATTATACGCATATTGTAATATATATAAAATGTATAAATATTAAATATTCAACATATGTTATTATATAAGTATCAAATATTACATAATTAATAATATGTAGTATTAATATTATTACAATTAAAAATATAAATGTCATACTTATTACTTTCATTATTATTATTAATATTAATATTTATATTAATATCATTAATATGATTATCATATTTAGTATTATTATTATTATTAGAAAATAATACAATATAGATTATTGTTATCATAAATAATATTATTATTATTTTATAACTATTATTATCAAAATAATTAATTATTATTATTAATATTATTAATATTATTATTATTAGTATATTTATAATTATTTATCATTAATATAATATAACCATAAATATAATGGGAATCTCAATGACATCACAATCAAAATCTTTCATATCTTAAATCTTGTTCATGTCGATAGCAATTATCAATAACAAACAAATTCAGTTTAACATCATTTTCTATATTATTTTTTTACTTTTCTTCATCCCTAATTAATTAAGCTGTCAATTACATCTAACTATAAAACAATTCTTTTGGCTAAATAATTATGTATGAAAAACCGTTCAAATCTTTCATCAACACTGACTTCTTCCTTCTTTCTGTATTACTCCTTACCTGGGTTTGCTGGTCACAACCATGAAAACATCATCAACCTGCAACTCGATTCCACTTTTGCTTATTTTTGTTTCTGCCCGAAGACCAACCAAATTACTGTCTAATTCATCAACCCAAAACAACCTTCAAATACTACTAATTGAACACTCTTTTTGTTCCTACTGTGACACACGTAAGATCACCAAACACCCTTCAAATTGATGCTACATCCACTTCCCTGTTTGTGAAACACACTGACACCACCACTATCGAAGCTAAACTACTGCAACTGTCTTTCTGCCACCATAAACCAACCAAACATCCCATCAACTGTTGCTGTACTCCTGTTTATTACGAAAGAATTTCTGCTATTCAGTTGATCCTAATTGCAGCCACCAACATAGAAATTGTAGTTCAAACACCACTTAGACCATTCCTTAATCATTAGTCACCTGAAGAAACAAAACAAGATAAATGAGGTGTGTTCTAATTCTTATCAATATAAACTATCTGTTATCAATAAGTATTAATATGTAAGTAGGTGTAGTATTATAGTTTTCAACTGAGATTGGATAGATGTTTATGAATTTGACTTACTGATTATGGATAGTTTGACAATTAAAGTCAAAATTTTGGAAAACTAATTATCTAATATCTAACAGATGCTGAGTGATACCATGATACTCAAACCACCTGCCCTCACCTTCAAAACATCACTCAATCACCACTCACTCCTATGAAACCATACTGCTATTGTGTTATGTTCGGTTAGCAACCAAGAACCAAACCAAACACTTATGTTCCTAATGTTCGATCAACAAATTATATGACCTACAGCTTTTGCTACTAAATAGATATTTCTAAACCACCATGAACACCCCTATCAAAACCTACTTAGCCAATCATCAATCGACTGCCATTTACTTGCTATTCAAATAAACAACTCATACCGCTGTTTCTTCTATATTGTTCGATATTGCTACAATTAAACCAAAACTATAAGCAAATTATTAACTGTAATCGATTATCACTAAAAAATTTCATGAACACCATTCAATAATGTTCATGTTCGATCCAAAATAATTAAATAAATAAATGTATAAATAAATAAAAATGCAGAATATATAAATATATGTAGAGAGATGAAGAATTAAGGGAAACAAAATAAACCAATTACCTATTTCATACTTTAATGAATCGATTACTGGATCAATTGATAAAGGATAAAGATCGACGCTGATGAAGAAGACTAAAGATGATTTGAACGAGGGTGATTACGAATCAAAGACCTGCTAGCCATCGAGGATTGCTGTTGATGGATCTGTTGAGGATAAAGACGATGATCGATCGATTGTTCGATGATGATAACCTTCTCTGGGTTGCCCTGCTAACTCGATCTGAATTTAGGGAAACACTAATAAACACGCATGTTTTTATATATATTAGGTATAGGTTATTAATATTATAATTATTATTAAAATTTTCATTATTATTAAAAGTTAACATTTTTTTTATTAAAACTATCATTTTATTTATCATTATTAGTATTATTATTATTATTTTTATCATTAACATGATTTTTATTATTATTATTAACATTATTTTATCAAATAAATATTAAATACATAAAAATATAATTGATACATAGTTATATTAGTATTACATAAAATCTTGGAATAAACATATTAACATTAATTATATAAATGTTACATATAACAAACTATAGGATTAAGTATTAATTTTTATTATATACAAAATAAATATATATGACATATAGTTTAAGATATAAATAAAATAGATATTGAGAATTATTAAAAATTATATATAAACTACAACACTAAATATATAAATATTGTGTAATTAATAGATGGAATTATTTGATTTTCATTTTATGTTTTAATATATATAACTGATATAGGTTCGTGAATCCGAGGCCAACCCTATACTTGTTCAATGTCGTCATATGTATTTTTACTACAAAATACAGTATGGTGAGTTTCATTACTCCCCTTTTAAATGCTTTTGCAATATATATTTTTGGGACTGAGAATACATGCGCTGCTTTTATAACTGTTTTACGAAATAGAGACAAGTAATCGAAACTACATTCTATGGGTGAATTATTAAACCGAATATGCCCCTTTTAGTCTGGTAATCTAAGAATTAGGGAACAGACACCCTAATTGACGCGAATCCTAAAGATAGATCTATCGGGCCCAACAAGCCCCATCCAAAGTACCGGATGTTTTAGTACTTCGAAATTTATATCATGTCCGAAGGAGGATCCCGGAATGATGGGGATATTCTTATATGCATATTGTGAATGTCGGTTACCAGGTGTTCAATCCATATGAATGATTTTTGTCTCTATGCATGGGACGTATGTTTATGAGAAATGGAAATATGAAATCTTGTGGTCTATTAAAATTATGAAATGATTATTTATGTTAAACTAATGAACTCACCAACCTTTTGGTTGACAGTTTAAAGCATGTTTATTCTCAGGTACGAAAGAAATCTTCCGCTGTGCATTTGCTCGTATTAGAGATATTACTTGGAGTCATTCATGACATATTTCAAAAGACGTTACATTCGAGTCATCGAGTTCATCAAGTTTATTACTAAGTCAATTATAGTTAGATATATTATGAAATGGTATGCCTGCCGTCAATTTTCGATGTAATGAAAGATGGTCTTTTCAAAAATGAATGCATTTTTTGTAAAATGTATCATATAGAGGTCAAGTACCTCGCGATGTAATCAATTGTTGTAAATCATTTATAATCGATATGGACTTCGTCCGGATGGATTAGGACGGGTCTTCACAGTTGGTATCAGAGCGGTGGTCTTAGCGAACCAGGTCTGCATTAGTGTGTATAACCGATAAGTCATTAGGATGTATTAGTGAGTCTGGACTTCGACCGTGTCTGCACGTCAAAAATTTTGCTTATCGTTTTTGTCGAAAATCATCAGTTTATCATCCTTAAGATATTACCTGCTTATCATTCTTAGTCTAAACACATCTTACTGCAATGATTGCATGAATAGTGTATAGACAAAATTCATATCTTAGCATATCTACTAATCCATATCTTAGCGTATCTGTCATTGTAGACTTTATCTGACACGTTTCCTTAATTTTCTCCGTAATTCACGGGATCTTTGGAAGTATGTATAGATATTCTATATATAATTAGAATATCATTCGATATTCGAAAATCATTTCATATCAAAACCCTATAACTGATCGTGAGAGATGGATCCTACACCTAGCTTGGATTCCATTAATTTCGGAAGCGATTTCGAGATGTATATTGAAGCAGACTCCGAAGTCAATGAACCAGAAGTGCCTCAACCATTTAATTATTTTTCTTTCTGGAGGAGATGGGGGTGGGTCCGAGACTTACTCACTCGATGGAGAAATGAAGAAGGCGAGCCCTACCGCAAATCAAACTTACCTCCTAACATCGAAGAAAATGATGTACTCACCGGTGAACCTATGCGCAACACTGTATTCACCCTTCTTGCTAAAGTTTTCCACCTCGAAGGTCGCGTTACTGCAATCTCAGAAAATATTCAACCTCTACTTCCGAATACCAATCGAAGGGGAATATTAGAAGAAGTTAGGGAACTTCGAATTGATAATCAAGATCTATCGAATCAGATGAGTGGATGGATAAAAATGATAGAAGGTAGGATAGAAACCCTGACAAGAATGGTGCGTGATCTACAAGCTATACTTACCACACCAATATCATCACCAACCACAACACCAATAACACTGGTAGCACCGACAGCAACAGTACCACCATCAGTAGCACCAGCAGCATAACCAGTACCAACAACAACAACATCATCACCCGTCTCAATCTCGTAATCTATATCTCAAGCATAATCATCGTTCTACATAAACTATCTTCATCCTTCATGGCGATTATGTAATCTCTAATGTTTTAGAGATTATGTACTCCAGTTCTAGCCGCAAATCTAATGAGTTTAATATCACAATGACTCATTAAATCCATGATTACGTCTAAAAAAATATATATGTATATATGTTTTCATAAGGATTGTAATTAAAAGTTGTATTGTACAAACTGTTAATGGTGAAAATATTTTAACGGGTAGGTAATACCCGAGGAAATATTTATAATCCACATTAATAAGTTACACTGTACATTCTTTGAATCTGATTCAACGATAATTTACTATTCTATTTACATCCAGAGATATACGAATCCGTTCACCACAGAATAACCATATTCATCCAATTTCATATTTGGATTTTGATTTATCTGAATCCAACAAGTGGCATAATGAAGAAAACATTTGACAAAATAAAATTTGTTAGAAACAAACAAATTAACTATGAGAAATTTTGTTAAGAATCTACGCTAACTGTTCCTAGCTAATTGTTCCTAGCTAACTGATTACATTTTATATTATCGCAATTTAATTATCGCAATTTACATTCTCGCAATTTTATTTATCGTCATTTAATTTCTGTTATTTACTTTACGCACTTTATTTATTGTTATTTAATTTCTGTTATTTATTTTTACGCACTTTAAATATCAGGACACGTATACAAGGTTTTGACATATCATATCGACGCATCTATATATATTATTTGGAATAACCATAGACACTCTATATGCAGTAATGATCGAGTTCTCTATACAGGGTTGAGGTTGATTCTACAATAATATATATAGTTTGAGTTGTGATCGAGTCTGAGACATGTACACGGGTCACGATACGTATTGATTAATTCGAATATTATATATTTAACTATATATGAATTATTGAATTGTTAATTGTGGACTATCAACTGAGGACTACCAACATTGGACAATTAAAATGAATTAAAATATTGATTATAACATATGACACTAAACAATTCTTCAAGTTTGCCACTTGATTTCATCCTAAACCTCATTTGTATCTTGATGATTACAATCTGCGTTCAAACCTTTCATGATTCTTGAAAACACCTCAATCGATAGGATGAATCAACCGCACTTCATCTACGGAAGGAAAGATTTATGCATATAGTTATGCACCTGAGAAACTCTCGACAACTGAGTAAAAGTTTAACACGTAGCTGCGTCAGATCCTTTGGCATTTATTAACAAAAATAACTTTGCGATCCCTTTTAAAAGTAGCCAATTTTGTCACAGCTCCAGCAAGTCAACTTCGACTTTTCATTCAAAGTAGCCTTACTATAATCCTGATATATACAATTACCCTTTTGATACCGGAGAATTCTTTTATATTCCACCACATTATCAGAAATGTACCAGCAATTCCGTTGATCTTTGATTTTACGAAAATCATTATATTCATTGAAACCCTATCATATACTCATCCGCATCTTGTAATGAGTATTGCCATACCAAATACCGGGAATCAGCAATCATTATTTTGAATCTTGCAACAATTTTACAACAACAGTTATATGTATATGTATATGTATGTATGTATGTATATATATATATATATATATATATATATATATATATATATATATATATATATATATATATATATATATATATATATATATATATATATAACATGTACCTCTTAAAAATCATGATCTTCAATTCTGAAATTTTGAACAGCACCCAGTCTACAAATCAATACCACAAATTCTGAAAAAGTTGAATACATCAGCACAAACTGTGCACGACCTTAACTGTCGAAAGTTTGATGATAAAGAATGGAGTATTGGAAACACTCAATAGAAAATTTAGTACCGAAAAGCGGATTATGCGAAACTATGAAGGAAGCCGTGGACAAATCACAAAGAATAAGTTTGACTTCAAAGAATCCAAATGATTCTGTTTCTGATGAAATCTTTAGCGAATACCTTGCTTCCGAATCTAAACCCTTACGGATAAATCTTCTTCATCATCCATCGATATTAGAAATTTCAAGATATCATCATATCTTTCATTATAAATATCCTCCATATTTCTGAAGATATTTTCATAACTATTCTTATCTGAAATCATTAATCTCTTCCTGATATCAGTGTTACATCATATAGAAACTGTTAGTTTCTATATTCTGTAAACTTTCGAGCTTAAAATATGAATGTTATTGAAGTAATGTTGGGAACTGATGCATGAGTTAGTATAATATAATGACACTTGATCAATGTGATTATATTACAGTAAGTCATGCTGAGTTTCTAAATGGAACATGATGATTCACAGATTATAACGACATCATGTGCCATGTTACATAACTCTTTCATTCTGCTTAACTTCTGAACATATCAAGAAAATATATTATTGGTAGTTATATTCTCAGTGATTCAGGTAATTTGACAAAACAAATCGTGCTACTATCTTTCCTTTCTACCTTGTATATTATGATAATTCGAAACTCCATACCTATGAATTCTGGACAATTACTTGCGAAAAGTAAACAACGGCATGAAGCTCCGAAATAGAAAGAGGGTATAAATCGCAGCAAATAAGAGAGCGCATTAACTGTGGATGACAATAATTATAGGAGAGAAGCAGTGACATTGAAATATAAGGGAAAATATAAAGCCCAATGATAACACTGAAATTACAAACCGTGGAGATCAGTGCGTATAGCAATAAAAAGACACGGAAGGATTATACATACAATAATCCCTAAAGCATAGTAGAAATAAAAAGATTCTTCCGGTGGGAGTTGGAAAAGAAGAACGATCATTACGATAGTCAGAATAAGAACAAGAATTAGAACCGGATTAAGCATTATTATAATCTTTTGGATATATGAACTAAGAAAGAAAGTATAGAAATGGTGAAAACTAATGGAACGGAAAAGGTAGAATTTATAGTGGAGATACCAGACAGAGTAATCGAGGCAGATCACCGTATTTAATTATAGAGATCTTAATTCGCCGAAGAATCAAATCTTTTAAATTTCGAAGATTTTCTTTAAATTCCTTGAATTTCGGAATTCAATCGCGACTACGTCAAAAGTTATGGAAAAATCTCCATTTCTTCATCTCAAACTTTTATGATAGCTTCATTCATACGCTTCGATTAATCGAATCATTTTATCCGCATTACTCAAAGATGATAAAACTCTATTTATCAACTCATATTCGTCATGAAAACATTTTTATTGTTAACCATGACCACCTCACTCAAATTTCGGGACGAAATTTCTTTAACGGGTAGGTACTGTGATGACCCGGGAATTTCTGACCAAATTTAAACTTGATCTTTAAATAATTTCAATACGATAAGCAAGGTATGTAATATTGAGTCTAGAAAATTTTGAAACAATGTTCATATATTCAATTTACCGTTGACAATTCCCGACGATTCACGAACAAATGTGTAAATAATTATGTAAAAAAAAAATATATAAATATAAATATAAGTATATATAAAAATATAAAATAATATACAGGGTAATTAAGTTGTAATTAAAATGAATCTATATATAAAGATGTAAGATTCTATTATTATTATATGTATATTGTAAAATATATAAAATGTATAAATATTAAATATTCAACATATGTTATTATATAAGTATCAAATATTACATAATTAATAATATGTAGTATTAATATTATTACAAGTAAAAATATAAATGTCATACTTATTACTTTCATTATTATTATTAATATTAATATTAATATTAATATCATTAATATGATTATCATATTTAGTATTATTATTATTAGAAAATAATACAATATAGATTATTGTTATCATAAATAATATTGTTATTATTTTATAACTATTATTATCAAAATAATTAATTATTATTATTATTATTATTATTATTATTATTATTATTATTATTATTATTATTATTATTATTATTATTATTAGTATATTTATAATTATTTATCATTAATATAATATAACCATAAATATAATGGGAATCTCAATGACATCACAATCAAAATCTTTCATATCTTAAATCTTGTTCATGTCGATAGCAATTATCAATAACAAACAAATTCAGTTTAACATAATTTTCTATATTATTTTTTTACTTTTCTTCATCCCTAATTAATTAAGCTGTCAATTACATCTAACTATAAAACAATTCTTTTGGCTAAATAATTATGTATGAAAAACCGTTCAAATCTTTCATCAACACTGACTTCTTCCTTCTTTCTGTATTACTCCTTACCTGGGTTTGCTGGTCACAACCATGAAAACATCATCAACCTGCAACTCGATTCCACTTTTGCTTATTTTTGTTTCTGCCCGAAGACCAACCAAATTACTGTCTAATTCATCAACCCAAAACAACCTTCAAATACTACTAATTGAACACTCTTTTTGTTCCTACTGTGACACACGTAAGATCACCAAACACCCTTCAAATTGATGCTACATCAACTTCCCTGTTTGTGAAACACACTGACACCACCACTATCGAAGCTAAACTGCTGCAACTGTCTTTCTGCCACCATAAACCAACCAAACATCCCATCAACTGTTGCTGTACTCCTGTTTATTACGAAAGAATTTCTGCTATTCAGTTGATCCTAATTGCAGCCACCAACATAGAAATTGCAGTTCAAACACCACTTAGACCATTCCTTAATCATTAGTCACCTGAAGAAACAAAACAAGATAAATGAGGTGTGTTCTAATTCTTATCAATATAAACTATCTGTTATCAATAAGTATTAATATGTAAGTAGGTGTAGTATTATAGTTTTCAACTGAGATTGGATAGATGTTTATGAATTTGACTTACTGATTATGGATAGTTTGACAATTAAAGTCAAAATTTTGGAAAACTAATTATCTAATATCTAACAGATGCTGAGTGATACCATGATACTCAAACCACCTGCCCTCACCTTCAAAACATCACTCAATCACCACTCACTCCTATGAAACCATACTGCTATTGTGTTATGTTCGGTTAGCAACCAAGAACCAAACCAAACACTTATGTTCCTAATGTTCGATCAACAAATTATATGACCTACAGCTTTTGCTACTAAATAGATATTTCTAAACCACCATGAACACCCCTATCAAAACCTACTTAGCCAATCATCAATCGACTGCCATTTACTTGCTATTCAAATAAACAACTCATACCGCTATTTCTTCTATATTGTTCGATATTGCTACAATTAAACCAAAACTATAAGCAAATTATTAACTGTAATCGATTATCACTAAAAAATTTCATGAACACCATTCAATAATGTTCATGTTCGATCCAAAATAATTAAATAAATAATAAATGTATAAATAAATAAAAATGCAGAATATATAAATATATGTAGAGAGATGAAGAATTAAGGGAAACAAAATAAACCAATTACCTATTTCATACTTTAATGAATCGATTACTGGATCAATTGATAAAGGATAAAGATCGACGCTGATGAAGAAGACTAAAGATGATTTGAACGAGGGTGATTACGAATCAAAGACCTGCTAGCCATCGAGGATTGCTGTTGATGGATCTGTTGAGGATAAAGACGATGATCGATCGATTGTTCGATGATGATAACCTTCTCTGGGTTGCCCTGCTAACTCGATCTGAATTTGGGGAAACACTAATAAACACGCATGTTTTTATATATATTAGGTATAGGTTATTAATATTATAATTATTAAAATTTTCATTATTATTAAAAGTTAACATTTTTTTTATTAAAACTATCATTTTATTTATCATTATTAGTATTATTATTATTTTTATCATTAACATGATTTTTATTATTATTATTAACATTATTTTATCAAATAAATATTAAATACATAAAAATATAATTGATACATAGTTATATTAGTATTACATAAAATCTTGGAATAAACATATTAACATTAATTATATAAATGTTACATATAACAAACTATAGGATTAAGTATTAATTTTTATTATATACAAAATAAATATATATGACATATAGTTTAAGATATAAATAAAATAGATATTGAGAATTATTAAAAATTATATATAAACTACAACACTAAATATATAAATATTGTGTAATTAATAGATGGAATTATTTGATTTTCATTTTATGTTTTAATATATATAACTGATATAGGTTCGTGAATCCGAGGCCAACCCTATACTTGTTCAATGTCGTCATATGTATTTTTACTACAAAATACAGTATGGTGAGTTTCATTATTCCCCTTTTAAATGCTTTTGCAATATATATTTTTGGGACTAAGAATACATGCGCTGCTTTTATAACTGTTTTACGAAATAGAGACAAGTAATCGAAACTACATTCTATGGGTGAATTATTAAACCGAATATGCCCCTTTTAGTCTGGTAATCTAAGAATTAGGGAACAGGCACCCTAATTGACGCGAATCCTAAAGATAGATCTATCAGGCCCAACAAGCCCCATCCAAAGTACCGGATGTTTTAGTACTTCAAAATTTATATCATGTCCGAAGGAGGATCCCGGAATGATGGAGATATTCTTATATGCATATTGTGAATGTCGGTTACCAGGTGTTCAATCCATATGAATGATTTTTTTCTCTATGCATGGGACGTATGTTTATGAGAAATGGAAATATGAAATCTTGTGGTCTATTAAAATTATGAAATGATTATTTATGTTAAACTAATGAACTCACCAACCTTTTGGTTGACAGTTTAAAGCATGTTTATTCTCAGGTACGAAAGAAATCTTCCGCTGTGCATTTGCTCGTATTAGAGATATTACTTGGTGTCATTCATGACATATTTCAAAAGATGTTGCATTCGAGTCATCGAGTTCATCAAGTTTATTACGAAGTCAATTATAGTTAGATATATTATGAAATGGTATGCCTGCCATCAATTTTCGATGTAATGAAAGATGGTCTTTTCAAAAACGAATGCAATGTTTGTAAAATGTATCATATAGAGGTCAAGTACCTAGCGATGTAATCAACTGTTGTAAATCATTTATAATCGATATGGACTTCGTCCGAATGGATTAGGACGGGTCTTCACAGTTGCTTTGAGTGCATGTTTTTCAGTCTTTTTGACATAAAATTGGTAGCGTTTATATCAATATTCGATGTATTTGTATTGGTGATGTTTGTTTGTTGCTAGGATAACGATGTCGGTTATATCTTGTTTGACCTTTCGACATTTTTGTCCTTCTTTGAAATTATTTGACTTCACTTTGCTCTGTTTGACCTGTGTTGACTTTGTTTGACTACATATGACTTATTTACAATTATGTTGACTAGTTTGACAGTTGTTGATTATGACCATTTCACCATTTTGAGTTTTTTCTACCTTGTTTGACTTTTATGACATTATTTGACTTGTTTAATTTGCCATATTTGATCTTTTGAGCCATTTGTTTGAGTTTGTGCTGACTATGTTTAACTTATGACTTATTTAGACTAATATCAATTAGTTTTAACTTAAATTGACAGCCTACTATCATTTTGGCTTGAGTAGTTCATGTAATATTTGATATTCGGTGATCGTGTTTGACTTGGTTTGACAATTCTTTATCCTATATTTTTGGATCTTGATTATTCTATTATCAATGCTTGTTTTTGAGGATGAAAGTCAAATTTTGGGAAGCTATTAACGTTGTAGATGCTATAAGCAGCTTAATCTCTCACAATGTAAACTTGTCATTCAACACACCATGACTCTTTTTAGAAATATTAAAATATTCTATTTCTATTTTGGAATTTGAGCCAAACTTTTATCCATTTTATTTGTGTTTGCAGGAAATTCAAGGCCTAAATTCGTGTTCTACATTCAAAGAACAACTCAGCAGATTCAAGGTGTTGAAATGTTATTATTATAGCAAGCTTAGTTTATTTTGTTTAATTTAGGATCTCATTTGTGGAATGCAGGTGCTTCCTGCAAGTGTATATAAAGTTGGAGGGCTGAAAGTGTTGAAGATTAAAAGATATGGTTGTGGGCTTCTGCTTCTGGACTTTCTTGTTGGACTCAATGATCAAAGGCCCATCTGTATTCTTTTCGAGTATAAAAGAGAGGAGATATACAGATTAGGGTTTCATCTTCAATCGTTGCTTATCTGATCTCTTCAATTTTCTCTCATCTGTCGTCATTAATCTGAAACACCATCTTGATGTTTTCTTGAGTTTACACTTCTATATATTGGTGTAAATTGTGAGTTTAATTCTGTAGAAGTTGTTCTAGTTTGAGATATTCATATTTTGAGAGTTTTTGGTTATTTTGAAGATCTGTAATATTGGCAAACATTTTATATTGAGTGAATTGGTTATAGCTTTGTTACTTTTACATGGTATCAGAGCGATTGGTTCTCTGATTCGTTGATTCTCTTTCAAATCAATCTGGTTGTTCGAAGAAATTAGGGTTTTTTCAATTTTTTGCCGAATCTTCATCTTCTCGGGTGTTAGTGTTGTTTCTTGCATTTTTGGGTTTGAGGACGGACTGTGTTTCGGTGATAGATCGTTGAATCTGTTTGGTTTTGTTTGAAAACCCTAATTTGTTCAAAATTAGGGTTAGGGTTTGTGTTCATCGCTTACTACTGGTGTGTTCATCTTTCTTCCGCTGCATCATCAATCACTAGTGATTGATTGGTTACTTCTATATCTTCTTTATATAATATTTTTTCTAACTTTTCTTGTTTCTTGGTAGAAGAGACAACACTGAGCCTAACTCTTGATCCCAGTTCTCCGAAATTGACGAATACCTGATCAAGATCAGTGGTTGTAGTAGGATTATAGTTCTTTATTTTTCTTTTTCTTTTCTAGTTCTTTATCTGCTTTATCTGCTATGTGGTGATGATTCTAGTTCTGGGGCCATCACTTTAATCAACAAACTTGATTTTAGTGATTCCATGTACTTACATCCAAGTGATACTACCACTGGAACACCTATAATTTCAATCAAATTAAAAGGAACCAAAAACTATAACATCTGGAGTAGAGCCATTCTGTTGGCTTTAAAAACTAAAACAAATTGGGTTTTATAAATGGCTCTTGTGTTAAAGATACAACAAATGATGTTTTATAAAATCAATAGGATAGGTGTAATATAGTGGTGTTATCTTAGATACTTGATACTCTTTCTGATGATTTTTATTCTGGTTAAATTTTTTCTACTGTTGCATCTACTGTTTGGAATGAACTTCAAGAAACCTATGAAAAAATTGATGGATCTATAATTTTTAATCTTCACCATAAAATCAATTCTATAAAAAAATGACAGTCCTTTGTCTGAATACTATCATAATCTCAACAGTTTATGGAAACAATATGATGCTATGATCACTATACCTGCTTGCACTTGTGGGACTCCTGTTTGCACTTGTGCATCTTCTGTTGCTATAAAAGAAAACAATAAGGTCAAGAAATTAATGCAGTTCTTAATGGCTTTAAATGACATGTATATGTCTGTTAGAAGTAATATTTTGCTGAGGAATCCTCTTCCTCATGTTAAGAGTTCCTGTGCTATTATTTCTAGAGAAGATTCTCACATAATTAATTCTCTTAAAGATAATTCTTTATCTAAATCTCAAACTACAGCTTTTGCTATTCACACCTCTAATAATAACTCTTATTCCAACTTCAATAATAACAATAGATGTCCCTGCTGGTTAGTGATTCAATGATAATATTCAAATGTTAACCACTTTGTTTTGATGATGACACCAAGTCTTGTGTGCTTAAAAAGTGTATAGAATAACACAAATTCACGAGCATACACATTCTCTAGCAAACGACCAATACACAAAATAGACAAGTTAAAAGAGTCATTTGAAAACACTGGATGAGAATAGCTGGGTCCACGGTCGACCGCAGGTCAGACCGTGGATGCCCTGTACCTTGGTTCTGAGGAACAAGGTGCACGATCGACACCACAATCAACTGTGGGTCGATCATAGTTTTCTCTTTCCGAATTTTCTACAAATATAGTTTGACCACTTCGGGGCATCTGTAATTTATGAAACTTATTTAAACATGCTTAGTATAGTTACCGCATTAATATCCAAATGAGTTTTGGTCACTAAAATGCTAATCTTGGTTAATCACACCTAATGACATCTTAATGACACTTTAGGTTATGATCAATGTTAAACACACAAGTGTTGCTAAAATTCCTTTTGCAAAGTCAACCTTTTTAAATCTAAAATAAATGTAGATATGATTAGGATGGTCATTAAAGTCCCAACTAAAGAGATGATCTCCACTTGATTAACTATTAAGCATTACTTACATGCTTAATAAGAGTTTAGTGTAAATTCACAAAAGTCTTCATGTAAAACAAATGGGTCTTATTTGGAGGGTTGTAAGTGACCAATGAATGCATATACTTTCAAATCAAATGATAACAAAAGCCTTAAAGACTTGTGACATGAATTTTGGAAGCTTGTGGTTGTTAAGAGATCAAAATTCTGCATTTGCCAAAAGAGTAATCAATGACACACCATTAGTACAATGGGACTTTCCTTTTTTAAGCCAATGTCAACCTCAAAGAATACATCGAAGATAAAAGGGGTAATGCAGGTCTTTTCAGATGTTTTTGACCTCTAATTGCAGCTATCCGAGAAGGGAAAAAGATAAAGTAAAAGATCTCAAACGGCTACAAATTCAGGGGTCATGGACCTGCACAATCGACCGACAGTCGACCGTGAGGTGAGCCGCACGCATCCATGTTTGAATTTCTCTTGCCTATAAAAGCCAAGCCTTGGAGCACTTTAAGACTCACCTCTTGCACTTACATTTCCATACATTTACTGATATCATTTAAATACTATTATAATCTATTTAAAGTGATTCTAACAAGAGTGATTGTAAACTTAGTTGTAAGTTTACTTGTAAACTATCTTATTAAAGGGATCTAGAAGATAGTTGAGGTTTCACTTAGTTGGAGCATTAGGCTCTTGTGATAAGAGTATTTGGTGATTGTGAATTCTTCAAAGGGACGTAACGATTCATAAGTTGCAGCTTATCAAGGAGCTAGTGCTGTATTTGGACACTCCACCGAGTTTGGAGCATCGTAGTGAAACTAACTCCACCGAGGAGTGGATTAAGGAAGATTAGTCAACATCTTCCCGAACCATTATAAATCTCCGTGTTTGTTCTCTTATCCCTTATCTTTGCATTTACTTTACTCGTGAACACACAAATCAAATCACACTATAGTTATCTCAAGTTCTAGATCGAAAAACTTTGTAAAAATCAACTAAGTAACTATGCACCCCCCTATAGTTACTTATAATTGATATCAGAGCGGTTGCTCTAAATGTTTTGCTAAAATTATTATTTTTAAGTTAAAAATTAATTTTTGCAAACTTTTGAGTTAAAGATCATGGAACAAAAAATTGAGAACTTGAGCTATAGTGAAGGTTCCTATATGCAATGACCTCCACTACTTGAGAGTGAAGGATTTTGCTATTGAAATTAAAGATTTGAAACTTATGTTCGTGCAAAGGACATAGATGTTTGGAACGTCATTGCTAAGGGTGATTATGTTCCATTCTAACTTAGTAAGGACAGGAAAACTAGAATAATCATACCCGAAGTAGCTGGTCCAAAGAAAATAAAACGAATGTAGGGAAAAACTATCAAGTTAAACTAGTCCTATTTAATGTTTTGTCTAGAAAAGAATATGAAAGGGTTTTTATGTTTAAAAGTGCAAAGGAAATATGAGATAGTATAATAATTACTCATCAAGAAAATGTGCAAGTCATTAAAAATAAAATTGAACTACTAGTAGGTCAATATGAACAATTTGTTATCTCAGATGATTAGAAAATTGATGTTGCTTATTAATATTTGTTCATGTTTAAAAGCTCCAGGTACTATCTACACGAACAAGCAATATGTTCAAAATGGAGACCTAAAGTGACGGCAATAGATGAGTCAAAGGATTTGGAAAAATTGTCTCTCGATGAGCTAATTGAAAATCTCAAAGTCCATGAGGTCATCCTAGACAAGGATGAAGAAGCAGATAAATTAAGAAAGAAAAGAATAAGTCAATTGCTTTAAAGGCCAAAGCAATTGAAGAAGGTGAATACGAAGATGATGAAGATTATTAGAAGTGATAATGGAACTGAATTTGGTGTTAATATAAAAAGTTTTGTTCAGTTACTTGAAACTCAATTCGATAAACAAATAAAAATTATTAGAAGTAATAATGGAGCAGAATTTGTAAATCAAAGTTTAACTAATTTTACCAACAGTAAATGAATAGTGCATCAAACTTCTTATTCTTACACACCTCAAAAAAATGGTGTTGTTAAAAGGAAACATAAATACTTGCTTAATATTGCAAGAGCTCTTATGTTTCAGGGGAGATTACCTTTAAGTATGTGGTCTGAGTGTACTCTAACTGTGTGCTATTTGATTAATAGGGCTCCTCTGCTGTGCTGAATGGAAAATCTCCTTATGAAATGATTTATAAATATGTCCCTAATTTCTCCCATTTAAAGTGTTTTGGATGTATTTGTTTTGTTGTTGATTTAAAAACTCTTGATAAATTTAGTAACAGATCTACAAAATGTGTTTTGATTGGTTTTTCAACTGTAAAAAAGGTTACAAGCTTCTTAATCATGAAAACAAGTCTGTTTTTTATTCTAGAGATGTCAAGTTGTATAAAATTGTTTTTCCTTTTAAGTTAAAGTCTCAATTTCTTTCAAATAATTCTTCTAATATCTTTTCTGAAAATGAGTTTGCTGTTGAAAACTTGAATCATATAAACTTTTTTGATGAAATTATTAAATCTTCTGATAACACTGTAAGTCCCAATGATGAAGAGAGAGCTACTATTGAGTGTGAAGGCATTAATGATAATGTTCATGAAAGTGAACATAGTCCTACAACAACACATAATAAAGAAAATTCTTCAATCCCTAAGGGAAATCTCCATAATTCTTTTGAAAACATCAACTTAAGGAGATCGTCTAGGAGTGTTGTTATGCCTAGCAAGTTTGATGACTATGTGATTGATGGAAATGTCAAGTTTGGTATTGAAAGGGTTGTTAATTATAATTTTCATAAATCTAATCTCCGTTTTATTTCTAATCTTAATAAAACTCTTGAACCAATAACATATGATCAAGCTTGTCAAGACCCCAACTGGGTTGAAGCTATGAATAATGAAATTGAAGCTCTTAACAGAAATAAAACATAGATTTTAATTGATCTTCTTGCAAATAGAAAACATGTAGGTAATAAGTGGATTTACAGAATCAAATATAAATCTAATGGTGAAATTGAAAGATATAAGGCAAGGTTAGTGGAAAAAGGTTATAGTCAAAAGGATGGTATTGACTATGAAGAAACTTTTAGTCCTGTTGTAAAACATGTTACTATTAGATGCTTTATAACTATGGCTGTTCAGAACAACTAGACTTTATACTAACTTGATATAAACAATGATTTCTTATATGGTGATCTTAATGAAGATATTTACATGACCATATATGAAGGTTATAATTATGAGAACTGGAAATAGTAACAAAGTTTGCAAGTTAATCAAATCTTTATTTGGCTTAAAACAAGCCCAAGACAATGGAATGAGAAATTAAATTATGCTCTTATTGAAAATGGATTTACTCAAAGTAAATCAGATTATTCTTTGTATGTTAAAAATTATGGAAGTGTTTCTATAGCTTTGATTGTTTATTTTGATGACATTGTCATTACTGCAAATAATGATGCTGAAACTAAAGTGTTTAAATCTTTTCTTCAAACTAAGTTTATGATTAAAGATTTGGGAAAATTGAAATATTTTTTAGGAATTGAAGTTCTCAACACCAATAAAGGTGTGTGTTTATCTCAAAGAAAGTATTGTCTTGAATTACTAAATGATTATGGTTTACTTGGAAGTAAACCTAATGGTACACATCTTGAAGCTAATGTATGTATAAATTGTGAACCAAGTGATAAACACAAGTTACTTTCCAATATTACTGAATATCGGAAGTTAGTAGGTAGATTGATTTATCTGGCTTTAACAAGACCAGATATTTCTTTTGATGTGCGAGTTTTAAGTCAATATATGCATGCACCCCTTCAGTCTCATCTAAATCTTGCTTTCAGAACTTTAAGATATCTTAAAGGCTCCTGGTAAAGGTATTCATCTTGTGAAAGGTAATAGCTTTTCTCTACATGCTTTTTGTGATTATGATTGGGGTAAGTGTAAGTTAAACATAAAATCTGTGACTAGATATCTTGTCTACTTTTGGAATTCTTTGGTTTCTTAAAAGAGTAAAAAACAAACAGCAGTATCAAGATCTTCTGCTGAAGCAGAATAAAGATCTATGGAAAATGTTGCTTGTGAAATTATTTGGATAAAGAATTTCCTATTGGATTTAAATATAAATGTTGCTCTTCCAGTTCAGATTAACTGTGATAAAAGTTCTGCTATTCAGATTTTTGCAATTCCTGTTTTCCATAAAAAAAACTAAATAGTTTGGGATTGATTTACATTTTTCAAGGGATAAAATTCGTGCAGGTGTGATTAATACCCGAAGAAGATCGGGATGAAGTTAAAGTTCCCTGTTTAAGTAGATCATCCAACTGTCGAACTTTCATGAATTAGTACGATAAATACCCAAAGAACATACGGCATCTAGCACACCAAAAAACCTTCATTTTTGGGTAGCTTGTAAATCTCCAGCCATCTGTTTTTTTTTTTTTTTTTTTTTTTTGGGCAAAAAATGGATAATCATAAATATAAATTGCCAAGCCAGCAAAGAGATGGCCAGCCCGATTACTAAAGTTGGACACCTTAAGGATCTTTACGAAATCGGATCACAAGGCCCATTACACAAATTGAAAGGATCAAACTCTTTGTACATGGAATACTAAAACGTATATATTATCCATACAAAACATTAGAGTTACAAAATATGCATACAACAAACGTGTAAACTATCCTCCTATTCGATTCTGTCATTTGCTTTAAAATATGCCATTGATTCTTTAACTCACTAAATGGCAATTTCGTGTAGCGGTGTATGATCGGAAAAATCATTAACACCGACGAACAATACACGTGATGCTTTCATATTTCGTTTATATCAGGGACCTTTACTTCTCTAAATTACGATTCTTGGATAGCCACAAATTGTACTTAAAATTAGTTCACAACTCATCTAACCATTCCGAGGCCCTCATAGCCCCTCGTATTCCATGAGGCTAACCTTGATGGGAAAATAATCACAACAGGCAATCTACAAAGCGGAAACTAACCCGTTTGACAAACATTTCCCGACCCGTATGAACTCGTGATGATACTAACAAATAAGGAATACCAAAACCAACCCAAATCAGTCCCAATTCAGTACCAAATCAGCTAATAACAAATAATCAAGCACACACAATACACACGAGACTTTTTACGTGAAAAACCTCTCAAAATCGAGAGTAAAAACCACGGGACTCGTAAGCCACTTAAACTTCACTATCATCAACAAGGAGAGCAATACAATAATCCTTCTCTAGATCAACTAGAGGTATACAACATCATCATACTCTTGAACTACAACAATCAACAAGTATATGAAACAATTAAAGACAAAAGAGGAATGATTTCACCCAAAAACTGCAGTCTGATCCAGAAGCTATAACTCGAGCTACAGACCTCTTTAGACGAATTCAACGGTTTCAAACCTTGGTACTGATGTCATGAAGACACAGCCCAAATTTGATGAAGATCCAACGGTTAGATCTCCGGGGATCGTCGATTTTCTGGACTGCTATCACTGTAGACGGAAATTGAAGATCACACACTTTTTCTTGAAAACTTTCTGCTCTCTTGATCTGGAAATTAGCTGGATAGTTGACTCAAATAATGCCCTTAGATGTTTGACTAGGTCAACCTTCATCTTGGACCTAATTTGTTGGGCTTGGGCCTTTCATCATGATTGGAAACCAATTTAAACCCAACAAATCTCCACTTTCCAATTATGAGGAAGGGATCGCCATCCCGACGATCGAGCAACATACCTTAAGCTTCTCACTTGCTAAAGCCTTTGTGAACATGTCAGAACCATTATCATCGGTATGAACTTTATCAAGTTCAAACGAACCATCTTCAAGACGTTCTCTAATCCAATGATACCGCACATCTATATGTTTTGTCCGCTTATGATACATAGAATTTCTAGCCAAATGAATCGCACTCTCATTATCACAAAGAACCACATATCGTGATTGCTTAAACCCAAGGTCTTGTAGAAATCTTTTCATCCACAATAGTTCTTTGCACACTTCTGTTGCTGCCATATATTCAGCCTCGGTTGTAGACAATGCAACACACTTTTGTAACCTTGATTGCCATGAAACTGCTCCCCCTGCGAAAGTCATCAAATATCCAGAAGTGGATTTCATGTTATCTTTGTTTCCTGCCATATCTGAGTCTGTATAACCAACAAGCATCGGCTCTTCATTTCCAAATGTGATACCTAACTTTGAAGTACCTCGTAAGTATCTCATAATCCATTTAACTGCTTCCCAATGCTTCTTACCCGGATTTGACATAAACCGACTAACAACACCTACCGCATGAGCTATATCAAGCCTAGTACACACCATAGCATACATCAAGCTACCAACCGCTGAAGCATATGGAACTTTGTCCATCTCTTCAACATCCTCCTTTGAAGTAGGGCAATCTCTATCTGTTAGCTTAAAGTTTGTAGTAAGAGGGGAACTAACCACTTTAGCATTTTTCATGTTGAACCTACTAAGCACCTTTTCAATGTATTGCTCTTGTGATATATGTAACGTCTTAGCACCTCTATCTCTAGAAATCCGAATGCCAAGAATCTGTTTTGCTGGCCCCAAGTCTTTCATAGCAAAAGACTTGCTCAATTCTCGCTTCAACTGCGCAATTCTTTTAATATTTTTACCAACAATCAACATATCATCGACGTATAACAACAATATGATGAAATCATCATCACCAAACCTCTGAAAGAAAACACAATGATCTGAAGTTGTCTTTCGGTAGCCTTGCTTTCCTATAACCGACTCAAACTTCTTATACCATTGTCTAGGTGCTTGCTTCAACCCATATAGACTTTTCTGAAGTCTACAAACATAATTTTCTTTACCCTTAACCCGAAAACCTTCAGGTTGCATCATGTAGATTTCCTTATCCAAATCACCGTGAAGAAAAGCAGTCTTGACATCCACCTGTTCAACCTCAAGATCATGACTAGCAGCTAACCCAAGAACCACTCGAATAGATCTCATCTTCACGACCTGTGAGAAAATCTCATCAAAATCAATACCCTTTTTCTGGCTGAATCCTTTAACAACTAACCTAGATTTGTACCTTGGTTGTGAAGTAAGCTCATCTGTCTTCACTTTGAATACCCATTTGTTTCTCAAAGCTCTCTTGCCTTTAGGTAACTTCACCAACTCATAAGTATTGTTCTCATGTAAGGAATTCATCTCATCTTGCATGGCTTCACCCCACTCTTTCTTATGCTCATCTTTCATAGCTTCTGCATAACACTCTGGCTCTCCTCCATCAGTGATTAATACATACTCATTAGCAGAATATCTAACAGAAGGATGACGGTCTCGGGTAGACCGCCTAAGTGGGACAAATGGGGGCACATCTGGTACTGGAATCTCTACCTGCTCCAGAGCATAATCACCATCAGTACCATGTTCATCATTATGAACATCATCTCCAACATGTTGTGGAGTAACTGGATCCAAATCAACAAGATCAGCACTAGGTTGAGGAACTGAATCTGTCTTATTAACATCTTTTAACATCTGATCTTCTGTAAACACAATATCTCGGCTTCGTACGAGTTTCTTATGAACTGGATCATATAACCTGTACCCAAAATCATCTTCATCATAACCTTTGAATACACATGGCTTAGTCTTCATATCAAGCTTTGACCTTTCATCTTTGGGAACATGAACAAATGCTTTACATCCAAAGACTCGTAAATGACAGTAAGAAACATCTTTGCCGCTCTAAACCCTGTTAGGAACATCAAAACGCAAAGGTACACAAGGGGTTAGATTAATAATATGAACTGCCGTATTTAAAGCCTCATCCCAAAAGGAATCGGACAACCCTGCATGTGAAAGCAAACATCTAACTCTCTCAACCAAAGTTCCGTTCATCCTTTCTGCTAAGCCATTCAACTGAGGTGTCTTTGGTGGAGTCTTTTGATGCCGAATACCATTCTCCTTACAATAAGCATCAAATCTGCCAATGTATTCACCACCATTATCAGTCCGAATACACTTGAGTTTCTTCCCCGTTTGCCTTTCAACTAGTGCATGAAATTCCTTAAACTTTTCAAATACTTGATCCTTTGACTTTAAGGTATAAACCCACACCTTCCTGGAATGATCATCGATGAATGTAACAAAGTAGGAACATCCACCAAGTGTCCTAGTCTTCATAGGCCCACACACATCTGAATGTACTAGATCAAGTACGTTCTCCATTCGAAAAGGAGAATGACTCTTAAACGCAACTCTGGTCTGTTTACCTGCCAAACAGTGAGAACACTTACTCAAATTAATATCACTAACACCCGACAACACATTTTTCTTAAACAAGATAGACATCCACTTTTCACTCATGTGGCCAAGTCTTTTATGCCACAAATAAGTAGAATCAACATTGTCCACTGCGTTAACAATGTTCTGGATGATCTTCGGACGCGTTATGTATAATCTTGAGTCTTTCTTGCCTCTTCCCACTATCATAGAACCAAGAGATAGTTTCCAAATACCATTACCAAAACCGTTATAATAACCATCATCATCAAGAATGCCTGTTGAAATAACATTAAGTCTCATATCCGGAACATGTTTTAAATTATGCAAAACTAACTCCATTCCCGTGTCAAATTTCAAACAAACATCTCCAATACTAACGATCTTTGATAACCCAGAATTACCCATCCTAGCAAATCTATAGTCACCTGGAGTGTAAGATGAGAAGTGATCTCTACATATTGCAACATGACATGTAGCACCACTATCAACAATCCAACTTGTGTCATCATGAGTAAGATTGATCATATCATAATCAATACAAACAAAGAACTCATCCGTGATAGCGTTAACTTCAACCTTATCATCATCACCGCCATCACTTTTCTTTTGTTTATTCTTGTCATATGCCTTTTTCTTCTCACTTTTTAACTGTGGACAATACCACTTTGTGTGCCCTTTTTCACGACAATGATAGCACTCAACATTAGAAAACTTTCCTTTTTTTGAGCTACTACGATTCTTGCCTCTTTTACCATGACCTCTACTATGACTTCTCCCCCGCATTTCTGTGACCAAGATATCTGACTGTGAAAAGGAACCTTGTGACTTTCTTCTCATCTCTTCATTCAAAATACTACCCTTAGCCAATTCCATGGTGATAATACCATTCGGTGCAGAGTTGGACAAAGATGTCCTAAAAATCTCCCAAGAGTCCGGTAACGTACCAAGTAACCAGAGACCTTGATGTAACGACCCAAACCAATAACCAACCAAATACGTGAAACAAAATTTTTTTTTTTAACAGTGGAGTGCGCCACGCGCACCACCTCAGGGTGCGCGGCGCGCACAGGTCAGTTTTCAGTTCTGTCCGGTTTTGCAATTTTTCAAATAAAGATCTCCCACTTCCCGACATATTTAGACGAAACACTTTTCACAACATGTCATAATAGTTAAAACTCGCACGATTCAATAATAAAATGAGTTTTATAAAACGGGGCCCACATCGGCCGTTTTACGAGTTTCATACAAAACACGAGTTTCGACCACATTAGTTTAAATTCCAAACGACACTAAGAGCATGGTGTTTGGGGTTAAACTACCCAAATCTCGGTCAAACTCCAAAAGCTATCACATCCAAAAATGTCCCCTATCAAAAAACAAGCGGGAATCTCTAATCCAACCGTACGCCCTTACCCTTGTCAACGCCCGAGCCTATAAAAAGATAAACAACGAGAGGGTAAGCTAAAGCTTAGTGAATGCAATAATTATACATATACATATATATATCTTACTTACTTGCAACCACTTACAACAAATCCGCATACATACTAACAACATAATTAGCATACCTTTAGAATGTATAATGCTAAACCCTCGATAACATAAGCTAGTATAACAATATCATATAACGCAACAACACAATACGTTACAACACAATACATAAGCATTGATGTTCACAACATCCATTAGTATTCGAATCCCAAGGCTAGCTCAACGAATGGTATCGTCAACATCGAACTTAATTCCCATTCGTCCCAATAAATGTAGTATCGTCAACATCGAACTTAAACCCACATATGAGGTATCGTCAACATCGAACTTAAACCCTCATCGAATTTCACTACAATAGCGGTATGGCTTCGTCAACATCGAACTTTAAATCCATACATGAGGTATCGTCAACATCGAACTTAAACCCTCATCAAAACGAACCAACAATATACTCTAGGATATGGTATCATCAACATCGAACTTTAACCCGTACCCCACAAGTAAATAAATCATATACGTACATATATAATTATTCCACTCACCTCAATGATTTGGTGATGATTTTATACTTCTGAATGCTTCAAAGCCGAGTACCTAATACAATAAGTACTCAATCAACAAACAAACTTGTTGGGCTAAACACCAATAATTCACTCAAGTGCATTTAATGACTTACATGCATTAAATGCCCCATTTTCACCAAAACCGTCCCTTAAGGGTCAAGACCATCGCCAATCACTTAAAAGCTAGTGATTAAGGACTATCAACGCTAACTATAACACAATTAGGGTAATTCATACCCATAATCCCCAACTAGGTCAATCATTAACCCCTTTGACTCATTTAAAGTCAACACACCCATTTCGGGTCATCGACTAACCCAACTAACACCCATTTACCAATTAGCTAGGTGTGCTAGTAATTAACTAACCAATTAGGACTCATAAACATCAGTTAACACTTTGAAACCCTAGGTTAGTTACCATTGAGTCTTCATGACTCCATCTTACCTAAGAACACCCAAAATCAACAAATATGGGTTTTATGTTCTTCATTTACCCAAACCCTAACCCTACAAAAAATCAAAGTAAGGAAAACAAGATTAGAGCTTACCACTACAACCGCAACGTAGCTAGTGAGTAGATGAACGACTTTAATACCCGTACTTTGGCCCGAGAACAACTTCTTCCTCTTGGATTTAAGCTTTCTCACTCAAGAAATCACACTCTCTCTCCAAAATTAAAGTGAAGAAGATAAGGTTGTTGAAAATGGAGTGAATGATACCCCAAGATCTGACCTACTGGCCTCCAACTCGTCCACAAGTGAAATTACCAAAATGCCCATCAAAATATCTAATTAAAATAGCAAAACTCGGCTACAGTGAGGAGTGCACCAGGCGCACCCCTAAGTGTGGGCTGAGCGCACCCTGCCCAGTTCGACCTCTGACCTCTATTTTAATATACAAGGTCACCCACACTTCATGTACCCTATTTACTCTGCTGTACAATGAAAATTAGGGTCTTACAACTCTCCTCCAATTGAATCGGAGCGCGTCCTCGCGATCCAAGCCGCATGACAAGAGGGAAGATACACTAACACAAACTCCTCGGGCTTCCAAGTAAATTCGGAACCTTTACTACGACGACATTGAAATTTAAAAGTTCTCACTTCTTTATTTCTCAACCTTTTGACCTTCTCATCGAGTATGTCAATCGGCTCCTCAATATATTCTAACTTATTGTTTAGCTCAATCTCGTCTAACGGTACCCAAGATGAATCATCCGCAAGACACTTGCGGAGATAGGAAACATGAAATGTATTATGGATCCCTGCAAGCTCTTCTGTAGTTCCAAATGATACGTGACTTCATCAACACGAGCTAAAACCTTAAATGGCCCAATAAATCGAGGAGCTAACTTTCCCCGTTTTCGAAACCGAATAACACCTTTCCATGGCGAAACCTTAAGCATCACCATGTCACCTTCTTGAAATTCGATCATTCGTCTACGCTTGTCGGCATACGACTTTTGTCTATCTTGAGCCTTTTCCAAATGATCCCGAATCATATCAATCTTGCTATTCGTTTCTAAGACCAAATCAGTACTCCCGATTTCTTTTTGACCAATCTCACCCCAACAAATCGGAGTTCGACATCTTCGCCCATAAAGCATCTCATAAGGCGGCATCCCGATACTAGTATGATAACTATTATTGTACGAGATTCCACCAAAGGTAAGTGCTCATCCCAACTACCACCGAAATCAATAATGCATGCCCGTAGCATATCCTCCAATGTTTGATTCGTACGTTCGGTTTGACCGTCCGTTTGAGGATGATACGCCGTGCTCAATTTTAATTGTGTACCCATATCTTCGTGAAACTTTTCCCAAAACCGAGATGTGAAACGGGTATATCGATCTGAAATAATAGATATAGGGACCCCATGTCGAGCGACTACCTCCTTGATAAATAATTTAGCCAAGGTCTCCAACAATATCGCTTCCCGAATGGGAAGAAACAAAGCACTTTTAGTCAATCGGTCAACTATCACCCAAATTGAATCAAATTGGGTTCTCGCCGTCTTTGGTAACTTTGTGATAAAATCCATGGTAATGTGCTCCCATTTCCACTTCGGGATTTCCAACGGTTGTAATTTACCATACGGCTTTTGGTGTTCGGCTTTAACTTGCAAACACGTGACACATTGCTCAACATACTTAATAACATCACGTTTCATGCCCGGCCACCAATACTCCTTCTTTAAATCAAGATACATTTTTGTTGCGCCAGGATGAATGGAATACCTTGACTTATGTGCTTCATCAAGTAGCACTCGTCGATAATCCCCCATCTTAGGCACCCACACTCTTCCTTGAAAAGACAACAAACCACGCGAACCCATAGTAATGAATTCCTATTGCCCCATAATTCGTTCCGCATGCTTGTTGTGAACTTACGCTTCAATTTGAATCACACCAAGTTTTTCAAGAAAATCGTTAGTAATAATCATATGTAACAATCCTAATCGTAACGCCGGGTGTGACTCTTTCGACTTAACGCATCCGCGACCACATTCGCCTTGCCCGGATGAAAAAGTATTTCACAATCATAATCTTTCACCACATCCATCCATCTACGTTGACGATAATTCAAATCTCTTTGATCAAAAAGATGTTTCAAACTCTTGTGATCCGAATAAATCGTACACTTGACACCATACAAGTAATGGCGCCAAATTTTCAATGCATGAACAACTGCCGCTAACTCAAGATCATGAGTCGGATATCTCGTTTCGTGTTCCTTTAATTGTCGAGAGGCATAAGCGATGACTTTACCCCTTTGCATTAGAACACACCCGAGCCCATTTAAAGAAGCATCACAATAAACCGTCATGTCTTCCACACCTTCCGGCAATACTAACATCGGAGCTTGACATAACTTCTCTTTTAACAATTGAAAAGCAATTTATTGCTCGTTCTCCCAATTAAATCTTGCGTTCTTTCTTGTCAATTTCGTCAATGGAGAAGTGATCTTAGAAAAGCCTTGGATAAACTGACGATAATAACTGGCCAATCCGAGAAAACTTCGGATTTCCGTAGGCGTAGTCGGTCGTCCCCAACTCTTGACCATCTAAATATTCCCCAGGTCTACTTGAATACCATTTTCGTTCACGATATGGCCAAGGAATTGAACTTCCCTTAGCCAAAATTCACATTTGGAGAATTTAGCATACAACTTCTCCTTCCGCAACGTCTTTAACACACACCACAAATGAAGTTCATGTTCTTTCATACTCTTCGAATAGACAAGTATGTCGTCAATGAACACAATTACCGACTTGTCCAACAAAGGTTGGCACACTCGGTTCATAAGATCCATAAATGCCGCCGGTGCATTCGTAAGACCAAAAGGCATTACCACAAACTCAAAATGCCCATAACGCGTTCGAAAAGCCGTTTCCTCGATGTCTTCCTCACAGACCCACATTTGGTGATAGCCGGACCGTAGGTCGATTTTGGAGAAATACGTTGCACCTTGGAGTTGGTCAAACAAATCGTCAATTCTAGACAAAGGATAATGATTTTTGATCGTCACTTTGTTCAACTCCCGATAATCGATGCACATACGCATACTACCATCCTTCTTCTTCACGAATAAAATCGGAACGCCCCATGGCGAAGCACTCGCTCGAATGAAACCCTTTTCAAGCAACTCTTGGGTTTGATTTAACAACTCTTGCATTTTCGTCGGTGCTAAATGATATGGAGTTTTACCAATGGGGGTAGCCCCCAGAACCAACTCAATGCGAAATTCAACTTGTCTTTCCGCCGGAACACCCGGTAACTCATCCGGAAAAACGTCTTAAAATTCATTCACCACCGGAATTTCACGAATGGATGGTGGCTTATCTCGAGTATCAACAACATGGGCTAGAAAAGCCATGCCACCACTAACAAGGAAACGACGTGCCCTTGCAAAAGTGTATATCGGCACAAGTCTTCTCCGCTTATTGCCATGAATAATTAACTCTCCCCCACTTGGGGTCTTTAACCGAATAAACTTATCATGGCATGCAATATCGGCTCTATTATGATCGAGCCAATCCATACCAACGACGATATCAAAATCACCCAAAGTCATCGGAATGAGATCGATTTTAAAATTTTCGGCACCAAACACAACATTACAATTTTTACCCACATCAACCACTAGCACCGTCTTGCCATCCGCTATTTCAACTTCTACCAGACGACCTAACTTAACTAGCGGTTTATTTAACTTGGGCACGAATCTTGGAGAAACAAACGATAAATTGGCACCACTATCAAATAGGATTCGTGCCGGATTAGAGTTAACCATGAAAGTACCTGAAACGACTTCGTTGGATTGCTTGGCCTCCTCATTCGTCATCAAATAGTTGCGACCCCTAGCCGTGCCCGCCGCTTTCTCCAACCATTTAACATGATCGGTGTTCAAGTCGAGGCACTCTGACTTTCGGTGTCCTTCTTTGTTGCAATTAAAGCAAGTGAGCTTGTTTGTTGAAGGAGGCTTTGTACAATCTCGAGCCAAATGACCTCGTACCCCACAATTGTAGCAAGTAGGGATAAAGTTCCCGAAACCTCCCTTCTTCACACTATTTACACTTTCGGGACCCTTCTTGTTCTTGTTCTTCTTGTTGGAAAAGTTAGAATGACTAGAACCTTCAAACTTTCTTTTAGAAAAAGTGAAATCACTTTTCCTTGGAACCTCCGGCTCGAAACCCCGAGCCAACTCAAATAACTCTTCAAAAGACTTAGCTGCTCCTCGACTAATCTTACCCTTATACTCATCATTCATGGTACGGTAGAAATCTTTCATTAGCTTGTGATCGTCACCAACATATTCCGGACAAAAACGAGTCTTTGCCAAGAAGGTAGACTTGAGAGTGACCAAGTCCATTGAACCTTGTTGCAAATTGTGCAACTCGTCCCGGATTCTATCAAGATCGGAAAAAGTTCGGTATTCTTGGAAAAATTCCTTCTTAAACTCCTCCCATGTCAAGCTCATGCATTGCTCTTCACCATATAATTTGATTTTATCGTCCCACCACAACTTGCCTTCTTCGTGCAACATGCTAGACCCATACCTTGTCTTCTTCTCGGGAGGACACTCCGCGGTACGGAAAGCTCCCTCGATATCGGAAATCCAACAAGTGCTTTTCAATGGATCCCTCACCCCATTAAACATCGGAGGTTGAGTATCCTTGAAATTTTTGTAGTGGAAGTCCCGCCTTCCACCCCCACCATTACCTTCACCCCCTTCGCCTCGAGGATAAATGTTTCTAGCTTCCAAAGCCTCCTCTATTGCGGCTTTCATTCGTTCATTTATCATTTCGGTCACTTGTCCATCAACCGACTCTTGGAAAACCTTTCGAACATCGTCATGAAAATCCTTTTTAGCCTTTTAAATATGGCCTCAACCTTGATTGTGAGTTCAACGTCCTCACTCGTACTTCCATCATTGGTGTCGTGTCCATTTCTCATCTTCATTCTATAAAACGAAGTAAATTAAGCAACGAAACGAAAGGACTTAACACATACGTATATACATATACACCACACTATCCCATATTGCTCAACAATCGTCGTACATCGCTTGTTCGACACGATTTGAACCCGTAACAATGGTAGCTAATCATTGTTACGCGAGCACGTCGCATTAACTTGCTAGTACAACATCTATCTCGCTTGATGATTGCTAACACAACACAAAACAATTAGCGCAAGGTTAGTTCACATAAACCTAAACACGAATCAACTCCCGGTCTGACCCGTCTCCTACAAGTCCCGCATAAAGCGCGTACACAAATAAGTCTAAGTCTAGGCACCTATCTCAAGTCGCCTAAATCCCTTAGACCATGCTATGATACCACTTGTAACGACCCAAACCAATAACCAACCAAATACGTGAAACAAAATTTTTTTCTTTTTAACAGTGGAGTGCGCCACGCGCACCACCTCAGGGTGCGCGGCGCGCACAGGTCAGTTTTCAGTTCTGTCCGTTTTTGCAATTTTTCAAATAAACATCTCCCACTTCCCGACATATTTAGACGAAACGCTTTTCACAACATGTCATAATAGTTAAAACTCACACGATTCAATAATAAAATGAGTTTTACAAAACGGGGCCCACATCGGCCGTTTTACGAGTTTCATACAAAACACGAGTTTCGACCACATTAGTTTAAATTCCAAACGACACTAAGAGCATGGTGTTTGGGGTTAAACTACCCAAATCTCGGTCAAACTCCAAAAGCTATCACATCCAGAAGCGTCCCCTATCAAACAACAAGCGGGAATCTCTAATCAAACCGTACGCCCTTACCCTTGTTAACACCCGAGCCTATAAAAAGATAAACAACGAGAGGGTAAGCTAAAGCTTAGTGAATGCAATAATTATACATATACATATATAACTTACTTACTTGCAACCACTTACAACAAATTCGCATACATACTAACAACAAAATTAGCATACCTTTACAATGTATAACGCTAAATCCTCGATAACATAAGCTAGTATAACAATATCATATAATGCAACAACACAATACGTTACAACACAATACATAAGCATTGATGTTCACAACATCCATTAGTATTCGAATCCCAAGACTAGCTCAATGAATGGTATCGTCAACATCGAACTTAATTCCCATTTGTCGCAATAAATGTGGTATCGTCAACATCGAACTTAAACCCACATATGAGGTATCGTCAACATCGAACTTAAACCCTCATCGAATTTCACTACAATAGCGGTATGGCTTCATCAACATCGAACTTTAAATCCATACATGAGGTATCGTCAACATCGAACTTAAACCCTCATCAAAACAAACCAACAATATACTCTAGGATATGGTATCGTCAACATCGAACTTTAACCCGTACCCCACAAGTAAATAAATCATATACATACATATATAATTATTTCACTCACCTCAATGATTTGGTGATGATTTTATACTTCCGAATGCTTTAAAGTCGAGTACTAATGTTATGCGAGGTGTATATGAAATAGCTTATATTTTACTAGGAAAAACTATTAAATACGATATAATTTTACACAAGATATTTATTTATTTATTTATAGAATGGATATACTTAAACCTTGCTACAACACTTATAGGCAGTGTACCCAATCGTACAGTAGTGTAGTTTTTAGTAAGTCCGGTTCGTTCCACAAGGAATCTTTTAAACAAAGCTTAACGCTATATTAGTTTTAATTTATAAAAAAATGCAAATATATATAAGTAATATTATTATTAAAAAGGGGGGTTTTTTACCGTTTAATGACCGGTTTGTCGATTTAAAACTTTAGTCGCAGTTAAAACCTAATGTAAAATATTAAATAAATAAAAGACTTAATTTAAAGCATAAAGTAAATAACGATAATGAAATTATGATAAATAAAAGTGCGATAAAATAAACTTGCGATAATTAAAAAGTACGATAATTAAAAGTGCAATTAAATACAATGACAATAAATAAAAGTACGATAATTAGAAGTGAAATTAAATATAAAATAAAGGAAATTAAATATGAAATAAAATAATTATGCTTATTTAAACTTCCGTAATCATGATGTTTGACGAGTTGATTTTAGTTTTATGCCCATGGGTTAATTGTCCTTTGTCCTGGATTATTTAATATGTCCGTCTGGTTTTTGTCCATAACAGTCCATCAGTCATAAATATAAAGTGCGAGTATCCTCGTCAAATTATCCTTATACCCGAAGTCAAATATTCCAACTAATTGGGGACTTAAAATGTAACAAGATTTTAATACTTTATTTAATTATTACACCAGGTTATCGACTGCGTGTAACCCAAGGTTTTAATACTTTGTTATCAATTATGCCAAGTGTCCTTGTACATAATTTCACCCCTGTTTTAATAATTCCATAGACTATTAATCCATTCCCGTGTCCGGTTAAATGAACGATTATTCGTACATATAAATACCCCGCCTATCGTGTCCGATCGAGTGTATATGGTTATTTATAGGGACGTCTAATTGTAAATCTTTATATTAAAATTAACAAACTATCATTTAGTTAAACAAATATAAAGCCCATTAATAGCCCATAGTCTAATTTCCACAAGTGTCGTTCTTTTGTCCAAACCCTAATTATGGTACAAAGCCCAATTACCCAATTTTAGTAATTAGCCCAACATCATGATTACTTCGGCTTAAATAAGCATAATAATAACTTAGCTACGAGACATTAAATTAAAAAGGTTGAACATAACTTACAATGATTAAAAATAGCGTAGCGTTACACGGACAGAATTTCGACTTACACCCTTACAACATTCGTTAACATACCCTTATTATTAGGATTTAAAATTAAAATTAAAATTAAAATATAAATATATATATATATATATATATATATATATATATATATATATATATATATATATATATATATATATATATATATATATATATACACGTTTACGTAGGATGGAAAGAAAAAGATATATAAAACGTTCAGAATGCGCGAGCTTTTATAGGCATTTTTTTCCAGGACAGCTCCGCGAGTCGCGGTATTTTTGCACTACAAACTCCGCGAGTCGTGGAGTTCGTAAATCCAGCTCACACAAGTTTGGATCCTAGTCTGCCGACGGTTTTTATACATAAATATAATATATATATAATTTATATAATTAATTATATATTATATTATATTTATATACATAGTTAACTTGTAATTTTTAGTCCGTTGCGTCGAGCGTTGAGAGTTGACTCTGGTCCCGATTCCGGATTTTTGAACGTCCTTGCGTACTATTTTATATCGTGTACTTTGCGTTTTAAATCTTGTACTTTTGTAATTTTGAGACGTTTCTCATCAATAATTGGAACCTCTTTGATTGTATTTTGTACTTTTGAGCTTTTTGGTCATTTGCGTCTTCAATTCGTCGAATCTGTCTTTTGTCTTCACCTTTTATTATTTAAACGAATATCATTTGTAAATAGAACAATTGCAACTAAAAGCTTGTCTTTCTTGAGGGATAATGCTATGAAATATATGTTCGTTTTTAGCATTATCAAATATTCCCACACTTGAGTGTTGCTTGTCCTCAAGCAATATAGTCTTGAAATACTAGAATCACTTCTTTATTCTTCACACTTTGTACATCAGTGATTTCTTTACGGCGGTATAAACAATGGTAGTAACGTTATGGTTTACAGTCCCACGTGACTATAAAAATTTAGATCCATTAAGGAAATTGGATCTTTATGAAAACATTTGATCTTTTGAAAATTAAATCTAGCTTTTACCCTAGATAAGTTTTCCGGAATAACCCTTCACCGGTGTTTTCAAATTCTTTTTGTGCTTTTGGTGGGTTTCAGATTTGAAAATTTTAGCTGAAAACTTACGGTTTTATGTCACCCACTTGCTAACCTTGTATTAGGAAAGCAACACGTCCAGTATACTTGCTCTGTATATTACCTTTCGGTAAACTACCGTCCGGTTGTAAAGGAAAGCGTTGAACAAGCAACTGTTAAGGCAATGTCCCCTGACATGCTTTTAATTATGGTCTATAATGTGTCGGACGCAATTACTATCCTTTGTAGGAGCAATAGTAAAGCTCACCCTTATAATTTTTTGGTCTGGCACAAGGTCC
Source organism: Rutidosis leptorrhynchoides (assembly GCF_046630445.1). Lineage (NCBI taxonomy): Eukaryota > Viridiplantae > Streptophyta > Magnoliopsida > Asterales > Asteraceae > Rutidosis > Rutidosis leptorrhynchoides. Next base: position 196,019,176 of record NC_092335.1, read on the forward strand.
TGTCTTTGACCATGCTATGCAACCACCGTTCTTACGGTTGACACCCGAATTGGTTCAGGTGACCTAATGAATTCCAGGTGAATTCCTAGGATTTTACGTTCAATGGTAATGAACGCATTGAAAATGGGTTTTCAGAAAACAAATCGGTTTTAATTTGATCAAAATATTTTCTCGTTCAAGCTCGAGTTTAGATATCATCGAATTCCATGAGTTTGTAATTCTCAATCTTTAAAGTCAATCTCAAGGATTGAGTAATATCATGCTTAAAAGCTGATTTTTAATCTTTAAGGAGATTATCCTTTCTGGAGATCTGATTCATTAGTCTTATCAAGCTAATTTGCACGCCGTCCTCCCCATTTTACAAGACAGATCCTCTCATGGTTAGGATAAGTCTGACCACTTGGCGACCCTGTTTGATGCTGAGGTCCGTGGATTTCCTGCTGATTTTAGTGTTGACTTTTCTAGATTTTTCGTCAACCTACAGCTGGTCGGAACGACAACTTCTTGACCTAAATCAAGAAGCGCGTGTCTTTTTCGGAAGACTTTACTTCCTTTTAATGATGGAATTGATTCATCGTGTAGATCCATCTTTCTTACAGTAAATCGGGTAAAGCTGTTTAGTTTAGTCCAAAGCAAAAGTATCTTTAATTATTTGTTACAGAAATATGTGACATATGTTTAAAATAACTTTGTAAATTTTCCCACACTTGGCTTTTATTTTCCTTTTTATTGTCCTCTATTCCATTTTAAATGAATTTTAACATTTTGGTTTGTTTCTCAATTTATGTCCTTTCCAAAGTAACAATAATTTTGGTGTTATCACCTAGTTTTATCGTTCATAAATATGTATAAACATGATTTTGAGTTCATTTAATTGAAAATTTTGAAAAATTTTACAAGAATTGGGTAGTCAGTATATAAGACTAGGGCTGTTCTTTATTATCAGAGAGCACTAGATTCTAATACAACTACTGCGTTACTAGTATTTTTAATAGTAACCAAGTGTTTAAATAAAAAATTTTTAAAATCCGAAAGAATTTAACCCCTTCCCACACTTAAGATCTTGCAATGCCCTCATTTGCAAGAAATCAGTAACAATTTAAATTATTGAGGGTGATTAGCGTAGAAAAATGATTAAATTTTACCAAAGTTTCAAAACATATTGTTCTTTGTTGTTGAATGATAAATGGTGCACATCATTTTTTCATTCCATTTGTTGTTACATCACATATATTTTACATCTTGTCTTCAAAATTAGTTGCTTTTGCTGAACTTAATGCCAGTCTTTGAAAATGCGTTGTTTTACCCTGTTGTGTACATAAGATAAACTGCAAACATATGTACATATTTTTTGAAGTTTGGTATATTACCCCACATTCAAAAATTATTAAAATCTAATAATAAAAGTTAGAAAATTATAAAAACTATTACAATATCAACATAAGTGTTAAATGTAGTAACATTACAAAAATAAAATAAATAAAACTAAATAAACTAGGGTTGATACTGATACCAGTAGGGGTTCCATGCATAACCGTATGTGTTATAGAATGCTTCAGTTGGGTTATAAGTAGGATACGGTGGTTGAATCTCTATAGACCAGGGAGGAAATACGGGCTTTGGAGTAGGAATATAATTTCTACCTATATGTTGGCAATGAGCTATGATGTGGTTTTGATGAACTTGCCAATCTTCAAATGTTCGATGTCTAGCATTTTCATATTCTTGTGAAGCTATAAACCTTTGCATTTCTGTCATTTCATTTCCCCCTCCCACATTACCTGGCTGTTGATTTCTCTCAACTTGTTGATGTCTTCCATTATATGGTACTGCGGCGTTATTTCGCCTCTTCAAAACCTTAGCACCATGATATACATTTAAACCAATTGTATCTTGGGGTTCTGGTTCTTCGATTAATACTCCCCCCGACTTATATCCACATCGAGATACTCAACAATTAATGTAATAAATATACCACATCCTATTATACTGTGCGGTCTCATCCCCCTAACCATAGTCGATAAATAATAACCCACACAATAAGGTATACTTACAGTGCTTTGTAGGTCTCGAATACACATGTGGTAAAATAAATCTTGCTCATTTACCTTTTCCTTATTTTTACCTCGCTGTGTAATCGAGTTCGCTAGAAACCTATGGATTACTCTTAATTTAGCTCTATCAATATCAAGATAAGAGTAATTTCACCCTTTAAATCGGTGATGGCTAGTCATTTGACTCCATACACCATGTGTATCAAAATTTTCATCAATCTTCCTACCATTTAATATCAACCCTTGACAATCGGCAGATGCTAGCTCCTTAGGCGTATATATACGTAAGGCCTGAGCCATGTCTAGTAGAGACATGTGGCGCATCGAACCTCCTAACAAAAATCTAATAAAAGTTCGATCGGTTAAAGTAGCTACCCGATCATTTATTTCTATACTACACAATAATTCTTCACAACATACTTTATATACAGGTCTACGCATGTTGAATAATCGTACCCAATCGTTAAAAGTAGAATTACCATACCTCTGTGTAAGTAATTCTCTAATTGGCTCGGCCAATTTCACTACCTCTAATGGTTCCCATTTTATTACCCTAGGTACTTCAACAGCTTTAGAATGAAGAGTGTGCAAGCTCCTTTGGTATTTTGGATAATCTATCCAACGTCTGTCTAATCTCAAGTTCGGGTGCAAATCTTCCACGTGCATATCTGAAAATGTCATAACTGTATGAGGTATATCTTGTTTGTAATAGTTATCAACATCCTGTTGTTTCGCATTCTCAGGAAGAGCAATGCGAGCTTGGGATGAAGATTCACCCCTTTCAGTCTGCAAAACACATCAAACACAATTTTTGTGCATCCAAATATGCATTAGTGTCAGCAAAATCATCAATCAAAATAATTACAATGACATGTTCAATTTATATCAAACTTATGCTCATTTTCATATTTTTATCAAATCTACACTTTTTCAAATAAGCATATACGAAAATGTTTTCCAAGTTCATAAGCATTCAACTCAAATAACATGTCAAAATAATCATTATTAGCAATTAAACAAGTTTCAAATGGCATTATCTCTCAAAAATCAAGTTCATGAATTTTAGACTTGAAAAAGTCCACTTTAATTCTCAAAAATCATGTTTAGGCTCAAAGTTTGGATCATTTAACTACCTAAACATGTTACACTACTTAATTTAGCAATAATTCATGACAAAAATCAGCCATAACCTGTTTATATCAAAAAGTCCCAAATTGCTCAAGAACACAAACCCTAGATTACTCAAAATTTGAAGTTTAAGGCTTCTAATCATGTTAAATAGCATCAATATAGGTTATACAAGCATAATACATAAGCAATTTAAGCATAATTACACTAAAAAGCATCAAAATCGAATTGGGTATAAATTTGCTCAAGAACACTAAATATTCGGATTAAAGGGTGTTTTGATGTAGAAATTTACCGTTTTCCTTGAGTAATTCCTTGATAGCATTCTTCTCAACATGATTTTGTGAAAGATTTGATGAAAAATGGCCAAAAATTGCGAAATTGTGATGTGTTTGTGTGTGTATTTTCGCAGTAAAATGGAAATGGGGAAGGAGCTGGTCTGTTTGATGCGTTTTATTTTTTTCTGGATTTTACAACTTCCGTGAGTCGCGTTGTTTGTACCTTACAAACTCCGCGAGTCGCGGCAATAATATATATATATATATATATATATATATATATATATATATATATATATATATATATATATATATATATATATATATATATATATATATATATATTATATATATATATATATTTATATAAAAGCATTTTACTAATTAAAACTTATAATTAATTAAATTTTAAAAATTTTGTTTCTTTTTAGGATGAGGGCGTTTCGGAACGATGTCCTAGTCCGTCCCTCGACAAAATTTTAAAATTTGTCTTTTTGAAGCGTGGTTTTAAAAGCAAAGATTTTTGAGTTTTTTAATTTTTTTTGGCATACTTTAAATTAATAAGATTAAAAATAATGATAATAAAAATTCTCGTCCCGCCCTCGGGTAAAGCAATTTCGGTTCAAAGACCTAGTCTTCAACTTACGACGAATTTTTTAAAAATCATATTTTTAACTTAACGAGATAAAGTAAATTTTTGTTTTTAAATTCACACAACTTAAATTTAAAATGCATAAAATTAAAAATTCATATTTTAAAAATTCACACCAAACTTAAATTATATTTTTGTTTTTATACATACAAACTTATATTAATTTTTCAAATATTTACAATTTTAAATAAGTTTACAATATTAAATTAATATATATATATTAATTTTAAAAAAAACATGGTAAAAATAAAATTAAAAATCTTTTTGGTCTTTTATCCCACTTTAATCAATCAAATATTATCAAAAATATACGCCTCTCTTTTCGGTAAAGTAATTTCGGTTCCATAAACTAATTTAACTCATGACGAATTTTTGAAATATTTTGAGTTGATTGATTAAAGATATTTATACCTTAAGAATAAACGTTAAATTTCGCAGTGATATAATAAATTTTTGTATGATATCAATAATTTCGGTCGCAAGACCTAATTTTATCGAATACCAATTTAATACTTTATAGCGAACAAATTAGCGTTTATTATCAAAAGGTTAAAAAAAAAAAAAAAAAAAAAAAAACTGTACAGACTTACCTGTGAGAAATAGATTTCTTAGTGATATGCTCTAGCCCACTCATAAGATAGTCGGACTAATTGATTTTCCATGGCTACATAGGCGTAACCTCGAGCATTTAATGTTTTTTCTTCTAAACATATGAATGGTCCATCTCTGCATAAAGTAACAAATTCAGTGTTTGAATAGGTTTGATTATTTGAACATTTACCTTCGTGTGACCATTTTTCGCAATTGTGACATCTTTCAAGGTGTCGTGCTCTTCTTTTCGCTGCGGATTTTGATTTTCCTTTACCAAATTGTAACTTATTATCTTCGCATCTGGATTCTTTTCTTACTCCTTCCAATTTTTCTCTGATTACGGATACCAGTTCACTCGGAAGTATGTCATTATTACGTTTAGTAATCAAAGCGTGTAGCATTAGACCATGGTTTAGTTCACAGGAAGTCTTCATTTCGTAAAAACCTAAAAAAAATAAAAATTCAGAATGGGGGGAGAAGACTAGTTCTTTAGGGTCTGCTAGGGAAAGACCATTCGGGTTCCATTTTCGAGAACTACACGAAAACAGAAAATCTAATTCTAACAGAAATACATATTATCCTTTAAAGACTTAATTCTCCCCACACTTAGTTAGCTGTGGTATCGAAATTGTGATTAATTTCGTTGTCGACTTCCATCGGACTATCTATGTAATATTTAACTCTGTGACCATTAACCTTAAATTCAATCCCATTTGAATTTATTAATTCGACTGTTCCGTATGGGAAAACTCTTTTGACTATGAATGGTCCAGACCATCTTGATTTCAATTTTCCAGGAAATAGCTTGAATCATGAATTGAAAAGAAGAACTCTGTCTCCTTCTTTAAATTCTTTTGAACTTCTGATTCTTTTATCATGCCATTTCTTCGTTCTTTCCTTATAGATTAACGAATTTTTGTATGCTTCTTGTCTTAATTCTTCTAATTCGTTTAGTTGACTTAACCGTAGACGTCCAGCTTCATGTAAATCAAGATTACATGTCTTCAAATCCCAAAATGCTTTGTGTTCAATTTCTACTGGAAGATGACATGTTTTTCCGTAAACGAGTCTAAAAGGTGTGGTTCCAATTGGAGTTTTGTAGGCTGTTCTAAAAGCCCAGAGTGCATCCTCCAACTTAATAGACCATTTCTTCGGATTTGATCCTACGATTTTCTCTAGAATACGTTTTAAAGCTCGGTTGGTATTCTAAACTTGTCCACTTGTTTGTGGATGATATGCGGTGAAGATTTTATGAGTTACTCCATATCTTTTAAGAACTTTCGCAAGTTGATTATTACAGAAATGAGTACCCTGATCACTTATTAAAGCTTTCGGTGTTCCAAACCTTGCAAAAAGACGTTTTAAAAAGTTGACTACAACTCGTGCATCGTTAGTTGGGAGAGCTTGTGCTTCCGCCCATTTAGATACATAATCAATGGCTACGAGAATGTATAAATTATTATGAGATTTTGGAAATGGACCCATAAAGTCAATACCCCAAATGTCAAATACTTCACATACTTGAATGACATTTTGTGACATTTCATCACGTTGACTTATTTTTCCGGCCCTTTGATAAGCATCACAGGATTTGCAAAGAAGGTGTGCGTCTTTGTAAATTGTAGGCCAATAGAATCCAGCATCATAAACTTTTCTTGCTGTTAGTTGAGGCCCATAATGCCCTCCTGTTGGTCTAGTGTGACAATGGTTTAAAATTTTACTAGCTTCATCTCCGAATACACATCGGCGTATTATTCCATCGGGACAACTTTTAAACAAATGTGGATCTTCCCAGAAATAGTGTTTTATATCACTGAAGAATTTCTTTCGTTTTTGGTATGATAATCCTTTTTTAAGGAATCCACATACTAAGTAGTTTGCATAGTCTGCAAACCATGGAATTTCATTATAATCTATCTTCAATAGATATTCATCAGGAAAGTTGTCTTGTATGGCCGATTCATTTAGAACTTCTAATTCGGGATTTTCAAGACGAGAAAGATGATTAGCGGCGAGATTTTCTGCTCCTCTTTTATCTCGAATTTCAATATCGAACTCTTGTAAAAGTAAGATCCAACGGATTAATCTTGGTTTAGCATCTTGTTTCGAAAATAGGTATCTAAGAGCATAATGGTCGGTATAGACCACCGTTTTAGCTAGAACGAGATATGAACGAAATTTGTCAAAAGCAAAGATAATAGAAAGGACTTCATTTTCAGTAGTTGTGTAATTTGTTTGTGCTCCTTGTAACGTCTTACTAGCATAATATATAGGTTGAAATCGTTTTTCAATCCTTTGTCCTAAAACGGCTCCCATTGCAAAATCACTTGCATCGCACATAAGTTCAAATGGTAGATTCCAATTTGGAGTTATCATGATCGACGCTTTAGTGAGTTTTTCTTTAAGAATATTAAAAGATTTGATACATTCCTCTGAAAAGATGAATGGAGCATCCTTTTCTAGGAGTTTATTCATAGGAGTGGCAATTTTAGAAAAATCTTTTATGAAACGTCGGTAAAAACCGGCATGCCTTAGAAAACTCCTAACTCCTCTAACATTGGTGGGATGTGGAAGTTTAGCAATTACATCTACTTTAGCTCTATCCACTTCAATTCCTTCCTTTGAGATTTTATGACCAAGAACGATGCCTTCTTTAACCATGAAATTGCATTTCTCCCAATTAAGTACTAGATTTGATTGTTCGCATCTAATAAGTATTCATTCAAGATTAACTAGACATGTTTTAAATGTATCACCGAAGATTGAAAAGTCATCCATGAAAACTTCCATGCATTCTTCTATCATGTCGTGAAAAATCGCCATCATGCACCTTTGAAAGGTTGCAGGGGCGTTGCAAAGTCCAAATGGCATGCGTTTGTAAGCAAAAGTACCATAAGGGCACGTGAAAGTGGTTTTCTCTTGGTCCTCGGGTGCTATTGGAATTTGAAAATATTCGGAAAAACCATCTAGAAAACAATAGTAACTGTTTCCGGCTAACCTTTCCAACATTTGATCAATGAAAGGTAAGGGAAAGTGATCTTTTCAGGTGGCGTCATTTAATTTTCTATAATCAATACATACACGCCATCCTGTTACAGTCCTAGTAGGAATAAGCTCATTTTTCTCATTTGTGATGACAATCATGCCACCCTTCTTAGGTACGCATTGAACTGGGCTTACCCATGGACTATCAGAAATTGGATAAATTAAACCTGCATCAAGCAGTTTAATAATTTCTTTCTTAACTACATCTTGCATATTAGGATTTAGTCTTCGTTGGCGTTGCACATACGTTTTATGACCTTCTTCCATAAGGATTTTATGTGTGCAATACGAAGGACTTATTCCTTTAATATCATGAATCTTCCATGCAATGGCTGGTTTATGAGCTTTCAACACAGCAATGAGTTGTAATTTCTCATTTTCAGTAAGAGAAGACGATATTATTACAGGTAATTCAGATTCACCATGTAAATAAGCGTATTCCAAATGATTTGGAAGTGGCTTTAACTCTAATGTCGGAGGTTCTTCTATCAATGATTTGTATCGATATCTGTCTTCTTCTTTTAGCATTTGAATTTCTTCTGTTGTTGGTTCATATCCATTAGCCATAAGTGTAGCTAACATTTTAGTTTCATCAATTGGTTCAGTTCCTTCTCCTAAAGAACATTCTTCTGTTCCTTGTAATTCTGGAAATTCTTCTAACAATTCTGCATGTGATTCTATAGTTTGAATATAATAACATGTATCATCTGCAGATTGCGGTTGTTGCATTGCTCTATCAACTGAAAAGGTAACACTCTCATCCTCTATACTTAGGTTCAGTTTCTTACCGAACACGTCTATCATTGCTTTAGCCGTGTTTAAGAATGGTCTTCCTAATATGAGAGGAACTTGAGAATCTTCTTCCATGTTCAGAACAACAAAATCTACTGGAAATACTAAAGTACCAACTTTAACTAGCATGTTCTCCATTATCCCTGTAGGATATTTTATTGATCGATCGGCTAGTTGTATGCTTATTCGTGTTGGTTTCAATTCTCCAAGGTCTAGTTTAGCGTATAGTGAATACGACATTAAATTTATACTAGCACCTAAGTCTGCCAATGCTTCTATTGAACTAAGACTACCCAGAAAATATGGAATTGTGAAACTTCCTGGATCAGATAGTTTTTCTGGTATCTTATTCAACAGCACTACTGAACAATTAACATTCATAGTAACGGCCGAGAGTTCTTCCATTTTCTTTCTATTTGTGATTAGATCTTTTAGAAATTTAGCATATCTAGGCATTCCTGAAATCACATCAATGAAAGGAAGATTTACATTTATCTGTTTAAACATATCCAAGAATTTGGATTGCTCGGCTTCAAGTCTCTCTTTTTTCATTTTACTCGGATAAGGAATTGGTGGTTGGTATGGTTTAACATAAGGTTTAGCCTTAACTGTGTTATCTTCATTAACCTTTTCAACTACCGATTCTTTTTCCTTATCTTGTTCAGGTTGTGGTTCTTGTGGAGTAGGAATAGCTTCATCAGAAATTACAGGTATTTCAGGTGGTTTAAGTGTTGTACCACTTCTTGTGGTAATGGCTTTAGCTGTTTCATTCCGGGGGTTAGCATTTGTATCACTAGGTAGACTTCCCGATTTTCTTTCACCTATTAACCTTGCTAGGTTACTTACTTCTTGTTCCAGATTTTGAATAGAAGCTTGTTGATTTCTAAATGCTTGAGCATTTTGTTCATTCGTTTGTTTCTGAGATGTGAAAAACTGTTTTTGAGAATCAACTAGCTTCGTCATCATATCTTCTAAATTCGACTTTTTATCATCGGTTTGTGGTGGTTTGTTTTGAAAATTAGGTCTTTGCTGGTTGTAAGTATTATTGGATACTTGTTGATTACTAGGACCTTGTTGGTTGTTGTATGGAATATTTCGGTTATAATTCTGGTTTTGATTGTAAATCGGTCTTGGCGGTTGATAATTATTCTGATAATTATTTCCAGGCATTTGGTTTATGTATGAAATATTCTCTCTTTGTTCCATTGTTAGCTCAATACTAAGACAATCTTTTGTCAAATGTGGACCTCCACACTGCTCACAACTAATTCATATTGAGTGTATATCCTTAGTCATCTTTTCCATTCGTCTACAGCATCTATCTTTGCAGAAATGGAATCTAAGTCATGGCTAGAATCGACTCTAGCTGCTTTAGATGATCTAACGATATCTTTTTCTTGGTGCCACTCATGTGAGTGTGAAGCAGTGTTATCAATAATTTTGTAAGCATCAGTTTCGGTTTTCTTCATAATAGAACCACCAGCTGCTATATCGATGTCTTTCCTTGTAGTGATGTCGCATCCTTGGTAGAATATTTGTACTATTTGACAAGTGTCTAAACCATGTTGCGGATATCCTCTCAATAACTTTCCAAATCTAGTCCATGCCTCATATAGAGTTTCATTTGGTTTCTTTGTGAATGTAACAATTTCTCCTTGAAGTCTTACGGCTTTAGATGCCGGAAAGAATTGTTTAAGAAATTTTTCAACTAAAACGTCCCATGTATCAATCGCCCCTTCAGGTAACGGCTCCAACCAATCTTTGGCTTCTCCCTTTAAAGTCCAGGGAAATAACATGAGATATATCTGTTCATCCTCCACTTCTCGGATTTTAAATAGTGTACAGATCCTATTAAAGGTACGAAGATGTTCATTTAGATCTTCCTTCGGTGCACCACTAAATTGGCATTGATTAGTCACCATGTGTAGAATTTGTCCTTTGATTTCATAATCTGGCGCATTAATGTCTGGATGAGTAATTGCGTGACCTTGGCCAGTGCGTTTAGTTCTCATTCGGTCTTCCATACTTAAAGGTTCCAGATTCTCCATGATTGAATTTGTTGAATCTGAATCACTAGAGGATTCTGATTTAATGGTTCGTTCCTCAACAATCTCTGTTTGAATGATTGGTAGTTCCGGAGGAAAAATTAAAGGTTCAGGATCTATGAATTGTCCCTGAATATTCTCCGGATTCTCAATTGTGAGGTTGGGTTCAAAAAATGGATTATCGAAAATTTGAATTGGAGTACTTGGTCGACTGGATGACGATTCTAAAGAAAAATCAACGGCGACAATATTTGCTAGATGTCTTGATCGAGTTACAGGTGGTGAACGTACAAAAGGTGGTGAACGTCTTGCTCGGTGCATTCACTGAATATCCTATTAGTTTTTAAAAGGAAAGAAAAATTATATAAGTTATCCAATTAATAGACTTTTCTAATTTTGCCCACGTTTCGAATAGCCAAAAGATGCAGCAGAGGGGCAGGATTCGTTTGGTCTCAATATAATTGAGTACTGTTTGGCTCCAATAACCCGGTCCACATACAAATCCAACTATTACTACGAACCAGAAAATTTTGATGTCTATCAATTTAACCACTTAAAACAATTTTTTGTAATTTTAAGAAATTTAGAGAAGAAGTAGAATAAAAATCTATGTCCTAAAACTAGAATGTCGAGAAATAAGAAAGAAAAAGAGTGCGTCGGTATTAAATTTGGAGAAATAAGAAAGAAAAAAAAATGACTTATAAAACTTTAAAACACTCGACTAACCCAACCTTATTATTATCACTAACTTAAAATTAAAATTACAAATTGAGATTACTAATTGGAGTGATAATTGATACATAGGTAAAAGGCGTCGAAAAATAAAAATAAGAAAGTAGCGCGTTGAAACTTAAAAAAGAACTAAAAACTAAGAATTAAAAGTTGCGTCTAAAAATATTAAAGCTTACAAGAAAAACTATATCCCAAATGGCAATATCTTAAAAAGGCACTAAAATATAAAAATGGCGTCGCAAAATTCTAAAGCACCTAAATCTTAGTCTAAAGAGAAAGCACTTAAGGGATTTTACGGCAAAGCCTAAAAATCTAGAAGTAAAAAATAAGCTACGGCAAAATACTAGAACTTAAAACTAAAAATGAGCGAAAAATACAAAAATTACGCTAAAAACGAATAAAAAGGGACAAAATATAAAAATAAACTAAAAGTTGTAAAAAGTACAATGTTTATAAAAATATTATTTTTATATTATTTATTTTATAAAACTATTAACTTTATAAACTAATTAAACTAATTAAACTTAAAATACAAATTAAATAAATAAAACTAAATTAATTAATTATTTAAAATACTAACCCTAATTAGGGTTTTAATTAAATAATAATAATAATAATAATTACACCGTAATTAATGCAGAATAGGGTTTCTGTTCGTGTCAAGGTGGCTCCGCGAGTCGCGGTGCCACGTACCAGAAAAACTTCGCGAGTCGCGGGGTTTGAAAATTCAAATGAGGTGCAGGTATAAATTCGATAGTTTCAGTTTTTTTTTTATATTTTTTATTTTCTGTTTTTAATTTAATTAAAATATTTATATAAATTAAATAAAAGTTATATTTAAAAAAAAATACTTTATAATTTTAAAAATCTTAAAAATAAATTTATATATTTATTTTTTTTATTCGGTTTTTAATTTTTTATATATTTTTTTTAATATTTAAAAAGTATATATTTTACAAAAACTAATTAAAACTTAATAAAATTTTTTTTTTTTTATGTATGTGGCATTTCGCTTCGGCATTCCACGGCAGCGGTGCCAAAAATACTTGATGTTATGCGAGGTGTATATGAAATAGCTTATATTTTACTAGGAAAAACTATTAAATACGATACAATTTTACACAAGATATTTATTTATTTATAGAATGTATATACTTAAACCTTGCTACAACACTTATAGGCAGTGTACCTAATCTTACAGTAGTGTAGTTTTTAGTAAGTCCGGTTCGTTCCACATGGAATCTTTTAAACAAAGCTTAACGCTATATTAGTTTTAATTTATAAAAAATACAAATATATATAAGTAATATTATTATTAAAAAGGGGGGTTTTTTACTGTTTAATGACCGGTTTGTCGATTTAAAACTTTAGTCGCAGTTAAAACCTAATGTAAAATATTAAATAAATAAAAGACTTAATTTAAAGCGTAAAGTAAATAACGATAATAAAATTGCGATAAATAAAAGTGCGATAAAATAAACTTGCGATAATTAAAAAGTACGATAATTAAAAGTGCAATTAAATACAATGACAATAAATAAAAGTACGATAATTAGAAGTGCAATTAAATATAAAATAAAGGAAATTAAATATGAAATAAAATAATTATGCTTATTTAAACTTCCGTAATCATGATGTTTGACGTGTTGATTTTAGTTTTATGCCCATGGGTTAATTGTCCTTTGTCCTGGATTATTTAATATGTCCGTCTGGTTTTTGTCCATAACAGTCCATCAGTCATAAATATAAAGTGCGAGTATCCTCATCAAATTATCCTTATACCCGAAGTCAAATATTCCAACTAATTGGGGACTTAAAATGTAACAAGATTTTAATACTTTGTTTAATAATTACACCAGGTTATCGACTGCGTGTAACCCAAGATTTTAATACTTTGTTATCAATTATGCCAAGTGTCCTTGTACATAATTTCACCCCTGTTTTAATAATTCCATAGACTATTAATCCATTCCCGTGTCCGGTTAAATGAACGATTATTCGTACATATAAATACCCCGCCCATCATGTCCGATCGAGTGTATATGGTTATTTATAGGGACGTCCAATTGTAAATCTTTATATTAAAATTAACAAACTATCATTTAGTTAAACAAATATAAAGCCCATTAATAGCCCATAGTCTAATTTTCACAAGTGTCGTTCTTTTGTCCAAACCCTAATTATGGTACAAAGCCCAATTACCCAATTTTAGTAATTAGCCCAACATCATGATTACTTCGGCTTAAATAAGCATAATAATAACTTAGCTACGAGACATTAAATTAAAAAGGTTGAACATAACTTACAATGATTAAAAATAGCGTAGCGTTACACGGACAGAATTTCGACTTACACCCTTACAACATTCGCTAACATACCCTTATTATTAGGATTTAAAATTAAAATTAAAATTAAAATTAAAATTAAAATTAAAATATAAATATATATATATACGTTTACGTAGGATGGAAAGAAAAAGATATATAAAACGTTCAGAATGCGCGAGCTTTTATAGGCATTTTTGTCCAGGACAGCTCCGCGAATCGCGGTATTTTTGCACTACAAACTCCGCGAGTCGCGAAGTTCGTAAATCCAGCTCACACAAGTTTGGATCCTAGTCTGCCGACAGTTTTAATATATAAATATAATATATATATATATATATATATATATATATATATATATATATATATATATATATATATATATATATATATATATAATTTATATAATTAATTTTATATTATATTATATTTATATACATAGTTAACTTCTAATTTTTAGTCCGTTGCGTCGAGCGTTGAGAGTTGACTCTGGTCCCGGTTCTGGATTTTCGATCGTCCTTGCGTACTATTTTATATCGTGTACTTTGCGTTTTAAATCTTGTACTTTTGTAATTTTGAGACGTTTCTCATCAATAATTGGAACCTCTTTGATTGTATTTTGTACTTTTGAGCTTTTTGGTCGTTTGCGTCTTCAATTCGTCGAATCTGTCTTTTGTCTTCACCTATTATTATTTAAACGAATATCACTTGTAAATAGAACAATTGCAACTAAAATCTTGTCTTTCTTGAGGGATAATGCTATGAAATATATGTTCGTTTTTAGCATTATCAAGTACCTAATACAATAAGTACTCAATCAACGAACAAACTTGTTGGGCTAAACACCAACAATTCACTCAAGTGCATTTAATGACTTACATGCATTAAATGCCCCATTTTCACCAAAACCGCCCCTTAAGGGTCAAGACCATCGTCAATCACTTAAAAGCTAGTGATTAAGGTCTATCGACGCTAACTATAACACAATTAGGGTAATTCATACCCATAATCCCCAACTAGGTTAATCATTAACCCCTTTGACTCATTTAAAGTCAACACACCCATTTCGGGTCATCCACTAACCCAACTAACACCCATTTACCAATTAGCTAGGTGTGCTAGTAATTAACTAACCAAATAGGACTCATAAACATGAATTAACACTTTGAAACCCTAGGTTAGTTACCATTGAGTCTTCATGACTCCATCTTTCCCAAGAACACCCAAAATCAACAAATATGAGTTTTATGTCCTTCATTTACCCAAACCCTAACCCTACACAAAATCAAAGTAAGGAAAACAAGATTAGAGCTTACCACTACAACCATAACGTAGCTAGTGAGTAGATGAACGACTTTAATACCCGCACTTTGGCCCGAGAACAACTTCTTCCTCTTAGATTTAAGCTTTCTCACTCAAGAAATCACACTCTCTCTCCAAAATTAAAGTGAAGAAGATAAGGTTGTTGAAAATGGAGTGAATGATACCCCAAGATCTGACCTACTGGCCTCCAACTCGTCCACAAGTGAAATTACCAAAATGCCCATCAAAATATCTAATTAAAACAAGCAAAACCCGGCTACAGTGAGGAGTGCGCCAGGCGCACCCCTAAGTGTGCGCTGAGCGCACCCTGTCCAGTTCGCCCTCTGACCTCTGTTTTAATATACAAGGTCACCCACACTTCATGTACCCTATTTACTCTGCTGTACAATGAAAATTAGGGTCTTACACTTGAACCTCATCCTCAAACTTGATACCCATTCCTGCAAGCTGATTAATAATACCCTGATATGCATTTAGGTGATCTGTAATAGGAGTCCCATCATGATACTTTAAACCCATCAATTGTTTAATTAAGAACAACTTGTTATTCCCAGTCTTTCGTTCATATAACTGTTCAAGCTTTTTCCATAAGGCTTTAGCATCAGTCTCCCCAGTAATATGGTTCACTACATTATCATCAACCCACTGCCGAATATACCCACATACCTGTCTATGCAAAATTTTCCATTGAGCTTCAGACTTACCCTCAGGCATACTCTCAGTAAAAACAGGTAAATAATAATCTTTCACATAAAGAAGATCCTCCATTTTACCTTTCCAAACATGATAATTTGAACCATTTAAACTAACCATCTTACTTGTATTAGCTTCCATCTTTCACACAAGTCAATCAAATAACCTTAAGCTCTAGATACCAATTTGATGGGAAAATAATCACAACAAGCAATCTACAAAGCGAAAACTAACCCGTTTGACAAACTTTTCCCGACCCGTATGAACTCGTGAGGATACTAACTGATAACGCCAAAATTATACATGTTTATTGTCGTTATTTCGATCCAATGTTGTTCCATTTGTATGTAATTGTTATACGTATGTATTGTAATTCATGTACATTTGTAAAAAGTCCATTGTGAATGAATAAATGAAGACCAACAGCGAAAACAGAGTTAAAACGAAGATCGAATGCATAAAACAGCCCGAAACCACTGAAACAGGTCCAAATGTGGCGCATCTCTCTTAGATGCGGCGCATCTTTACACCAAATAACTCCCGACAGTTTCAGATGCGGAGCATGAAGACTTCTGGGCCAAAATAGCAACAGATGCGGCGCATCTGAGATGGATGCGGTGCATCTGTCCCAGATGCGACGCATCTGTCCTAGATGCGGTGCATCTGACCCCCTGCCGACAGTCCTGAGTGCAGAATCGAGCTGGAATCTACTAAACGTAAAGAGATGCGGCGCATCCCAAAGAGATGCGGCGCATCTGGTCACTTTCTGGCCAAAATACCTAACTTTTTAGGCTATTTAATGAAGCAAATGGTTACTTACTTGAGAGACTCTTCACTACTACGTTCTCCCCCAGTTTTAAGACGATTTTCAAGGTCCAAGGAAGGCTGCAAGTTAATCTCCACTCTTTCAACATCAATATTAAGCTAGGATCGTTTATCGCAATTGGTACTATTGTTCTATATCTTTTTAACATGAATTCAACTTGTATTTACTGTTTCATTAGTTACACTATGATTATGTTAGGCTAAAAGCCTTGTGTGTTTGCTTCAATGTAAGATTTATGGCTTGGGATTGTTCTATACTTTGATGTTATGCTAGTTATACATATGTTTGATTGATTTAATTATCTAGTTCAACCGTAAGAACCATTGTTATGCATGTTTAGATCATTACTTCAATTATATAGATTGCAACCTATTAATGTGAGTTAACTAGGAAAACATCTATACTTCAATACATCTAGTAATCTAGACGATTAGATACATACACTTAAGTGATTTTGTTATGTGTTTAATTCGGTAATTGAATAAGTTCCAAAGCAACATAGTTATGAAATTACCTCAAGTGATTGTTGTAATTAAGGTTTCACTTGAGTTTAACCGGGTTGAATCTAGTTAGTTAATCAATCTAAATCACCATGTTCTTTCAAGAAATCCATTGTTGTAACTATCTTTATATTCTAGTTCAATTATACGAGTTATGACTTGATTTATGTGAATTTATCAAAGGTTATAATTTGTACTTCAACACTTAGTGATCTAGACACCTATATGTGAATATAGGATGGTAATTGGATGATATTTAGGTTTTACAATCATATAGTTTACTTAGAGTGATCTTAGTAAACTAGGTTTTATGTGAATTTAACCAAGAAAGAATCCTGTTGATTAAACATAGTTCTTAAGTTTATAGATATTCTGAAATTAATATAAACTACTCTATTGTAACTATCGCATAACGGTTTTAATTATAAAAGAACAATCCCTGTCATCTATCAAGCATAGAAGTAAACACCGCATTCTCATTATTGTCATTCATTATATTTATTTACTGTTTCGTTAAACAAAAACACAACTTCAAATATAAACCCCCTTTTTAGAATAACTAATCGTGGTAAAATTATTTAAACAAACTTCTCCCTGTGGATCGAACTGGTCAATTTACTTGCTAGTTACTACATGATCGGGTTTTAGTTGCCTGTATTATGTGTTAATTATTAAGCATATTGTCTACATTTTAAAGGTTACGTCTTGACACATCAACTTTTTGGCGCCGCTGCCGGGGAGCGGTTTTGTTAAAAGATTTTAATAAACTTTGAATTATTCGATCCTTTTGTAGGAATTCAATTCCTAGAAAAGTTACTTTTTATTGTAAGCTTGTATTCTTGCTATTGGTTTGTTTGTAGTGTTGTGATTGCAGGATAGGCATTAGTGCATGAATCTACGTTCTTCCAACTCTAATTTAATTCCTTCATATACTGAACCTGAAAGAGAACTTCACGAACGCTTAAGAGCTCAAGAAGTAGAATCTCTTGCTCAAGGTTTAGAATCACTTTCGTTAGATTCTAACTCTGAACCAATTGTTCAACCAATCATCGAGCCAGTCATTAAAAAAGAGGAAGAGATGACTGCTACAAATCAAACGATGGATGCTTTGATGAAGGCAACAAGGACAGGACAAGGCCACGCAATTGTTCAACCTACGATGACTGATGGTTTTGAAATAAAGGGGCAATTTCTCCACATGGTGACTAATACATGTCAATTCGGTGGAGCCCCAAATGAGGATGCTAACGAGCATATTCATAAGTTTGTAAGCATTTGCAAGCTTTTCAAAATCAAAGATGTCTCCGATGAAGTTGCATGTCTAAAAATCTTTCCATGGTCCCTAAAGGATGATGCAAGAGATTGGCTAGACTCATTACCGGAAGGTTATATTGAAAACTGGAATGATATGATGGACAAATTTTTGTCAGAATTCTTCCCCGCTTCGAAAGCAGCAAAATTGCAAAGTGACATAAATCACTTCAAGCAAAAGTCTAACGAGACTCTTTATGAAGCTTGGACCCGATTTAATAAAATGCTTAGGGTATGTCCTCAACACGGGTTGAATACATTCCAATAAGTCCAAATTTTCTATAAAGGAGTCAATGTGGCTACCCGGAAGGATATAGATGTTGCAGCAGGAGGATCAATCATGAAAAAAACACCCGAAGACGCTCACACGATAATTGCCGATATAGCAGCCCATTCTCATAATTGGCATCAGGAGATGGAATTCTCTAGATCGTCAACAGTTGCTAATGTCGAAAGCAACGATGAAATCGCTGCATTAAAAGTTCAATTGATAAATCAAGCAAGGCAAATCGAGAAGGTAACCAAAGAAATGCACGCTATCAGGGTAGGGTGCGAGTTGTGCCATGGTCCCCATCTCACACGAGATTGCGACCAAACGACGATGGAAGAGCAAGCAAATTTCCTAGGTTACATGCGAAAAGGTGAGATGAATTTTGACGACTTTTCGGCGGTTGAAGCAAATAACCGGAAATATCCTCCTGTCAACAGTTATCAATTAGGAGGACCTTCAAGTTCAAACAACAACTACCACGGAGGGAATGCAGGTTACCAAAATAACCGAAATTTCCAGAATCAAAATCAAAGAAATACACCACCGGGTTACAATCATCTAAACAATCGTAATCAACTGTCACGAAATTACCAAAATAATTTCCAACACAATCAACCACAAGCACAACCACAAGCACTTATACAACCACAACCTGAGAAGAAATCCGGTTTAGAAGATCTGTTGAGAGATTTTATGGTTAAACACGAACAAAATGCAGAAATTCAAACTCAGCAAATTCGCAATCAACAAGCTACGATTCAAAACTTAGAAAGGGATGTTGGAAGGATCTCACAGTTACTAGCAGAGAGACCACCTGGTGTTCTCCCCTCAAATACTCAAGTGAATCCTAGTAACAATCAAACAAGGAATGAGCATGTAAATCTATAACCACTAGAAGCGGTTTAACTACTAACCCAGAGACCCTTAAGTCCCCGGAAGTTCCCTTGTCTCCTTCTGTTTTGCAGGAGCCTGCTGATATAGATGAGCATATTGAAAAAGAGCAAGAGAAAGGTGATCCACCGGAGGTCATATCGAAGAAAAGTGAAGAACCACCAGTGAAGGTGTACAAGGCACCTATTCCATACCCAAAAGCGTTGAAGAAAGACAGACTCGCGAGCCAATATCAGAAATTTGCGGATATGATCAAGCAAGTCAGCATTAACATGCCACTCGCAGATGTTCTTAAGGGTATGCCCCATTACGGGAAGTTTTTGAAAGATCTCATATCCTCGAAAGGAAAATACCAAGAAGTATCTGCCACATTCCTCCATGAGGAGTGTTCGGCCATCTTGAAAAAGAAAAATGTACCTCCAAAATTGGGAGATCCGGGTAGTTTTATCATACCATGTATGATGGGTGATTCGGTAGTGTATGATGCACTAGCCGACCTAGGTGCAAGTGTTAACCTAATGCCTTACTCGTTATACTTGAAACTTGACTTAGGAGATTTGAAACCAACCCGGATGGGTATTCGATTAGCAAACCAATCATTTGATACTCCCATAGGTATAGCCGAGGATATTCTTGTAAAAGTTGGCTCACTTGTCTTTCCCGTCGACTTTGTTATTCTAGAAATGCAAGAGGACACAAAAGTTCCTATCATTTTAGGACGTCCTTTCCTTAACACTGCAGATGCTATCATTAATGTCCAAAAAGAACAATTAAGTCTAGGTGTGGGAGACGAGAGAATAGTTTGTAATATTGACAAAGCCATGAAAAGACCCACTTCCACCGATGACTCTTGTTTTTAAATTGATGTTATAAACTTTTGTGTTGAGAATGAATTACAGGAGCTACTTGAAATTGATACCTCGGGGTTTGCCCCGGTGAGTGAAAATCAATATTTCAATATTGATGAGGATTTTGATGAGTTGATGAAAGCGGTCACGGATGATGAGACCATGAAAGAAGAGTTTCCTAAGGAAGAAGAATCATTTGAAGATATCGGAAATAAAGATAGATTTTGAATAAAGAATTCCTTGGAAGAACCACCCGTACTAGAGCTTAAGGAACTACCCAAACACTTGGAGTATGCTTACCTCGAAGGTACATCTCAATTGCCAGTAATTATTGCTTCACATCTTTCCGGTAACGAGAAGAAAAGGTTAATCTCTGTTTTGAAAACCCACAAAAAGGCTATAGCCTGGAAAACGACCGACATTCCAGGGATAAACTCGTCTTATTGTACACATAAAATTCTCCTTGAAAATGACTTCAAACCAGTAGTACAAAGACAACGCAGGCTAAATCCCAACATGAATGAGGTTGTTAAAAAGGAGGTAGTCAAGCTTCTTGATGCCGGGTTAATCTACCCCATCTCCGATAGTCCTTGGGTTAGTCCAGTACAAGTAGTACCCAAAAGGGGGGTACAACCGTTATTGTAAATGAAAAAGACGAACTCGTTCCAACTAGAACGGTTACCGGCTGGAGAGTCGGTATTGATTACAGGCGTCTCAATGATGCCACTAGAAAAGATCATTTCCCGTTATCTTTTATTGATCAAATGATTGAACGATTAGCGGGGAAAGAATACTATTGCTTTCTAGATGGTTTCTCCGGTTACTTCCAAATTCCAATTGATCCCAACGACCAAGAAAAGACCACATTCACTTGTCCTTTTGGGACCTTTGCCTATCGCCGCATGCCATTTGGTTTATGCAATGCACCCGGAACCTTTCAAAGGTGCATGATGGAAATTTTTGATGATATGGTAGAGGATTGTATGGAAGTCTTCATGGATGACTTTTCCGTGTTTGGAGACTCCTTTGAATCGTGTCTTTTTAACCTTGAACGTATGCTTATCCGATGTGAGAAAGCAAATTTGGTCCTGAATTGGGAAAAATGCCACTTCATGGTGAAGGAGGGCATTGTACTTGGTCACAAAATATATCGTGCGGGAATAGAGGTAGATAAAGCAAAAATTGAAGTTATCTCTAAGCTACCTATACCAACGAATGTCAAGGCAATTAGAAGCTTTCTTGGTCACGCGGGATTCTATAGGCGATTTAGACCAAGCTTCTTGAAAAGGATGCTCCATTTGACTTTGATTCTAATTGCGACAATGCATTCTCGATTCTAAAGTCAAAACTCACACAAGCTCCCATTATCGTATCTCCGGATTGGAGTATGCCATTTGAGCTAATGTGTGACGCAAGCGACTATGCCTTAGGTGCTGTCTTAGGACAACGACCCGATAATCATTTTCTTCCAATTTATTATGCAAGCAAAACGCTAACGGGGGCTCAAATTAATTACACCACCACGGAAAAAGAGCTCCTAGCGGTTGTTTACGCATTTGATAAATTTCGGTCATATTTGGTGTTGTCCAAAACCATTGTTTACACGGATCATTCGGCTCTTAGGTACTTATTCTCGAAACTAGATGCAAAACATCGTCTCATACGTTGGGTTCTTCTACTTCAAGAGTTTGACATTGAGATACGTGATAAGAAAGGAGCCGAGAATCTAGCCGCCGATCATTTATCCCGACTTGAAAACCCCGAATTAGATAAACTCGATGATACAATCATCAAGGACACATTTTCGGACGAATCTCTAATGAGGGTTGACAAGGAATCTGAAATCCCATGGTTTGCCCATTTTGCAAACTATCTTGCTTCAAGCATTCTTCAAAAAGGACTTTCTTATCAACAAAAGAAGAAATTCTTTGCGGATTTGAAGTCCTATTTCTGGGAACATCCCGACCTATTCCGTGTGGGTGCAGATCAAATGATTCGCCGTTGTGTGTAAGGAAAAGAGGCTCAACAAATTCTCGAGCATTGCCATCAAGGGCCCACCGGCGGTCATTTCGGACCAAACCACACCGCAAGAAAAATCCTTGACTCCGGCTTTTATTGGCCCACGATCTTTAAAGATGCCCATAATTTTGTTCGGACTTGCAATGCATGCCAACGAACGGGTAACATCACGAAAAAGGATGAGATGCCTCAAACTGGCATCCAAGTTTGTGAAATCTTTGATATTTGGGGAATCGATTTCATGGGACCATTTCCAAGTTCCCATAAGTGCAAATACATCCTAGTAGCCGTTGACTATGTATCTAAGTGGGCTGAAGCAAAAGCCTTACCTACGAATGATGCTAGGGTGGTGGTGAACTTCTTGAAAAATCTCTTCTCGCGCTTTGGAATCCCAAAAGCGCTCATATCCGATCGAGGAACTCATTTTGCCAACAACCTTCTTGAAAAGGTGTTGAAGAAGTATGGCGTAACTGATAATGCTAAAAACGAACATATATTTCATAGCATTATTCCTCAAGAAAGACAAGCTTTTAGTTGAAATTGTTCTATTTACAAGTGATATTCGTTTAAATAATAAAAGGTGAAGACAAAAGACAGATTCGACGAATTGAAGATGCAAACGACCAAAAAGCTCAAAAGTACAAAAGACAATCAAAGAGGTTCCAATTATTGACAAGAAACGTCTCGAAATTACAAGAGTACAAGATTCAAAACGCAAAGTACAAAATATAAAATTGTACGCAAGGACGTTCAAAAATCCGGAACCGGGACATGAGTCAACTCTCAACGCTCGACGCAACGGACTAAAAATTACAAGTCAACTATGCACATAAATATAATATAATATTTAAATAATTCTTATAATTATTTATATATTATAATAAATAATAAAAACCGTCGGCAAGAAAGACTCCAAAGGGACTGAGCTGTAATTTCATTCTCCGCGACTCGCGGAGTTTGAAGGCAAAATGCCGCGAGTCGCGGAGACCCAAATGTCAAAAATCCCTATAAAAGCAACCGAATTCTGATCGCAAATCATCATCTTTTTTCTCCTCATTCATACGATATATTTATATTTATAATTTATATTTTAATTTTAATTTTAATTATAATTCTAAAAATAAGGGTATGTTAGCGAATATTATAAGGGTGTAAGTCGAAATTCTGTCCGTGTAACGCTACGCTATTTTTAATCATTGTAAGTTATGTTCAACCTTTTTACATTAATGTCTCGTAGCTAAGTTATTATTATGCTTATTTAAAACGAAGTAATCATGATGTTGGGCTAATTACTAAAATTGGGTAATTGGGCTTTGTACCATAATTGGGGTTTGGACAAAAGAACGACACTTGTGGAAATTAGACTATGGGCTATTAATGAGCTTTATATTTGTTTAACTAAATGATAGTTTGTTAATATTAATATAAAGATTTACAATTGGGCGTCCCTATAAATTACCATATACACTCAATCGGACACGATGGGCGGGGTATTTATATGTACGAATAATCGTTCATTTAACCGGACACGGGAATGGATTAATAGCCACTAGAATAATTAAAACAGGGGTGAAATTATGTACAAGGACACTTGGTATAATTGATAACAAAATATTAAAATCTTGGGTTACACTCAGTCGACATCCTGGTGTAATTATTAAACAAAGTATTAAAATCTTGTTACAGTTTAAGTCCCAAATTAGTTGGAATATTTAACTTCGGGTATAAGGATAATTTGACGAGGACACTCGCATTTTATATTTATGACTGATGGACTGTTATGGACAAAAACCAGACGGACATATTAAATAATCCAGGACAAAGGACAATTAACCCATGGGCATAAAACAAAAATCAACACGCCAAACATCATGATTACGGAAGTTTAAATAAGCATAATTCTTTTATTTCATATTTAATTTCCTTTATTTTATATTTAATTGCACTTCTAAATATCGCATTTTTATTATTATTGTATTTAATTGCACTTTTAATTATCGTACTTTTTAATTATCGCAAGTTTATTTTATCGCACTTTTATTATTCGCAATTTCATTATCGTTATTTACTTTATGCTTTAATTTAAGTCTTGTATTCATTTTTAATATTTTACATTTGGTTTTAACTGCGACTAAAGTTTTAAAATCGACAAACCGGTCATTAAACGGTAAAAAATCCCCCTTTATAATAATAATATTACTTATATATATATATATATATATATATATATATATATATATATATATATATATATATATATATATATATATATATATATATATATATATATATATATATATATATATATATATATATATATATATATATATATTTGTATTTTTATAAAAGTAAACTAATATAGCGTTAAGCTTTGTTTAAAGATTTTCCCTGTGGAACGAACCGGACTTACTAAAAACTACACTACTGTACGATTAGGTACACTGCCTATAAGTGTTGTAGCAAGGTTTAAGTATATCCATTCTATAAATAAATAAATATCTTGTGTAAAATTGTATCGTATTTAATAGTATTTCCTGCAAAAATTTAATAGTATTTTATACCACTCCGCTACCGCATCAAGTATTTTTGGCGCCGCTGCCGGGGAACTTTCTAAACGCCGGAAGCGCAACGCTAATATAAAAAAAAAACGTTTTAAATATTCGAAAATATAAAAAGAAAAACAAAAATATAAGTATTTTTAAGATTTTGTTAAATATTTAAGTTTTATAAGTTTCTTTATTTTTATTTTAGTTTATAAAAATATAAGTTTTATTTAAATATCTTTTATTTATATAAAAACAGAAAACAGAAAAAAAAAATAAATAAATAAATAAATAAAGAAAAACGCGTCGAAGATTAAACCTGTCATCTGAATTTCTGAACCCCGCGAGTCGCGGGGTTTGAAGCTTTGAATACCGCAAGTCGCGGAGGGGACCTGACACACGAACAGGAAGCCCTAATCCTGCATTTATTACGGATTATTATTAATTATTATTATTATTAACCCTAATTATTATTATTATTATAATTAAGTTTATTTTTAATTTAAGTTTTATTTAATTTATATTTTAGTTAAATTAGTTTAATTAAATTGTAAAATTAGTAGTTTTATTAAATAAATAATATAAAAATAATATTTTTATAAAAATTGTAATTTTTACAACTTTTTGTATATTTTTATATTTTGTCCCTTTTTAATCGTTGTAGCGTAATATTTGTATTTTTCGCTCATATTTAATTTTAAACTTAGTTTTTGCTATAGTTATTTTTACTCCTAGATTTTTAGGCTTTGCCGTAAAATTCCTTAAGTGCTTTTTCTTTAGACTAAGATTTAGGTGCTTTAGAATTTTGCGACGCCTTTTTAAGTTTTAGTTTCTTTTTAAGTTATTTCCATTTGGGATTTAGTTTTTCCTGTAAGCTTTAATATTTTTAGACGACTTTTACCTATGTATCAATTATCATTCCAATTAGTAATTTCAATTTGCGATTATAATTTTAAGTTAGTTGTAGTAATAAGGTTAGGTTAGTCAAGTATTTTTAAGTTTTATAAGTTTCTTTTATTTTTTCGTCACCTTTTATTTTTCAACCATTTTTCTTTTTCGACCTTTTTCGACGAACTCTTTTTCTTTCTTATTTCTCGCTATTCTAGTTTTAGGACATAGATTTTTATTCTACTTCTTATCTAAATTTCTTAAAATTACGAAAATTTATTTTGAGTGGTTAAATTGATAGACATCAAAATTTTCTGGTTCGTAGTAATTGTTGAATTTGTACGTGGACCGGGTTATTGGAGCCAAACAGTCCTCAATTATATTGAGACCAAACGAATCCTGCCCCTCTGCTGCATCTTTTGGCTATTCGAAACGTGGGCAAAATCAGAAAAGTCTATTGGTTGGATAACTTATTATAATTTTTCTTTCCTTTTAAAAACTAATAGGATATTCAGTGAATGCACCGAGCAAGACGTTCATCACCTTTTGTACGTTCACCACCTGTAACTAGATCAAGACATTTAGCAAATATAACCGCCGTTGATTTTTCTTTAGAATCGTCATCCAGTAGACCAAGTACTTCAGTTCAAATTTCCGATAATCCATTTTTTGAACCCGACCTCACAATTGAGAATCCGGAAAATATTCAGGAACGGTTCATAGATCCTGAACCATTAAACTTTCCTCCGGAGCCACCAATCATTCAAACAGAGATTGTTGAGGAACGAACCATTAAATCAGAATCATCTAGTGATACCGATTCAACAAATTCAATTATGGAGAATCTGGAACCTTTAAGTATGGAAGACCGAATGAGAGCTAAACGCACTGGCCAAGGTCACGCAATTACTCATCCAGACATTAATGCGCCAGATTATGAAATCAAAGGACAAATTCTACACATGGTGACTAATCAATGCCAATTTAGTGGTGCGCCGAAGGAAGATCCAAATGAACATCTACGTACCTTTAATAGGATTTGCACACTATTTAAAATCCGAGAAGTGGAGGATGAACATATATATCTCATGTTATTTCCCTGGACTTTAAAGGGAGAAGCCAAAGATTGGTTGGAATCGTTACCTGAAGGGGCGATCGATACATGGGACGTTTTAGTTGACAAATTTCTTAAACAATTCTTTCCGGCATCTAAAGCCGTAAGACTTCAAGCAGAAATTGTTACGTTCACACAGAAACCAAATGAAACTCTATATGAGGCATGGACAAGATATGGAAAGTTGTTAAGAGGATGTCCGCAACATGGTTTAGACACCTGTCAAATAGTACAAATATTCTACCAAGGATGCGACATCACTACAAGGAAAGACATAGATATAGCAGCTGGTGGTTCTATTATAAAGAAAACCGAAACTGATGCTTACAAAATTATTGATAACACTGCTTCCCACTCACATGAGTGGCACCAAGAAAAAGATATCGTTAGATCATCTAAAGCAGCTAGAGCCGATTCTAGCCATGACTTAGATTCCATTTCTGCAAAGATAGATGCTGTGGAGAGACGAATGGAAAAGATGACTAAAGATATTCACTCAATACGAATTAGTTGTGAGCAGTGTGGAGGACCACATTTGACAAAAGATTGTCTCAGTATTGAATTAACAATGGAACAAAGAGAGAATATTTCATACATAAACCAAAGGCCTGGAAATAATTATCAGAATAATTATCAACCGCCAAGACCGATTTACAATCAAAACCAGAATTATAACAGAAATATTCCATACAACAACCAACAAGGTCCTACCAATCAACAAGTATCTAATAATAATTACAATCAGCAAAGACCTAATTTTCAAAACAAACCACCACAACAAACCGATGATAAAAAGCCGAATTTAGAAGATATGATGACGAAGCTAGTTGAAACTCAAACGCAGTTTTTCACATCTCAGAAATAAACTAATGAACAAAATGCTCAAGCATTTAGAAATCAACAAGCTTCTATTCAAAATCTAGAACAAGAAGTGAGTAACCTAGCAAGGTTAATAGGTGAAAGAAAACCGGGAAGTCTACCTAGTGATACAAATGCTAACCCCCGGAATGAAACAGCTAAAGCTATTACCACAAGAAGTGGTACAACACTTAAACCACCTGAAATAACTGTAACTTCTGATGAAGCTATTCCTACTCCACGAGAACCACAACCTGATCAAGATAAGGAAAAAGAACCGGTAGTTGAAAAGGTTAATGAAGATAACACAGTTAAGGATAAACCTTATGTTAAACCATATCAACCACCACTTCCTTACCCGAGTAAAATGAAGAAAGAGAAACTTGAAGCCGAGCAGTCCAAATTCTTGGATATGTTTAAACAGATAAATGTAAATCTTCCTTTCATTGATGTGATTTCAGGAATGCCTAGATATGCTAAATTCTTGAAAGATCTAATCTCAAATAGAAAGAAAATGGAAGAACTCTCGGCTGTTACTATGAATGCTAATTGTTCAGCAGTGCTGTTGAATAAGATACCAGAAAAACTATCTGATCCAGGAAGTTTCACAATTCCATGTTTTCTGGGTAGTGTTAGTTCAATAGAAGCATTGGCAGACTTAGGTGCTAGTATAAATCTAATGCCGTATTCACTATACACTAAACTAGACCTTGGAGAATTGAAACCAACCAGAATAAGCATACAACTAGCCGATAGATCAATAAAATATCCTAGAGGGATAATGGAGAACATGCTAGTTAAAGTTGGTACTTTAGTATTTCCAGTAGATTTTGTTGTTTTGGACATGGAAGAAGATTCTCAAGTTCCTCTCATATTAGGAAGACCATTCTTAAACACGGCTAAAGCAATGATAGACGTGTTCGGTAAGAAACTGACCCTAAGTATAGAGGATGAGAGTGTTACCTTTTCAGTTGATAGAGCAATGCAACAACCACAATCTGCAGATGATACATGTTATTATATTCAAACTATAGATGCACATGCAGAATTATTAGAAGAATTTCCAGAATTACAAGGAACAGGAGAATGTTCTTTAGGAGAAGGTAATGAACCAATTGATGAAGCTGAAATGTTAGCTACACTTATAGCTAATGGATATGAACCAACAACAGAAGAAATTCAAATGCTAAAAGAAGAAGACAGATATCGATATAAATCATCGATAGAAGAACCTCCGAAATTAGAGTTAAAACCACTTCCAAACCATTTAGAATACGCTTATTTACATGGTGAATCTGAATTACCTGTAATAATATCGTCTTCTCTTACTGAAAATTAGAAATCACAACTCATTTCTGTGTTAAAAGCTCATAAACCCGCCATTGCATGGAAGATTCATGATATTAAAGGAATAAGTCCTTCGTATTGCACACATAAAATCCTTATGGAAGAAGGTCATAAAACGTATGTGCAACGCCAACGAAGACTAAATCCTAATATGCAAGATGTAGTTAAGAAGGAGATTATTAAACTGCTAGATGCAGGTTTGATATATCCAATTTCTGATAGTCCATGGGTAAGCCCAGTTCAATGCGTACCTAAGAAGGGTGGCATGACTGTCATTACAAATGAGAAAAATGAGCTTATTCCTACTAGGACTGTAACAGGATGGCGTGTATGTATTGATTATAGAAAATTAAATGACGCCACCAGAAAAGATCACTTTCCCTTACCTTTCATAGATCAAATGTTGGAAAGATTAGCCGGAAATAGTTACTATTGTTTTCTAGATGGATTTTTCGGATATTTTCAAATTCCAATAGCACCCGAGGACCAAGAGAAAACCACATTCACGTGCCCTTATGGTACTTTTGCTTACAAACGCATGCCATTTGGACTTTGCAACGCCCCTGCAACCTTTCAAAGGTGTATGATGGCGATTTTTCACTACATGATAGAAGAATGCATGGAAGTTTTCATGGATGACTTTTCAGTCTTCGGTGATACATTTGAATCATGTTTAGTTAATCTTGAACGAATGCTCATTAGATACGAACAATCAAATCTAGTACTTAATTGGGAGAAATGCCATTTCATGGTTAAAGAAGGCATCGTTCTTGGACATAAAATTTCAAAAGAAGGAATTGAAGTGGATAGAGCTAAAGTAGATGTAATTGCTAAACTTCCACATCCCACCAATGTTAGAGGAGTTAGGAGTTTTCTAGGGCATGCCGGTTTTTACCGACGTTTCATAAAAGATTTTTCTAAAATTGCCACTCCTATGAATAAACTCCTAGAAAAGGATGCTCCATTCATCTTTTCAGATGAGTGTATCAAATCTTTTAATATTCTTAAAGAGAAACTCACTAATGCGCCGATCATGATAACACCAAATTGGAATCTACCATTTGAACTAATGTGCGATGCAAGTGATTTTGCAATGGGAGCCGTTTTAGGACAAAGGATTGAAAAACGATTTCAACCTATATATTATGCTAGTAAGACGTTACAAGGAGCACAAACGAACTATACAACTACTGAAAAAGAACTCCTTGCTATTGTCTTTGCTTTTGACAAATTTCGATCATATCTCGTTCTAGCAAAAACGGTGGTCTATACCGACCATTCTGCTCTTAGATACCTATTTTCAAAACAAGATACTAAACCAAGATTAATCCGTTGGATCTTACTCTTACAAGAGTTTGATATTGAAATCCGAGATAAAAGAGGAGCAGAAAATCTCGCCGCTGATCATCTTTCTCGTCTTGAAAATCCTGATTTAGAAGTTCTAAATGAATCAGCCATAAAAGACAACTTTCCTGATGAATATCTATTGATGATAGATTATAAATAAATCCCATGGTTTGCAGACTATGCAAACTACTTAGTTTGTGGATCCCTTGAAAAAGGATTATCGTACCAAAGACGAAAGAAATTCTTCAGTGATATAAAACACTATTTCTGGGAAGATCCACATCTGTTTAAAAGTTGTCCCGATGGAATAATACGCCGATGTGTATTTGGAGATGAAGCTAGTAAAATTTTAAACCATTGTCACACAGGACCAACAGGAGGGCATTATGGGCCTCAACTAACAGCAAGAAAAGTTTATGAAGCTGGATTCTATTGGCCTACAATTTACAAAGAAGCACACCTTCTTTGCAAATCCTGTGATGCATGTCAAAGGGCCGGAAAAATAAGTCAACGTGATGAAATGCCACAAAATATCATCCAAGTATGTGAAGTATTTGACATTTGGGGTATTGACTTTATGGGTCCATTTCCAAAATCTCATAATAATCTATATATACTCGTAGCCATTGATTATGTATCTAAATGGGCAGAAGCACAAGCTCTCCCAACTAACGATGCACGAGTTGTAGTCAACTTTTTAAAACGTCTTTTTGCAAGGTTTGGAACACCGAAAGCTTTAATAAGTGATCGGGGTACTCATTTCTGTAATAATCAACTTGAGAAAGTTCTTAAAAGATATGGAGTAACTCATAAAATCTCCACCGCATATCATCCACAAACAAGTGGACAAGTTAAAAATACCAACCGAGCTTTAAAACGTATTCTAGAGAAAACCGTAGGATCAAATCCAAAGGAATGGTCCATTAAATTGGAGGATGCACTCTGGGCTTTTAGAACAGCCTACAAAACTCCAATTGGAACCACACCTTTTAGACTTGTTTATGGAAAAGCATGTCATCTTCCAGTAGAAATTGAACACAAAGCATTTTGGGCTTTGAAGACATGTAATCTTGATTTACATGAAGCCGGACGTCTACGATTAAGTCAACTAAACGAATTAGAAGAATTAAGACATGAAGCATACGATAATTCGTTAATCTATAAAGAAAGAACGAAGAAATGGCATGATAAAAGAATCAGAAGTTCAAAAGAATTTAAAGAAGGAGACAGTGTTCTTCTTTTCAATTCACGATTCAAGCTATTTCCTGGAAAATTGAAATCAAGATGGTCTGGACCATTCATAGTCAAAAGAGTTTTCCCATACGGAACGATAGAATTAATAAATTCAAATGGGATTGAATTTAAAGTTAATGGTCACAGAGTTAAACATTACATACATTGTCCAATGGAAGTCGACAACGAAGTTAATCACAATTTCGACACCACAGCTAACTAAGTGTGGGGAGAATCAAGTCTTTAAAGGATAATATGTATTTCTGTTAGAGTTAGATTGTCTGTTTTCATGTAGTTCTCGAAAATGGAACCCGAATGGTCTTTCCCTAGCAGACCCTAAAGAACTAGTCTTCTCCCCCCATTCTGAATTTTTATTTTTTTAGGTTTTTACAAAATGAAGACTGCCTGTGAACTAAACCATGGTCTAATGCTACACGCTTTGATCACTAAACGTAATAATGACATACTACCGAGTGAACTAGTATCAGTAATCAGAGAAAGAATGGACGGAGTTAGAAAAGAATCCAGATGCGAAGATAATAAGTTACAATTTGGTAAAGGAAAATCAAAATCCGCAGCAAAAAGAAGAGCACGACACCTAGAAAGATGTCACAAATGCGGAAAATGGTCACATGGAGGTAAATGTTCAAATAATCAAACCTATTCAAATACCGAATTTGTTACTTTATGCAGAGACCGACCGTTCATATGTTTAGAAGAAAAGACACTGAATGCTCGAGGTTACGCCTATGTAGCCATGGAAAAACAATTAAACCGACTATCTTATGAATGGGATAGATCATATAACTAAGAAATCTATTTCACAGGTATGTCTGTACAGTTTTTATTTTTATTTTTTTTATTTTTAACCTTTTGATAATAAACGCTAATTTGTTCGCTAAAAAGTATTAAATTAGTATTGAATAAAATTAGGTTTGGCGACCGAAATTATTGATATCATTCAAAAATTTATTACATCACTGCGAAATTTAACGTTTATTCTTAAGGTATAAATATCTTTAATCAATCAACCCAAAATATTTCAAAAATTCGTCATGAGTTAAATTAGGTCTTGGAACCGAAATTACTTTACCGAAAAGAGGGGCGCATATTTTTGATAATATTTGATTGATTAAAGTGGGATAAAAAGACAAAAAGATTTTTAATTTTATTTTTACCATGTTTTTAAAATTAATATTTGAACCCTTTATAAATATTGTAAACTTTGTAAAATCAATATTTTTAAAATTGTAAATATTTGAAAAAATTAATATAAGTTTGGTGTGAATTTATAATATGAATTTTTAAATTAAGTTTGGTGTGAACTTTTAATTTTTAAAATATGAATTTTTAATTTTATGCATTTCAAATTTTAAGTTTGGTGTGATTTTTTAATATTAATTTTGAATTTTATATTTAAGTTGTGTGAATTTAAAAACAAAAATTTACTTTATCTCATTAAGTTAAGAATATGATTTTTAAAATTCGTCGTAAGTTGAAGACTAGGTCTTTGAACCGAAATTGCTTTACCCGAGGGATGGACAAGAACTTTTATTATCATTATTTTTAATCTTATTGAATTAAAGTATGCCAAAAACATTGAAAAAACCCAAAAGTCTTAGCTTTTAAAACAATCGCTACAAAAAGACAAATTTTAAAATTTTGTCGAGGGACGGACTAGGACATCGATCCGAAACGACCTCGTCCTAAATAACAAGGGAAACAAAATTTTAAAATTAAGTACTTAATTGTTTCATAAGTTAATGATTATAAAAAAAAAAAAAAAATAGCAAACTCCGCGACTCGCGGAGTTTGAAGGCTTAAATGCCGCGAGTCGCGGGAGTACCGGATTACAGAAAAAAAATAAAGAGCTGCAACCGATCAGTTCACTCCCCACAACAGCAAAATAACTGCGAACATACTCCACAAAAACCCGAAAAATACACCCCAAAATCACAATTTTTAACCGTTAATCACCAAATCTTTTACTAAAATCATGTTGAGAAGGATGCTATCTAGGAATTACTCAAGAAAAACGGTAAATTTCTACACCTAAACACCATTTAATCCAAAATTAGTGTTCTTGAGCCATTTTTTCCCCAATTTGATTTTGATGCTTTTTAGTGTAATTATGCTTAAATTGTTTATGTATTATGCTTGTATAACCTAGATTGATGCTGTTTAACATGATTAGAAGCCTTAAACTTCAAATTTTGAGTAATCTAGGGTTTGTGTTCTTGAGCAAATTTGGGGCTTTTTGATATAAACAGGTTATGGCCGATTTTTGTCATGAATTGTTGCTAAATTAAGTAGTGTAACATGTTTAGGTAGTTAAATGATCCAAACTTTGAGCCTAAACATGATTTTGAGAATTAAAGTGGACTTTTTCAAGTCTAAAATTCATGAACTTGATTTTTGAAAGATAATGCCATTTGAAACTTGTTTAATTGCTAGTAATGATTATTTTGACATGTTATTTGAGTTGAATGCTTATGAACTTAGCGAACATTTTCGTATATGCTTATTTGAAAAAGTGTAGATTTGATGAAAATATGAAAATAAGCTTAAGTTTGATATAAATTGATAATGTCATTGTAATTATTTTGATTGATGATTTTGCTGACACTAATGCATATTTGGATGCACAAAATTTGTGTTTGATGTGTTTTGCAGACTGACAGGGGTGAATCTTCATCCCAAGCCCACAATGATCCTGCTGAGAATGCGGAACAACAGGAGGTGGATAACTACTACAAGCAGGATATACCTCATCCAGTCATGACCTTTTCTGATATGCACTTGGAAGAGTTGCACCCAAACCTGAGATTTGACAGACTTTGGATAGATTATTGATAATGCTAAAAACGAACATATATTTCATAACATTATTCCTCAAGAAAGACAAGCTTTTAGTTGCAATTGTTCTATTTACAAGTGATATTCTTTTAAATAATAAAAGGTGAAGACAAAAGACAGATTCGACGAATTGAAGACGCAAACGACCAAAAAGCTCAAAAGTACAAAAGACAATCAAAGAGGTTCCAATTATTGATAAGAAACGTCTCGAAATTACAAGAGTACAAGATTCAAAATGCAAAGTACAAGATATTAAATTGTACGCAAGGACGTTCGAAAATCCGGAACCGGGACCAGAGTCAACTCTCAACGCTCGATGCAACGGACTAAAAATTACAAGTCAACTATGCACATAAATATAATATAATATTTAAATAATTCTTATAATTATTTATATATTATAATAAATAATAAAAACCGTCGGCAAGAAAGACTCCAAAGAGACTGAGCTGTAATTTCATTCTCCGCGAGAGTTTGAAGGCAAAATTGGCCGCGAGTCGCGGAGCCCCCAGTTTTGAAACTCCCTATAAAGCAAACCGAAATCTGATCATTTTCATCATCTTTTTTCTCCTCATTCATACGATATATTTATATTTATAATTTATATTTTAATTTTAATTTTAATTATAATTCTAATAATAAGGGTATGTTAGCGAATATTGTAAGGGTGTAAGTCGAAATTCTGTCCGTGTAACGCTACGCTATTTTTAATCATTGTAAGTTATGTTCAACCTTTTTACATTAATGTCTCGTAGCTAAGTTATTATTATGCTTATTTAAAACGAAGTAATCATGATGTTGGGCTAATTACTAAAATTGGGTAATTGGGCTTTGTACCATAATTGGGGTTTGAAGCTTTGAATACCGCAAGTCGCGGAGGGGACCTGACACACGAACAGGAAGCCCTAATCCTGCATTTATTACGGATTATTATTAATTATTATTATTATTAACCCTAATTATTATTATTATTATTATAATTAAGTTTATTTTTAATTTAAGTTTTATTTAATTTATATTTTAGTTAAATTAGTTTAATTAAATTGTAAAATTAGTAGTTTTATTAAATAAATAATATAAAAATAATATTTTTATAAAAATTGTACTTTTTACAACTTTTTGTATATTTTTATATTTTGTCCCTTTTTAATCGTTGTAGCGTAATATTTGTATTTTTCGCTCATATTTAATTTTAAACTTAGTTTTTGCTATAGTTATTTTTACTCCTAGATTTTTAGGCTTTGCCGTAGAATTCCTTAAGTGCTTTTTCTTTAGACTAAGATTTAGGTGCTTTAGAATTTTGCGACGCCTTTTTAAGTTTTAGTTTCTTTTTAAGTTATTTCCATTTGGGATTTAGTTTTTCCTGTAAGCTTTAATATTTTTAGACGACTTTTACCTATGTATCAATTATCATTCCAATTAGTAATCTCAATTTGCGATTATAATTTTAAGTTAGTTGTAGTAATAAGGTTAGGTTAGTCAAGTATTTTTAAGTTTTATAAGTTTCTTTTATTTTTTCGTCACCTTTTATTTTTTCAACCATTTTTCTTTTTCAACTTTTTTTCGACGAACTCTTTTTCTTTCTTATTTCTCGCTATTCTAGTTTTTAGGACATAGATTTTTATTCTACTTCTTATCTAAATTTCTTAAAATTACGAAAATTTATTTTAAGTGGTTAAATTGATAGACATCAAAATTTTCTGGTTCGTAGTAATAGTTGGATTTGTACGTGGACCGGGTTATTGGAGCCAAACAGTCCTCAATTATATTGAGACCAAACGAATCTTGCCCCTCTGCTGCATCTTTTGGCTATTCGAAACGTGGGCAAAATCAGAAAAGTCTATTGGTTGGATAACTTATTATAATTTTTCTTTCCTTTTTAAAACTAATAGGATATTCAGTGAATGCACCGAGCAAGACGTTCATCACCTTTTGTACGTTCACCACCTGTAACTAGATCAAGACATTTAGCAAATATAACCGCCGTTGATTTTTCTTTAGAATCGTCATCCAGTAGACCAAGTACTTCAGTTCAAATTTCCGATAATCCATTTTTTGAACCCGACCTCACAATTGAGAATCCGGAAAATATTCAGGAACGGTTCGTAGATCCTGAACCACTAAACTTTCCTCCGGAACCACCAATCATTCAAACAGAGATTGTTAAGGAACGAACCATTAAATCAGAATCATCTAGTGATTCCGATTCAACAAATTCAATTATGGAGAATCTGGAACCTTTAAGTATGGAAGACCGAATGAGAGCTAAACGCACTGGCCAAGGTCACGCAATTACTCATCCTGACATTAATGCGCCAGATTATGAAATCAAAGGACAAATTCTACACATGGTGACTAATCAATGCCAATTTAGTGGTGCACCGAAGGAAGATCCAAATGAACATCTACGTACCTTTAATAGGATCTGCACACTATTTAAAATCCGAGAAGTGGAGGATGAACAGATATATCTCATGTTATTTCCCTGGACTTTAAAGGGAGAAGCCAAAGATTGGTTGGAATCGTTACCTGAAGGGGCGATCGATACATGGGACGTTTTAGTTGACAAATTTCTTAAACAATTCTTTCCTGCATCTAAAGCCGTAAGACTTCAAGCAGAAATTGTTACGTTTACACAGAAACCAAATGAAACTCTATATGAGGCGTGGACTAGATATGGAAAGTTATTAAGAGGATGTCCGCAACATGGTTTAGACACCTGTCAAATAGTACAAATATTCTACCAAGGATGCGACATCACTACAAGAAAAGACATAGATATAGCAGCTGGTGGTTCTATTATGAAGAAAACCGAAACTGATGCTTACAAAATTATTGATAATACTGCTTCCCACTCACATGAGTGGCACCAAGAAAAAGACATCGTTAGATCATCTAAAGCAGCTAGAGCCGATTCTAGCCATAACTTAGATTCCATTTCCGCAAAGATAGATGCTGTGGAGAGACGAATGGAAAAGATGACTAAAGATATTCACTCAATGCGAATTAGTTGTGAGCAGTGTGGAGGACCACATTTGACAAAAGATTGTCTCAGTATTGAATTAACAATGGAACAAAGAGAGAATATATCATACATAAACCAAAGGCCTGGAAATAATTATCAGAATAATTATCAACCGCCAAGACCGATTTACAATCAAAACCAGAACTATAACAGAAATATTCCATACAACAACCAACAAGGTCCTAGCAATCAACAAGTATCCAATAATACTTATAATCAGCAAAGACCTAATTTTCAAAACAAACCACCACAACAAACCGATGATAAAAAGCCGAATTTAGAAGATATGATGACAAAGCTAGTTGAAACTCAAACACATTTTTTCACATCTCAGAAACAAACCAATGAACAAAATGCTCAAGCATTTAGAAATCAACAAGCATCTATTCAAAATCTGGAACAAGAAGTGAGTAACCTAGCAAGGTTAATAGGTGAAAGAAAACCGGGAAGTCTACCTAGTGATACAAATGCTAACCCCCGGAATGAAACAGCTAAAGCTATTACCACAAGAAGTGGTACAACACTTAAACCACCGGAAATACCTGTAACTTCTGATGAAACTATTCCTACTCCACAAGAACCACAACCTGATCAAGATAAGGAAAAAGAACCGGTAGTTGAAAAGGTTAATGAAGATAACACAGTTAAGGCTAAACCTTATGTTAAACCATACCAACCACCACTTCCTTACCCGAGTAAAATGAAGAAAGAGAAACTTGAAGCCGAGCAATCCAAATTCTTTGATATGTTTAAACAGATAAATGTAAATCTTCCTTTCATTGATGTGATTTCAGGAATGCCTAGATATGCTAAATTCTTGAAAGATCTAATCTCAAATAGAAAGAAAATGGAAGAACTCTCGGCTGTTACTATGAATGCTAATTGTTCAGCAGTGCTGTTGAATAAGATACCAGAAAAATTATCTGATCCAGGGAGTTTCACAATTCCATGTTTTCTGGGTAGTCTTAGTTCAATAGAAGCATTGGCAGACTTAGGTGCTAGTATAAATCTAATGCCGTATTCACTATACACTAAACTAGACCTTGGAGAATTGAAACCAACCAGAATAAGCATACAACTAGCCGATAGATCAATAAAATATCCTAGAGGGATAATGGAGAACATGCTAGTTAAAGTTGGTACTTTAGTATTTCCAGTAGATTTTGTTGTTTTGGACATGGAAGAAGATTCTCAAGTTCCTCTCATATTAGGAAGACCATTCTTAAACACGGCTAAAGCAATGATAGACGTGTTCGGTAAGAAACTGACCCTAAGTATAGAGGATGAGAGTGTTACCTTTTCAGTTGATAGAGCAATGCAACAACCACAATCTACAGATGATACATGTTATTATATTCAAACTATAGATGCACATGCAGAATTATTAGAAGAATTTCCAGAATTACAAGGAACAGGAGAATGTTCTTTAGGAGAAGGTAATGAACCAATTGATGAAGCTGAAATGTTAGCTACACTTATAGCTAATGGATATGAACCAACAACAGAAGAAATTCAAATGCTAAAAGAAGAAGACAGATATCGATATAAATCATCGATAGAAGAACCTTCGAAATTAGAGTTAAAGCCACTTCCAAACCATTTGGAATACGCTTATTTACATGGTGAATCTGAATTACCTGTAATAATATCGTCTTCTCTTACTGAAAATGAGAAATCACAACTCATTTCTGTGTTGAAAGCTCATAAACCAGCCATTGCATGGAAAATTCATGATATTAAAGGAATAAGTCCTTCGTATTGCACACATAAAATCCTTATGGAAGAAGGTCATAAAACGTATGTGCAACGCCAACGAAGACTAAATCCTAATATGCAAGATGTAGTTAAGAAAGAGATTATTAAACTGCTAGATGCAGGTTTAATTTATCCAATCTCTGATAGTCCATGGGTAAGCCCAGTTCAATGCGTGCCTAAGAAGGGTGGCATGACTGTCATTACAAATGAGAAAAATGAGCTTATTCCTACTAGGACTGTAACAGGATGGCGTGTATGTATTGATTATAGAAAATTAAATGACGCCACCAGAAAAGATCACTTTCCCTTACCTTTCATAGATCAAATGTTGGAAAGATTAGCCGGAAATAGTTACTATTGTTTTCTAGATGGATTTTCCGGATATTTTCAAATTCCAATAGCACACGAAGATCAAGAGAAAACCACATTCACGTGCCCTTATGGTACTTTTGCTTACAAACGCATGCCATTTGGACTTTGTAACGCCCCTGCAACCTTTCAAAGGTGTATGATGGCGATTTTTCACGACATGATAGAAGAATGCATGGAAGTATTCATGGATGACTTTTCAGTCTTCGGTGATACATTTAAATCATGTCTAGTTAATCTGGAATGAATGCTAATTAGATGCGAAAATTCAAATCTAGTACTTAATTGGGAGAAATGCCATTTCATGGTTAAAGAAGGCATCGTCTTGGACATAAAATTTCAAAAGAAGGAATTGAAGTGGATAGAGCTAAAGTAGATGTAATTGCTAAACTTCCACATCCCACCAATGTTAGAGGAGTTAGGAGTTTTCTAGGGCATGCCGGTTTTTACCGACGTTTCATAAAAGATTTTTCTAAAATTGCCACTCCTATGAATAAACTCCTAGAAAAGGATGCGCCATTCATCTTTTCAGATGAGTGTATCAAATATTTTAATATTCTTAAAGAGAAACTCACTAATGCGCCGATCATGATAACACCAAATTGGAATCTACCATTTGAACTAATGTGCGATGCAAGTGATTTTGCAATGGGAGCCGTTTTAGGACAAAGGATTGAAAAACGATTTCAACCTATATATTATGCTAGTAAGACATTACAAGGAGCACAAACGAACTATACAACTACTGAAAAAGAACTCCTTGCTATTGTCTTTGCTTTTGACAAATTTCGATCATATCTCGTTCTAGCAAAAACGGTGGTCTATACCGACCATTCTGCTCTTAGATACCTATTTTCAAAACAAGATGGTAAACCAAGATTAATCTGTTGGATCTTACTCTTACAAGAGTTTGATATTGAAATCCGAGATAAAAGAGGAGCAGAAAATCTCGCCGCTGATCATCTTTCTCGTCTTGAAAATCCCGAATTAGAAGTTCTAAATGAATCAGCCATACAAGACAACTTTCCTGATGAATATCTATTGAAGATAGATTATAATGAAATCCCATGGTTTGCAGACTATGCAAACTACTTAGTTTGTGGATTCCTTGAAAAAGGATTATCGTACCAAAGACGAAAGAAATTCTTCAGTGATATAAAACACTATTTCTGGGAAGATCCACATCTGTTTAAAAGTTGTCCCGATGGAATAATACGCCGATGTATATTTGGAGATGAAGCTACTAAAATTTTAAACCATTGTCACACAGGACCAACAGGAGGGCATTATGGGCCTCAACTAACAGCAAGAAAAGTTTATGAAGCTGGATTCTATTGGCCAACAATTTACAAAGACGCACACCTTCTTTGCAAATCCTGTGATGCATGTCAAAGGGCCGGAAAAATAAGTCAACGTGATGAAATGCCACAAAATGTCATCCAAGTATGTGAAGTATTAGACATTTGGGGATTGACTTTATGGGTCCATTTCCAAAATCTCATAATAATCTATATATACTCGTAGCCATTGATTATGTATCTAAATGGTCGGAAGCACAAGCTCTCCCAACTAACGATGCACGAGTTGTAGTCAACTTTTTAAAACGTCTTTTTGCAAGGTTTGGAACACCGAAAGCTTTAATAAGTGATCGGGGTACTCATTTCTGTAATAATCAACTTGAGAAAGTTCTTAAAAGATATGGAGTAACTCATAAAATCTCCACCGCATATCATCCACAAACAAGTGGACAAGTTGAAAATACCAACCGAGCTTTAAAACGTATTCTAGAGAAAACCGTAGGATCAAATCCGAAGGAATGGTCCATTAAATTGGAGGATGCACTCTGGGCTTTTAGAACAGCCTACAAAACTCCAATTGGAACCACACCTTTTAGACTTGTTTATGGAAAAGCATGTCATCTTCCAGTAGAAATTGAACACAAAGCATTTTGGGCTTTGAAAACATGTAATCTTGATTTACATGAAGCCGGACGTCTACGATTAAGTCAACTAAACGAATTAGAAGAATTAAGACATGAAGCATACGAAAATTCGTTAATCTATAAAGAAAGAACGAAGAAATGGCATGATAAAAGAATCAGAAGTTCAAAAGAATTTAAAGAAGGAGACAGAGTTCTTCTTTTCAATTCACGATTCAAGCTATTTCCTGGAAAATTGAAATCAAGATGGTCTGGACCATTCATAGTCAAAAGAGTTTTCCCATACAGAACGATAGAATTGATAAATTCAAATGGGATTGAATTTAAAGTTAATGGTCACAGAGTTAAACATTACATACATGGTCCGATGGAAGTCGACAACGAAGTTAATCACAATTTCGACACCACAGCTAACTAAGTGTGGGGAGAATCAAGTCTTTAAAGGATAATACGTATTTCTGTTAGAGTTAGATTGTCTGTTTTCATATAGTTCTCGAAAATGGAACCCGAATGGTCTTTCCCTAGCAGACCCTAAAGAACTAGTCTTCTCCCCCCATTCTGAATTTTTATTTTTTTTAGGTTTTTACAAAATGAAGACTGCCTGTGAACTAAACCATGGTCTAATGCTACACGCTTTGATCACTAAACGTAATAATGACATACTACCGAGTGAACTAGTATCAGTAATCAGAGAAAGAATGGACGGAGTTAGAAAAGAATCCAGATGCGAAGATAATAAGTTACAATTTGGTAAAGGAAAATCAAAATCCGCAGCGAAAAGAAGAGCACGACACCTAGAAAGATGTCACAAATGCGGAAAATGGTCACATGGAGGTAAATGTTCAAATAATCAAACCT
The DNA here is from genome assembly GCF_046630445.1 of Rutidosis leptorrhynchoides. Taxonomy (NCBI): domain Eukaryota; kingdom Viridiplantae; phylum Streptophyta; class Magnoliopsida; order Asterales; family Asteraceae; genus Rutidosis; species Rutidosis leptorrhynchoides. The sequence goes on from NC_092335.1 coordinate 196,061,631, forward strand.
ATTCAAATACCGAATTTGTTACTTTATGCAGAGACGGACCGTTCATATGTTTAGAAGAAAAGACACTGAATGCTCGAGGTTACGCCTATGTAGCCATGGAAAACCAATTAAACCGACTATCTTATGAATGGGATAGATCATATAACTAAGAAATCTATCTCACAGGTATGTCTGTACAGTTTTTATTTTTATTTTTATTTTTAACCTTTTGAGAATAAACGCTAATTTGTTCGCTAAAAAGTATTAAATTGGTTTTGAATAAAATTAGGTTTGGCGACCGAAATTATTGATATCATTCAAAAATTTATTACATCACTGCGAAATTTAACGTTTATTCTTAAGGTATAAATATCTTTAAACAATCAACCCAAATATTTCAAAAATTCATCATGAGTTAAATTAGGTCTTGGAACCGAAATTACTTTACCGAAAAGAGGGGCGCATATTTTTGATAATATTTGATTGATTAAAGTGGGATAAAAAGCCAAAAATATTTTTAATTTTATTTTTACCATGTTTTTATAATTAATATTTAAATCTAAAATTAATATTGTAAACTATGTAAAATCAATATATTTTAAATTGTAAATATTTGAATTTTTAAATTAAGTGTGAATTTTTAAAGTATGAATTTTTAATTTTATGCATTTCAAATTTTAAGTTTGGTGTGAATTTTTAATATTAATTTTGAATTTTATATTTAAGTTGTGTGAATTTAAAAAACAAAAATTTACTTTATCTCATTAAGTTAAAATATGATTTTTAAAATTCGTCGTAAGTTGAAGACTAGGTCTTTGAACCGAAATTGCTTTACCCGAGGGAGGGACGAGAACTTTTATTATCATTATTTTTAATCTTATTGAATTAAAGTATGCCAAAAACATTGAAAAAAACCCAAAAATCTTAGCTTTTAAAACAATCGCTACAAAAAGACAAATTTTAAAATTTTGTCGAGGGACGGACTAGGACATCGATCCGAAACGACCTCGTCCTAAATAACAAGGGAAACAAAATTTTAAAATTAATTACTTAATTGTTTTAATAAGTTAAAGATTATAAAAAAAAATAAAAAAAATAAAAAATACCAAACTCCGCGACTCGCGGAGTTTGGAGCTTTAATCTCCGTGACTCGCGGAGGGGTCGAAAAATCAGAAAAAAATATAAACACCCGAACTGATCAGTCCCAACACAGAAAAAAAAAACTGCGAAAACCTGCGCGAAAAACCCGAAAAATACACCCCAAAATCACAATTTTTAACCGTTAATCATCAAATCTTTTGCTAAAATCATGTTGAGAAGGATGCTATCTAGGAATTACTCAAGAAAAACGGTAAATTTCTACACCTAAACACCATTTAATCCGAAATTTAGTGTTCTTGAGCAATTTTTTCCCCAATTTGATTTTGATGCTTTTTAGTGTAATTAGGCTTAAATTGTTTATGTATTATGCTTGTATAACCTAGATTGATGCTGTTTAACATGATTAGAAGCCTTAAACTTCAAATTTTGAGTAATCTAGGGTTTGTGTTCTTGAGCAAATTTGGGGCTTTTTGATATAAACAGGTTATGGTCGATTTTTGTCATGAATTGTTGCTAAATTGAGTAGTGTAACATGTCTAGGTAGTTAAATGATCCAAACTTTGAGCCTAAACATGATTTTGAGAATTAAAGTGGACTTTTTCAAGTCTAAAATTCATGAACTTGATTTTTGAAAGATAATGCCATTTGAGACTTGTTTAATTGCTAGTAATGATTATTTTGACATGTTATTTGAGTTGAATGCTTATGAACTTGGCGAGCGTTTTCGTATATGCTTATTTGAAAAAGTGTAGATTTGATAAAAATGTGAAAATGAGCTTAAGTATGATATAAATTGATCCTGTCATTGTAATTATTTTGATTGATGATTTTGCTGACACTAATGCATATTTGGATGCAAATAAAAATTGTGTTTGATGTGTTTTGCAGACTGAAAGGGGTGAATCTTCATCCCAAGCCCGTAATGCTCCTGCTGAGAATGCGGAACAACAGGAGGTGGATAACTACTACAAGCAGGATATACCTCATCCAGTCATGACCTTTTCTGATATGCACTTGGAAGAGTTGCACCCGAACCTGAGATTTGACAGACTTTGGATAGATTATCCAAAATATCAAAGGGGTTTGCATACTCTTCATTCTAAGGTTGTTGAGGTACCGAGGGTCATAGAATGGGGACCCTTAGAAGCTGTAGAATTGGCCGGGCCAATTAGGGAATTACTTGTACAGAGGTATGGTAATTCTACTTTTAATGACTGGGTACGTTTATTCACCATGCGTAGACCTGTATATAAAGTATGGTGTGAAGAATTGTTGTGTAGTATAGAGTTGAATGATCGGGTAGCTAGTTTAACAGATCGTTCTTTTATTAGATTTTTGTTAGGCGGTTCGATGCGCCACATGTCTTTACTGGACATGGCTCAGGCTTTACGTATATATACGCATGAGGAGTTAGCGTCTGCCGATTGTAGAGGGTTGATACTAAACGGTATAAAGATAGATGAAAATTTTGATACACACGGTGTGTGGAGTCAAATGACAAGCCATCACCGTTTCAAAGGGGGAAATTACTCTTATTTGGATATAGATAGAGCCGAATTAAGAGTGATACATAGGTTTTTAGCTAATTCGATTACACAAAGGGGTAAGAACAAGGAAAAAGTAAATGAACAGGATTTGTTTTACCATATGTGTATTCGAGACCCACAAAGCGCTGTAAGTATACCGTATTGTGTGGGTTATTATTTATCAGCTATGGTTCGGGGGATGCGACCGCATAGCATAATAGGAGGTGGTATTTTTATTACTTTGATTGGTGAATATCTCGGTGTGGATATAAGTCGGGGGGGATTATTAGTAGAAGAACCAGAACCCCGCGATACTATAGGTTTAAATGTATACCATGGTGCGAAAGTTTTGAAGAGGCGAAATAACGCCGCAGTACGATACCATGGTAGACATCCACAGGTGGAGAGAAACCAACAGCAAGGTAATGTAGGAGGGGGGAATGAGATGCAAGAAATGCAAAGGTTTATAGCTTCTCAGGAATACGAAAATGCTATACAGAGAGCATTTGAAGATTGGCAAGTTCATCAGAACCAAATCATAGCTCATTGCCAACATATAGGTAGAAACTATATTCCTACACCGAAACCCATCTTCCCTCCCTGGTCTATAGAGATGCAGCCACCGTATCCTACGTATGACCCTGCCGAAGCATTCTATAGCACCTATGGTTATGCCTGGAACCCCTATTGGTACCAGTATCATCCCTAGTATACTTATTTTTTTTTTTTTTGTAATTTGTAATTATTGATACGTTTAATACTTTTGTTAATATTGTAATCATTTTTATAATTATCTAACTTTTATTCTTAGATTTTAATAATTTTTGAATGTGGGGTAATATACCAAACTTCAAAAATATGTATATATGTTTGCAGTTTATCTTATGTACACAACAGGGTAAAACAACGCATTTTCAAAGACTGGCATTAAGTTCAGCAAAAGCAACTAATTTTGACGACAAGATGCAAAATATATGTGAAATAACAACAAGACGGAATGAACAAATGATGTGCACCATTTATCATTCAGCAAACAAACGCCAATATATTTGGAAACTTTGGTAAAATTTAATCATTTTCACACAAATCACCCTCAATAATTTAAATTGTTACTGATTTCTTGCAAATGAGGGCATTGCAAGATCTTAAGTGTGGGAAGGGGTTAAATTCTTTCGGATTTTAAAAATTTTTACTTTATACACTTGGTTACCATTAAAAATACTAGTAAAGCAGTAGTTGTATTAGAATCTAGTGCTCTCTGATAATAAAGAACAGCCCTAGTCTTATATACTGACTACCCAATTCTAGTAAAAATTTTCAAAATTTTCAATTAAATGAACTCAAAATCATGTTTATACATATTTATGAACGATAAAACTAGGTTTTAACACCGAAATTATTGTTACCACGGAAAGGACATAAATTGAGAAACAAACCAAAATGTTAAAATTCATTTAAAATGGAATAGAGGACGATAAAAAGGAAAATAAAAGCCAAGTGTGGGAAAATTTACCAAGTTATCTTAAACATATGTCACATATATCTGTAACAAATAACTGAAAATACTTTTGCTTTGGACTAAACTAAACTGTTTTACCCGATGAAAGAAAAGAAGAGATGGATCTACACGATGAATCAATTCCATCATTAAAAGGAAGTAAAGTATTCCGAAAAAGACACGCGCTTCTTGATTTAGGTCATGAAGTTGTCGTCCAGACCAGCTGTAGGTTGACGAAAAATCTAGAAAAGTCATCACTAAAATCAGCAGGAAATCCACGGACCTCAGCATTAAACAAGGTCGCCAAGTGGTTAGATTTATCCTAACCATGAGAAGGATTTATCTTGTACAATGGGGGGGGCACCATGCAAATTAGCTGTATAAGACTAATGAATCAGATCCCCAGAAAGGATAATCTCCTTAAAGATTAAAAATCAGCTTTTAAGACTGATATTACTCAATCCTAGAGATTGACCTTAAAGATTGAGAATTCAAACTCATGGAATTCAATGATATCTAAACTCGAGCTTGAACGAGAAAATATTTTGATCAAAATTACAAACCGATTTGTTTTCTGAAAACCCTATTTTTAATGCGTTCATTACCATTGAACGTAAAATCCTAGGAATTCACCTGGAATTCATTAGGTCCCCTGAACTAAATCGGGTGTCAACCGTAAGAACGGTGGTTGCATAGTGGTCAAAGACAGGACCTTGTGCCATACCGAAAAATTATAAGGGTGAGCTTTACTATTGCTCCTACCAAGGATAGTAATTGCGTCCGACACGTTATAGACCATAATTAAAAGCATGTCAGGGGACATTGCCTTAACAGTTGCTTGTTCAACGCTTTCCTTTACAACCGGACGGTAGTTTACCGAAAGGTAATATACGGGACAAGTAAACTGGACGTGTTGCTTTCCAAATACAAGGTTAGCAAGTGGGTGACACAAAACCACAAGTTTTGAGCTAAAATTTTCAAATCTGAAACCCACCAAACCCACAAAAATATTTTGCAAACACCGATAAAAGGGTTATTCCGGAAAACTTATCTAGGGTAAAAACTAGATTTAATTTTCAAAAGATCAAATATTTTCATAAAGATCCAATTTCCTTAATGGATCTAAATTTTTATAGTCATGTGGGACTGTAAACCATATCGTTACTACCATTGTTTATACCACCGTATAGAAATCACTGATGTACAAAGTGTGAAGAATAAAGAAGTGATTCTAGTATTTCAAGACGATATTGCTTGAGGACAAGCAACGCTCAAGTGTGGGAATATTTGATAATGCTAAAAACGAACATATATTTCGTAGCATTATTCCTCAAGAAAGACAAGCTTTTAGTTGCAATTGTTCTATTTACAAGTGATATTCGTTTAAATAATAAAAGGTGAAGACAAAAGACAGATTCGACGAATTGAAGACGCAAACGACCAAAAAGCTCAAAAGTACAAAAGACAATCAAAGAGGTTCCAATTATTGATAAGAAACGTCTCGAAATTACAAGAGTACAAGATTCAAAAAGTAAAGTACAAGATATTAAATTGTACGCAAGGACGTTCGAAAATCCGGAACCGGGACCAGAGTCAACTCTCAACGCTCGACGCAACGGACTAAAAATTACAAGTCAACTATGCACATAAATATAATATAATATTTAAATAATTCTTATAATTATTTATATATTATAATAAATAATAAAAACCGTCGGCAAGAAAGACTCCAAAGGGACTGAGCTGTAATTTCATTCTCCGCGACTCGCGGAGTTTGAAGGCAAAATTGGCCGCGAGTCGCGGAGCCCCCAGTTTTGAAACTCCCCATAAAGCAAACCGAAATCTGATCATTTTCATCATCTTTTTTCTCCTCATTCATACGATATATTTATATTTATAATTTATATTTTAATTTTAATTATAATTATAATTCTAATAATAAGGGTATGTTAGCGAATATTGTAAGGGTGTAAGTCGAAATTCTGTCCGTGTAACGCTACGCTATTTTTAATCATTGTAAGTTATGTTCAACCTTTTTACATTAATGTCTCGTAGCTAAGTTATTATTATGCTTATTTAAAACGAAGTAATCATGATGTTGGGCTAATTACTAAAATTGGGTAATTGGGCTTTGTACCATAATTGGGGTTTGGACAAAAGAACGACACTTGTGGAAATTAGACTATGGGCTATTAATGGGCTTTATATTTGTTTAACTAAATGATAGTTTGTTAATGTTAATATAAAGATTTACAATTGGGCGTCCCTATAAATTACCATATACACTCAATCGGATACGATGGGCGGGGTATTTATATGTACGAATAATCGTTCATTTAACCGGACACGGGAATGGATTAATAACCACTAGAATAATTAAAACAGGGGTGAAATTATGTACAAGGACACTTGGTATAATTGATAACAAAATATTAAAACCTTAGGTTACACTCAGTCGACATCCTGGTGTAATTATTAAACAAAGTATTAAAATCTTGTTACAGTTTAAATCCCCAATTAGTTGGAATATTTAACTTCGGGTATAAGGATAATTTGACGAGGACACTCGCACTTTATATTTAAGACTGATGGACTGTTATGGACAAAAACCAGACGGACATATTAAATAATCCAGGACAAAGGACAATTAACCCATGGGCATAAAACTAAAATCAACACGTCAAACATCATGATTACGAAAGTTTAAATAAGCATAATTCTTTTATTTCATATTTAATTTCCTTTATTTTATATTTAATTGCACTTCTAATTATCGCATTTTTATTTATTGTTATTGTATTTAATTGCACTTTTAATTATCGTACTTTTTAATTATCGCAAGTTTATTTTATCGCACTTTTATTATTCGCAATTTCATTATCATTATTTACTTTATGCTTTAATTTAAGTCTTGTATTTATTTATTTTTTTTACATTTGGTTTTAACTGCGACTAAAGTTTTAAAATCGACAAACCGGTCATTAAACGGTAAAAATCCCCTTTATAATATTAATATTACTTATATATATATATTTTTATTTTTATAAAAGTAAACTAATATAGCGTTAAGCTTTGTTTAAAAAGATTCCCTATGGAACGAACCGGACTTACTAAAAACTACACTACTGTACGATTAGGTACACTGCCTATAAGTGTTGTAGCAAGGTTTAAGTATATCCATTCTATAAATAAATAAATATCTTGTGTAAAATTGTATCGTATTTAATAGTATTTCCTTGTAAAATTTAATAGTATTTTATACCACTCCGCTACCACATCAATTATCCAAAATATCAAAGGGGTTTGCATACTCTTCATTCTAAGGTTGTTGAGGTACCAAGGGTCATAGAATGGGGACCCTTAGAAGCTGTAGAATTGGCCGGGCCAATTAGGGAATTACTTGTACAGAGGTATGGTAATTCTACTTTTAATGACTGGGTACGTTTATTCACCATGCGTAGACCTGTATATAAAGTATGGTGTGAAGAATTGTTATGTAGTATAGAGTTGAATGATCGGGTAGCTAGTTTAACCGATCGTTCTTTTATTAGATTTTTGTTAGGCGGTTCGATGCGCCACATGTCTTTACTGGACATGGCTCAGGCTTTACGTATATATACGCCTGAGGAGTTAGCATCTGCCGATTGTAGAGGGTTGATACTAAACGGTAGAAAGATAGATGAAAATTTTGATACACACGGTGTGTGGAGTCAAATGACAAGCCATCACCGTTTCAAAGGGGGAAATTACTCTTATTTGGATATAGATAGAGCCGAATTAAGAGTGATTCATAGGTTTTTAGCTAATTCGATTACACAAAGGGGTAAGAACAAGGAAAAGGTAAATGAACAAGATTTGTTTTACCATATGTGTATTCGAGACCCACAAAGCGCTGTAAGTATACCATATTGTGTGGGTTATTATTTATCAGCTATGGTTCGGGGGATGCGACCGCATAGCATAATAGGAGGTGGTATTTTTATTACCTTGATTGGTGAATATCTCGGTGTGGATATAAGTCGGGGGGGGGGATTATTAGTAGAAGAACCAGAACCCCGCGATACTATAGGTTTAAATGTATACCATGGTGCGAAAGTTTTGAAGAGGCGAAATAACGCCACAGTACCATACCATGGTAGACATCCACAGGTTGAGAGAAACCAACAGCAAGGTAATGTAGGAGGGGGGAATGAGATGCAAGAAATGCAGAGGTTTATAGCTTCTCAGGAGTACGAAAATGCTAGACAGAGAGCATTTGAAGATTGGCAAGTTCATCAGAACCAAATCATAGCTCATTGCCAACATATAGGTAGAAACTATATTCCTACACCGAAACCCATCTTCCCTCCCTGGTCTATAGAGATGCAGCCACCATATCCTACGTATGACCCTGCCGAAGCATTCTATAGCACCTATGGTTATGCCTGGAACCCCTATTGGTACCAGTATCATCCCTAGTATACTTATTTTTTTTTTTTTTTGTAATTTGTAATTATTGATACGTTTAATACTTTTGTTAATATTGTAATCATTTTTATAATTATCTAACTTTTATTCTTAGATTTTAATAATTTTTGAATGTGGGGTAATATACCAAACTTCAAAAATATGTATATATGTTTGCAGTTTGTTTTATGTACACAACAGGGTAAAACAACGCATTTTCAAAGACTGGCATTTAATTCAGCAAAAGCAACTAATTTTGACGACAAGATGCAAAATATATGTGAAATAACAACAAGACGGAATGAACAAATGATGTGCACCATTTATCATTCATCAAACAAACGCCAATATATTTGGAAACTTTGGTAAAAATTTAATCATTTTCACAACAAATCACCCTCAATAATTTAAATTGTTACTGATTTCTTGCAAATGAGGGCATTGCAAGATCTTAAGTGTGGGAAGGGGTTAAATTCTTTCGGATTTTAAAATTTTTATCTTTATACACTTGGTTACCATTAAAAATACTAGTAAAGCAGTAGTTGTATTAGAATCTAGTGCTCTCTGATAATAAAGAACAGCCCTAGTCTTATATACTGACTACCCAATTCTAGTAAAATTTTTCAAAATTTTCAATTAAATGAACTCAAAATCATGTTTATACATATTTATGAACGATAAAACTAGGTTTTAACACCGAAATTATTATTACCTCGGAAAGGACATAAATTGAGAAACAAACCAAAATGTTAAAATTCATTTAAAATGGAATAGAGGACGATAAAAAGGAAAATAAAAGCCAAGTGTGGGAAAATCTACCAAGTTATCTTAAACAAATGTCACATATATCTGTAACAAATAACTGAAAATACTTTTGCTTTGGACTAAACTAAACTGTTTTACCCGATGAAAGAAAAGAAGAGATGGATCTACACGATGAATCAATTCCATCATTAAAAGGAAGTAAAGTCTTCCGAAAAAAGAAACGCGCTTCTTGATTTAGGTCATGAAGTTGTCGTCCAGACCAGCTGTAGGTTGACGAAAAATCTAGAAAAGTCATCACTAAAATCAGCAGGAAATCCACGGACCTCAGCATTAAACAGGGTCGCCAAGTGGTCAGATTTATCCTAACCATGAGAAGGATTTATCTCGTACAATGGGGGGGCACCATGCAAATTAGCCGGATAAGACTAATGAATCAGATCCCCAGAAAGGATAATCTCCTTAAAGATTAAAAATCAGCTTTTAAGACTGATATTACTCAATCATAGAGATTGACCTTAAAGATTGAGAATTCAAACTCATGGAATTCAATGATATCTAAACTCGAGCTTGAACGAGAAAATATTTTGATCAAAATTACAAACCGATTTGTTTTCTGAAAACCCTATTTTCAATGCGTTCATTACCATTGAACGTAAAATCCTAGGAATTCACCTGGAATTCATTAGGTCACCTGAACCAAATCGGGTGTCAACCGTAAGAACGGTGGTTGCATAGTGGTCAAAGACAGGACCTTGTGCCATACCGAAAAATTATAAGGGTGAGCTTTACTATTGCTCCTACCAAGGATAGTAATTGCGTTCGACACGTTATAGACCATAATTCAAAGCATGTCAGGGGACATTGCCTTAACAGTTGCTTGTTCAACGCTTTCCTTTACAACCGGATGGTAGTTTACCGAAAGGTAATATACGGGACAAGTAAACTGGACGTGTTGCTTTCCAAATACAAGGTTAGCAAGTGGGTGACACAAAACCGCAAGTTTTGAGCTAAAATTTTCAAATCTGAAACCCACCAAACCCACAAAAATATTTTGCAAACACCGGTAAAGGGTTATTCCGGAAAACTTATCTAGGGTAAAAACTAGATTTAATTTTCAAAAGATCAAATGTTTTCATAAAGATCCAATTTCCTTAATGGATCTAAATTTTTATAGTCATGTGGAACTGTAAACCATATCGTTACTACCATTGTTTATACCGCCGTATAGAAATCACTGATGTACAAAGTGTGAAGAATAAAGAAGTGATTCTAGTATTTCAAGACGATATTGCTTGAGGACAAGCAACGCTCAAGTGTGGGAATATTTGATAATGCTAAAAATGAACATATATTTCATAGCATTATTCCTCAAGAAAGACAAGCTTTTAGTTGAAATTGTTCTATTTACAAGTGATATTCGTTTAAATAATAAAAGGTGAAGACAAAAGACAGATTAGACGAATTGAAGACGCAAACGACCAAAAAGGTCAAAAGTACAAAAGACAATCAAAGAGGTTCCAATTATTGACAAGAAACGTCTCGAAATTACAAGAGTACAAGATTCAAAACGCAAAGTACAAAATATAAAATTGTACGCTAGGACGTTCGAAAATCCGGAACCGGGACATGAGTCAACTCTCAACGCTCGACGCAACGGACTAAAAATTACAAGTCAACTATGCACATAAATATAATATAATATTTAAATAATTCTTATAATTATTTATATATTATAATAAATAATAAAAACCGTCGGCAAGAAAGACTCCAAAGGGACTGAGCTGTAATTTAATTCTCCGCGACTCGCTGAGTTTGAAGGCAAAAATGCCGCGAGTCGCGGAGCCCCAAATGTCAAAAATCCCTATAAAAGCAACCGAATTCTGATCGCAAATCATCATCTTTTTTCTCCTCATTCATACGATATATTTATATTTATAATTTATATTTTAATTTTAATTTTAATTATAATTCTAAAAATAAGGGTATGTTAGCGAATATTGTAAGGGTGTAAGTCAAAATTCTGTCCGTGTAACGCTACGCTATTTTTAATCATTGTAAGTTATGTGCAACCTTTTTACATTAATGTCTCGTAGCTAAGTTATTATTATGCTTATTTAAAACGAAGTAATCATGATGTTGGGCTAATTACTAAAATTGGGTAATTGGGCTTTGTACCATAATTGGGGTTTGGACAAAAGAACGACACTTGTGGAAATTAGACTATGGGCTATTAATGAGCTTTATATTTGTTTAACTAAATGATAGTTTGTTAATGTTAATATAAAGATTTACAATTGGGCGTCCCTATAAATTACCATATACACTCAATCGGACACGATGGGCGGGGTATTTATATGTACGAATAATCGTTCATTTAACCGGACACGGGAATGGATTAATAGCCACTAGAATAATTAAAACAGGGGTGAAATTATGTACAAGGACACTTGGTATAATTGATAACAAAATATTAAAACCTTGGGTTACACTCAGTCGACATCCTGGTGTAATTATTAAACAAAGTATTAAAATCTTGTTACAGTTTAAGTCCCCAATTAGTTGGAATATTTAACTTCGGGTATAAGGATAATTTGACGAGGACACTCGCATTTTATATTTATGACTGATGGACTGTTATGGACAAAAACCAGACGGACATATTAAATAATCCAGGACAAAGGACAATTAACCCATGGGCATAAAACAAAAATCAACACGTCAAACATCATGATTACGGAAGTTTAAATAAGCATAATTCTTTTATTTCATATTTAATTTCCTTTATTTTATATTTAATTGCACTTCTAAATATCGCATTTTATTATTATTGTATTTAATTGCACTTTTAATTATCGTACTTTTTAATTATCGCAAGTTTATTTTATCGCACTTTTATTATTCGCAATTTCATTATCGTTATTTACTTTATGCTTTAATTTAAGTCTTGTATTCATTTTTAATATTTTACATTTGGTTTTAACTGCGACTAAAGTTTTAAAATCGACAAACCGGTCATTAAACGGTAAAAAAATCCCCCTTTATAATAATAATATTACTTATATATATATATATATATATATATATATATATATATATATATATATATTTGTATTTTTATAAAAGTAAACTAATATAGCGTTAAGCTTTGTTTAAAGATTTTCCCTGTGGAACGAACCGGACTTACTAAAAACTACACTACTGTACGATTAGGTACACTGTCTATAAGTGTTGTAGCAAGGTTTAAGTATATCCATTCTATAAATAAATAAATATCTTGTGTAAAATTGTATCGTATTTAATAGTATTTCCTGCAAAAATTTAATAGTATTTTATACCACTCCGCTACCGCATCAGTAACTCATCGTTTCTCTACTCCGTACCACCCGCAAATGAGTGGTCAAGTGGAGAACACAAATCGTGCCTTGAAACGCATACTTGAGAAGACGGTTGATAACAACCCTAAGATTTGGCAACGCAAGTTGGATGATGCGTTGTGGGCCTTTAGGACTGCTTTTAAAACACCAATCGGTACCACACCATTTAGGCTTGTATACGGTAAAGCATGCCATCTTCCGATTAAAGTGGAACATAGAGCATACTGGGCATTAAAACTTTGTAATTTAGACATGGAAAAGGCTGGTGAAAACTGATTCATGCAATTGCATGAATTGGAAGAGTTGAGGTTAGAAGCGTACGAGAATTCTAGCTCGTATAACGAGAAAACGAAAAGGTGGCATGATGCTCGATTGAAAGAAGTGAAAGATTTTAAAACCGGTGATAAGGTTTTGGTTTTTAACTCACGGTTTAAATTTTCTCCCGGAAAGTTGAAGTCCCGATGGACGGGACCTTATTTGGTGAAACAAGCATTCCCATCAGGATATGTTGAGTTGTTTGGAAACGGAAATACCTTCAAGGTGAATGGTCATCGCTTGAAACTCTATTTCGATAGAGTGGACACCACGGTTCGAGATGACATCACCCTATTCCCCAACGCTAATTAGCTTGGGACGGAGTCGCGTGAACGACTCGTTAAACTTCACAACATGTATATAGTCCCACTCGTGTACGTATTTTAATATATTTGAGTGTTTTGAGTGATTTCTAAGTTATTATACGAACAAAGTTGTTTAGGGACCTTTCGAAATGTTTAAAACGCGAAAAAACGTCAAAAGCTGGTGCAACAGGTGCAGATGCGCCGCATCTGTGATGGATGCGCCGCATCTGCAGACAAGAAAAATCCCGTGAACTTTCAATGCGCCGAGAAAGGGTCATGCACCGCGTTTGGACCATCTGATGCGCCGCATCTGCTTCAGATGCGCCGCATCTGAGCCAGATGCGCCGCATCTGCTACAGATGCGGCGCATCTGTGTCTGTATGTTGGATTCTGCCCAATTTTTTTGCACAAATACGGGAGTTTATCATTTTTTTCTCATTTTTTCACCTACTACTCCGAATTCCATCTCATTCTCTCTCAAAATTTCAATCTCTACTCACTAATTGAACCGATTAATCCCATATTTGAGCATCAAATCCGAATATCAACATGAGAAAGGTAAGATTAATCCTAAACACTTCATGATTCTTGTGTTCTTCACTCTAAAAATCAGATTTAGCTTGTTCTTAGTGTGAGGATGTTTGAATGTTCATGTTTTGGTCATTATATGCTTAAATTGTTGCTACTAATCCTTATTCATGCTCTAATTTCATGATTATTTGCTTAAATCTTTACTTTGGAAATTAGGGTTCTTCATGAATTTAGGGGTTTCGGACTTTTGGCCATTAAATTATTCAATTGAGATATTTTGAAGTTTGATTACTAGTATACATTAACAAAATCGCATGAACCTTTGTTGAATTACACGAACACACAAATTATTGAATTTTAGGGTTCTTGAATTAGGGATTTTGACTTTTGTTAACTAGTAAGTGTTCTAAGTTGAAGTTATGCAAATCATTACTTATGGTAAACACATGTGAACCTTAACTTGGTGTTATTTCGATTTGAAAGTAATTATTATATAAGTTAAGGATTATATGATTAAGCATTTTGATGAAGTTGTTGACTTGAGATGAATTTAATGTTCTAAATGTATGAAAACCATTGATTGCATATTGTTTAACATGCTTTTTGATGAATGCCTATGGTTCCATATGTTATGACATTGCAAGTGTTTGGTGAAATGAAGCATGCTATGTATGATTATACTTGTAAAGTGATTTGAATCAATTGGCATACTAGTTCATGTTTGCTAAGAGTGAAAATAGTTCATACCATGTTAAGATATTGGTTAACATAAACATTGAGATTTAATTGGAACTTAACATATCCACATGGTTTTCGCTAGGTACAATATGAAAGATGTTTTGAAATTATTTAACGCTAATCAACTTGGTTTGTTATTTTGTTTGTTTGGTTTTGTTGTATTTTTGTAGACTAGAGCATCATCATCAAACCCAAAATCAAAGAAGCAAAAAGCCCCAGCAATTGTAGATGAGGATACAAGTGAAGAAGAACATGCTGCTGAAGAGGAAGAAATGGATATTGATAACCGGCAGTTAAATGTCCGTGGATTAACCACTCCGGATCCATGGATCAATGCAATTTTGAGGCATCCGGAATACCATGAACGGATGAAGGCACTTCTTCACAAAGATGTATATCCGGGGAAATATATCGATTGGACACCATTAGAGGAAGCCGGCGAATATCAAAATTTTCGCAACCTTTTCCGAGTAACGTATCTCGGCCATCGAATATATGCTTGGGAAAACCTGTTCAGAATGCAAGAAAAAGTGTATCCACTTTTAGTCAAAGAATTCGTTGGTTCACTTAGGGTTGATTACACGTCACCAACATCGGGTACATTTATGAGATTTCGTCTTGGAGGGCAAGACAGGACATTAACGCTGCTGCAATTTGTGAAGGCGTTGGATATTTATGAAGGGTTGCCACATCAACTGATGCAAAATTACTTTAATCAGTGTATATACTATGTTTCTTCTTTTAATCATTCAGAAGCATGGGTGGACATGAGCAATACCGCATATAGTGCAAGCAAGCAGACTTGTAGCAAGCTACGTACCTACGAGCACCGATGCGTCCAACGATTCATTTCAAGTACCATAAACTGTCGAAAAGACAGTAGTGAAAAAGTCACCAACTTGGATATATGGTACATTCACGCAATAATGGATCACTCCCATGTTCATATCCCGCGAATGATTCTCACTTTCCTCCTCGAAGAAAGGAAAAAGATTACACCAATCATGGGCGGCCATTTTGTAACCAGGATTGCCGAACATTTTCGAATCAACACAAGTGGGTTAGAGGAGAAACATATGATTGCCTTTGATAGAGTGAGTTATACAAGGGCGAACATTTTGATGAGGGGGTCGAACGGCCTTCTAACTAGGTATGAGGATCCAGTGAACAGGCAACCAGAACAACCCCAACAGCAACCAGATCCACAGCCGAATGTTGGAAGTAGTTCGGGTCCGGGAAATGATTGGGAGGCTTACATGGCGCGCCAGTTTTCAGATATGCGACTCCATAGTGATCAAAACACCCAAAAGGTAATTGATCACTACGATGCAGGTAACAGGGAGATGCAACATTACATTGATGTTGGGAATGATCGAACATGGTATACTCAAGCAGGGCAGCAAAATCAGCTTAATTGGATACATGAACAGGCAGTGTCATATGCTGCAGATCCCGCTAACTATACCCCCTCTCCTTGGCCTGCATACGATCCTTGGGTTCGAATGGGTGATCCATATCCTGTGCCTTATCCTCCTCCTCCTAACCCGCCTACTGAAGACACTGCGGTCGTCCCTGCTCAAGGAACTTATCAGGGGTACAACCCCTCAATATTTCAGGACGACGACGATTGAAATCAAAGCGAAGGTGGAGCTGGCCCAAGTAACTCATTTTGGGGATTTTACTGAAGATGACGTAATTTTGCCTGATGTGTGACAGGTTTGGTTGATGTTGGTTTATTTAAAAAAAAAAAACAATTTCTTTTCAAGTTTGGTGTGTAATAACTGGATAATATTTTGGATAATTGTGATTTGAATAATTTAGATAATTGAAAGTGGGGTTTTTAGTACATGGAGTACACCCCCATTTATTTGTGTGAATCGTATGGTACCTTTGTTTGAATTGCTACAGGTGAGCATTGTGCTATATGCTGCATTTTTACAAAGACTGGTAGTAAGTTCAGCACATACTTGATTGGTGATTGTTTTATGGTTGCAAGAAGCGGATGATGTTCTTATGCTGGCATTCAGTTCAGCGCCATCATCCCGTGAACTTCGGTTTTAAACCTTGAAAGTAATAAACTCTCTTACACTCTTTGACCCTCTTGAATTTAAATTTTTCTGATTTCATGTAACGAGGACGATACATGAACTCAAGTGTGGGGAGGAAGTTATAAATTCTTTCGGGTTTTTGATTTTAGTTAAAAAGGCTTAAAATGGTGAAAATTTTTAAACTTTTATCTCCGTAAATTCAAATTTTGTTTAAAATTTGTAGATTTTAAAACTAGGTGTATACACCGAAATTATTATCACAAAACAAATTAAGAAACAACCAAATGATTGAGTTTGTCATATAAAAGATATAATCATCATGCTATACCACATTCTGGATGAAATGAAAGTCATCAAGTAATTTGTTGTTCTAACAATCTAATCCAATGCTCATCCATGTAATGATTGTGATGGAAGTCAAGTCTTCCAATATGACACACTTGCTAACTTATGTTAGAAGTCGTAGTCCAGAACAGCTGTAGGTTGACGAAACATCTTGAAAAGTCATCTCTATCATCGGCTGGAAATCCACCTCACCTCAGCATCAAACAGGGTTTTTGGTGGTCAGACTTATCCTAACCATGAGATGGATCTGTCTCGTACAATGGGGGGGCACAGTGCAAATTAGCTTTTAAGACTAATAAATCTAATCCCCAGATGGATGATCTCCGTAAAGATCAACCGCATCTATGTTGACCGCGGTTAACATACATATGCCATAACAAATTGAGGTGTGCAAACTCATGGTTCACCGATGATATTTGGACATGATATAGTTTCTTCTAAAACTTATGCTATTTTATGAACTATATTGTGTAAAACCATTTTTAGGACATCCGGTTTCAAGTTCCATGATACTTCAATCATGGGGGCGAGTAGCTTGCTAAGCGCCGACTGAGGCTTCGGTTTTCAGTTACCTTCAACCGGACTTTGAGGTTAAAACCGGAAAACTTGATTAGTGTAAAAACTAACATGAATAATTTTCAAAACATAAAAGGTTTTTAGCAAAGGTCCTAATTTCCCTAAGGATCCAAATTTTCAAGAAATGTGGACTTTAAAATCCACCTTTCGACTTTGGCGTGATTTCATTTCGCGTGTGTACTCCAAAGGTGTGTGTACTCAAAACGTGTGAGTTTAATTCGTGTGTGAAATAAGTGTGAGTGTGTATATATTGTGACCCGAGTGTGATTTCCATATAGCGTGAGTTATTGTGTTACTAAATAACTTGTGTGTCTTGTGTATTATATCGAGAGAGTGTGAGTCCCATTTTTTTTTTTTTTGTGTGTTCTCATTTAAATAAGTGTGTTTACTGTAGTAAATTTTGAATTCTTGTAAGTCTTGCTTGAGGACAAGCAAGGTTTAAGTGTGGGGATTTTGATAACGCCAAAATTATACATGTTTATTGTCGTTATTTCGATCCAATGTTGTTCCATTTGTATGTAATTGTTATACGTATGTATTGTAATTCATGTACATTTGTAAAAAGTCCATTGTGAATGAATAAATGAAGACCAACAGCGAAAACAGAGTTAAAACGAAGATCGAATGCGTAAAACAGCCCGAAACCACTGAAACAGGTCCAAATGCGGCGCATCTCTCTTAGATGCGGCGCATCTTTACACCAAATAACTCCCGACAGTTTCAGATGCGGAGCATGAAGACTTCTGGGCCAAAATAGCAACAGATGCGGCGCATCTGAGATGGATGCGGCGCATCTGTCCCAGATGCGGCGCATCTGACCCCCTGTCGACAGTCCTGAGTGCAGAATCGAGCTGGAATCTACTAAACGTAAAGAGATGCGGCGCATCCCAAAGAGATGTTTCGCATCTGGTCACTTTCTGGCCAAAATACATAACTTTTTAGGCTATTTAATGAAGCAAATGGTTACTTACTTGAGAGACTCTTCACTACTACGTTCTCCCCCAGTTTTAAGACGATTTTCAAGGTCCAAGGAAGGCTGCAAGTTAATCTCCACTCTTTCAACATCAATATTAAGCTAGGATCGTTTATCGCAATTGGTACTATTGTTCTATATCTTTTTAACATGAATTCAACTTGTATTTACTGTTTCATTAGTTACACTATGATTATGTTAGGCTAAAAGCCTTGTGTGTTTGCTTCAATGTAAGATTTATGGCTTGGGATTGTTCTATACTTTGATGTTATGCTAGTTATTCATATGTTTGATTGATTTAATTATCTAGTTCAACCGTAAGAACCATTGTTATGCATGTTTAGATCATTACTTCAATTATATAGATTGCAACCTATTAATGTGAGTTAACTAGGAAAACAATCTATACTTCAATACATCTAGTAATCTAGACGATTAGATACATACACTTAAGTGATTTTGTTATGTGTTTAATTCGGTAATTGAATAAGTTCCAAAGCAACATAGTTATGAAATTACCTCAAGTGATTGTTGTAATTAAGGTTTCACGTGAGTTTAACCGGGTTGAATCTAGTTAGTTAATCAATCTAAATCACCATGTTCTTTCAAGAAATCCATTGTTGTAACTATCTTTATATTCTAGTTCAATTATACGAGTTATGACTTGATTTATGTGAATTTATCAAAGGTTATAATTTGTACTTCAACACCTAGTGATCTAGACACCTATATGTGAATATAGGATGGTAATTGGATGATATTTAGGTTTTACAATCATATAGTTTACTTAGAGTGATCTTAGTAAACTAGGTTTTATGTGAATTTAACCAAGAAAGAATCCTGTTGATTAAACATAGTTCTTAAGTTTATAGATATTGTGAAATTAATATAAACTACTCTATTGTAACTATCGCATAACGGTTTTAATTATAAAAGAACAATCTCTGTCATCTATCAAGCATAGAAGTAAACACCGCATTCTCATTATTGTCATTCATTATATTTATTTACTGTTTCGTTAAACAAAAACACAACTTCAAATATAAACCCCCTTTTTAGAATAATTAATCGTGGTAAAATTATTTAAACAAACTTCTCCCTGTGGATCGAACTGGTCAATTTACTTGCTAGTTACTACATGATCGGGTTTTAGTTGCCTGTATTATGTGTTAATTATTAAGCATATTGTCTACATTTTAAAGGTTACGTCTTGACACATCACTAACAAATAAGGAATACCAAAACCAACTCAAATCAGTCCCAATTCAGTACCAAATCAGCTAATAACAAATAATCGAGCACACACAATACACACGAGACTTTTTACGTGGAAAACCTCTCAAAATCGAGATTAAAAACCACGGGACTCGTAAGCCACTTAAACTTCACTATCATCAACAAGGAGAGCAATACAATAATCCTTCTCTAGATCAACTAGAGGTATACAACATCATCATACTCTTGAACTACAACAATCAACAAGTATATGAAACAATTAAAGACAAAAGAGGAATGCTTTCACCCAAAAACTGCAGTCTGATCCAGAAGCTATAACTCGAGCTACAGACCTCTTTAGACGAATTCAACAGTTGAAAACCTTGGCACTGATGTCAGGAAGACACAGCCCAAATTTGATGAAGATCCAACGGTTAGATCTCCGGGGATCGTCGATTTTCTGGACTGCTGTCACTGTAGACGGAAATTGAAGATCACACACTTTTTCTTGAAAACTTTCTGCTCTCTTGATCTGGAAATTAGCTAGATAGTTGACTCAAATAATGCCAGGTCAACCTTCATCTTGGGCCTAATTTGTTGGGCTTGGGCCTTTCATCATGATTGGAAACCAATTTAAACCCAACAAACCTCATTATTGCTATTTGTTAGGAAGTGTTGGTGGCTCACCGTACATGCTCTTCGAACTCATAAAATTATCATAATTCTTCATCTCAACAATATGTTTACCTGGGTTGACTAACTTGACAACAGGATTTGAATTTGTGGAGCGTTCTGTCATCGGTGAAACCATCAAGGCCATCATCTTTATTGTCAATATGATCAGAGTAATCAGAAGCCTATTCATTTGATTGCCACCTTTGGATTTCGGATTACTTTTCTTAGCATTCTTTGAGGTGCTTCTTTGCCTTCAAGATCCTTGACTTTTTAGAACTTATCGAAAAGGTTGTACAAGGTTTTCTACACACTTTTTCTAATGATATCTAAAAACCAAACGACCAACCATATAACCCCAATATTTTCTCCCGAGACCTCTTGTAATTCATGTTGTCAATCTCAAAGTTGATTGATATTAAGAGACTTGGGTGGCTCATCATAATGATTCATGACACTAAAGAATTTGTTGTATTTTTTCAATTGAATGACTTGTTTTTTGGGGTAAATAAGTTTAACAATTGGCTTTGTATGTTTGTAAGAGGGCAAGACATCAGTGAACCTATCAGACCCGTCATCGACTGACTCAACTGATGTTGATGAAGCAAATGGGTCATTATCAAGGTTACCCGACTTAACCTTTCTTAGCTTCAGTTTTCCACTTTTAGTTGTTTTTGCGGCTTGTAGGTTTGGATCAGCTTCTTGTGCTTCTAATTCTTTAACTTTTTGAAACTTATTATCGAAAGTTGAACAAAGGCGTTTGCATGTACTAACAGGACAAGGTGCTTCATTGGGTAAAATATTCTTTGACTTAACCAATGGGACATCAGTGGGTGGGGTGATAACATTGGATGTTGATATTACATTATTACCAGAGGGTAGAGGGTGGGACACTGACCCTTGGTAAAGAGTTAACTTTATAGATAGAAAGGTACTTGTTTTGTACTTGATTAAATAAAGTTGGTTTCATATGATCTCTTTTTGAACTACTAGTTGAATTTGGAAAGAATTGAAATGTATTAAAAATATTAAGTTCATTGGAATACTTGAGAGTGTTTTCACTCTAGATGAAGAAATGACTTGTCTTTATTTCAGCTTGATAAGGATAAAGGTATTTGATAAAAGTGAAATTACGGTCTCTTTTCAACGATATTCTTTGGATAAGACCGAATTTGTTGAAATTATTTGATAAATAAGAAGGAATAACATGTGAATTTAATCCTCCGATAAATATGGTGGTGTACTCTAGCCATCTGTTTGGTTTTTTCTTCTTGAAATTGAAAATGGAGTACTCTTTTCATCAAACACTATTAATATTTTTATTATGTTTAGCATAGGCTAATTAATTTTTGGGGTATAATAAAAAATAGTGTTGAAACTTGGATCCGGTTCGATCCGGATCCAACCCGCCCACTAACTTCCTTAGTACTCAATATCATTATCTTAACATTTATATGGATTAAACAAAAGAAAGAGTATACATGCACAAATATACTAGTTGAGAGAAACTGAGAGGATTCGTGTACGCTTGGCAGCAAGCAAACACGTTGAATGAAACTTAGGCCGTGAACCTCGAAAACTTTCCATTTGTGATTGCTTTCTCCGACCAGTGATCTAAATATCGATCATATCCGTTTTCGCTACAGTTTTGGTATGTCTCGAATCTGTTATTTATACTACATTGTTATAAGAGCTTTATTGTTTATTTCCCGATTACATGCTATGATTTCTTTCATTGTTGTTGATATTGCATGATTTGTACTTTTTTTTGTGAAACACATGTCCACGGATACCACAAAATGACTTCAAACTCAAATATATGCTCTACCTGTATATATATTATCAACTATTAATCGAGTTAACAGCAAGCGTATTTGCGACTTGACTGCCGCTTAAGGTCTAAATTGAACTTCAGGCATGTAACGTCCCGTCAAAATATCCTTCACGACCAACGTTAAATACGATCCCACAACTAACGGTACACCCTCTATATGAGACGTTTTCAGAATATTCACATTTATTATTTCTAAAGTTTTCTAGTAACAGAAAGTTCCCATAAAAAGTAAATGATTAGAGGTACCATGACACATTTTACAATGTTCAAGTATTTAAAACCCAAATGCGAATAATTAACGTTTAAAGTAATAACATAATCTCCAATAATGCAGCATGCGACCTCTAAGAATACAGCGGAAGCAAATCATCTAAGTATCTGGGAATAAATATGCTAAAAGTCAACACAGTGGTTGGTGAGTTATAGGTTTAACATTTCAAATAGTAAAAAGGATAGACCAAAAGATTTTCCATGTTCAAAAACATTATAAAAACTTTCTAACATATATCTAAGCACCCAACAACTAAACCTTAACAAAACAAATAATGAATAAATACCTTCAGAATAATAAACACCAAATCAAGTGTCTGAACCTAGAATTACTAAACACCCAATAACTGCTAGCGCGACTAGCCTGAATGGAGTTGTCAAACTCTATAGAACTATATTTAGGATTCGCGACCCCAGTTCAAAAACCAGTAGTTACTAGTTACTAAGCTCGTGAATATTTTTGATTCACTCAACGTAGAATTTAACTTTTTATAATTGTGTCCATTACGTAAAAATAAAAACTTGCATGTATTCTCACCCCAAGTATAGAATAGTAAAAAGTTTAAAAAGTCGGGTTATAACTCACGTTAAGCACATCAACGAATTACTAAACAGCACGCAACAAGAAAGACCACAATTGGTCAACAGTCAACCTAGAATAATAGAATAGGTTAATAAATACCTAACACTCTTGGTCGGTGTAACAACCCCAACCCATATTAAAACCGGCCCATAAAAATTTTTCCTTTTAATACGCGTTAAATAATACTTTAGGTCCCATTACACTAATTCCAAAACATATTTGTTACCAAAGTAAGTTCAATGAACTTAAAACATACATCAATAATTTAAACTCCCTAATACAATGGTTCATTAATTAAATCGTAATCCGGTTATAATCATTATGACCCGACTAGTTACGTTTACACAAAACCGAGCATGGTGATTTGGGACTACGCTACCCAAATCCTAATCGAGTCCAAAAAGCAAGATCTTCTAAAGCAACTACGCGAGCCACTAGTCCCCGCTTACCCGAGCCTCCGCATCCATGCAATCTAATAAAATGTAAACAACGAGAGGGTAAGCTAACGCTTAGTGAGTGAAAATATACTACATACATATATATGCATAAAATGGACACGCCACACAAATAATCAAATACCGCAAACCGGAGCATCCAAGCATAAATGCAAGCTAGTCTAAGCATACCGTACGATTACTAAGCAACAAGCTAACAATGTCAACAATCAGGTAAGTTCACCAACGACGATGTGAACAACGCCATTAAGCTACACCCAGAGGCTTAGCTACATCACAACAATACGACAATATATATATATATATATATCACAATAATACGACAAACATCGAATGTTCACAACATCCAAAAGTATTCAAGATCTCAAGGCTAGCTCTACGAATGGTATCATCAACATCGAACTTAGATCCCATTCGTCCCAATTAACGTGGTATCGTCAACATCGAACTTAAAACCCACATATGAGGTATTGTCAACATCGAACTTAAAACCCTCATCGAATGAATTAATGTGGTATCGTCAACATCGAACTTAAAACCCACATATGAGGTATCGTCAACAATGAACTTTAAACCCTCATCAACGTCACTACAATAGTCGTATGGCATCGTCAACATCGAACTTAAATTCCATACATGAGGTATCGTCAACATCGAACTTAAAGCCCTCATCAACACCACAATATACTCTAGGGTACGGTATCGTCAACAACGAACTTTAAACCCTTACCCCACAAATAAATAACTTATATACATACGTATATAATTATTCCACTCACAAGCCCATGTGATAATGTACACACGAAGTGTGCACCTCGCCAAAGGTGGTCAACTAAAACGCACAACCGTGCCAATTGGACGTGTACCCAAGTCCATCAAATCCACCTGTATGTGAAGTGAGCTCTATAACTGAGAACCACTTCACCTGACCCGCACCCATCCTACACATACATATGCACATAGGATATTAACACTCACCTTGTCGCCTTGAAGAATGCCACCGAATAATCTGCAATCGCCGATGGAATGTACCTATTCCATTTATCACATAACAAGTAACACAATTAGGGTGGATATACAAATCAACCCAAATTGACAACTAGTGCAATTTCGACCCAAAAGCACTTCCAAGCACCAACCGCGCCCAAACTAACCAATAATCACTAACACAAGTGAGAATGGTCATAATACGCCAATTAAACCAAAGCATAGGTGTTAAACACCAATCTTGCCCAATATGACACCTTAACCCTAATTTTGACCCAAAACAAAAGTCAAGTTTCCAACAACACCCATTTGGGTTCTTTCAACAATAAAATCACTAATCATAGTGATCATACTCAATTTAAAACCCTAACCATGGGTAAATCATCAACCAACCCAAAACCCACCAAGTATCAACAATAACACGTTTTCATAAACCCACTTCATCATCTAAACAGGTTTTACAACTAACAAGCTCGAAACTCTAACATTGAATCTCAAATCAAACAATGAAACTCGGAGTTAGAACTTACCAAAACCTCCAAAATGATGCCGTTGACGAGTAGAACAATTTTAATACTTGAGGTTTGACCCGAAACACACTTCTTCTTCTCCAAATGGAGCTCTCTTTCTCTAAATCTCTCCTCTCTCTCTAGGGTTTGAAGATGAGAGTGTTGATGAGTGAAAATGAGGATAACATGAGCCTTGAATCAGTCTTAAGGCTCTAGAACCGGCCATAAGTGAAATTACCAAAACACCCCCAAAAGATTCCATTAAAATGGGTGAAAAATGTCATTACAGCGACATTTGTCGCGTTTCGCGACACCAGGACGCGATACCCATTTTTTAAACGCGATAAAAGAACAGAAGTCAAGTTTCAGAAGTCGTCGCGTTTTACCCTTGCCCATCGCGTACCACGATGCTTCAAAACGCGATATACCATGTTGAAACTCGATAATACCAGTTTTCAGCAGTTCAGGGACTGAAGTTGACAGATTCTGATTCTGATGTAAATTCTGAAAATGTATAAGTGTTAGGATGACTTTTAGTGGCGCTTTCTGGTGCACACATTTACTGACACCTTTAGGAACATTTTCTGATGCATTAAAACTCGGGGTGTTACAACTCTCCCCCACTTAGATTCGATCACGTCCTCGTGATCCTAATCACTTAATCAATCCAAACCGACACACTACGGTTCTCAACAAACGTTTCAATCTGACTTTCATCACATTTCTCATTAACCCAAGGACTAATCCATTAACTAAGACACACACTTGCACGCATTCTGAGCCGCGCAATACACGCAACAACCGAAGGTTACAACAATCATTTAGAATACGCAAAATCGCCACGTATTCTTCCAATTCCGTCGGGCAATTCTTCTCAAAGAGTTACCCTTAGCAACTAAATCGTCACCCGTGATTTATCAAATCACAATCCGAGCACTAAAACCTTACCCATTCCCTCGCATCGGGAAAACTCAACCAATCTCGAACCGAGATATCAATCCCTTAGCGTACCCTTACCGAGTACAATGCTAAAAGCAACCAAGTCTAAACCCAAGGTCAACAACCCGAAACGATGAAGACCGAACCAAACGAATCCTTACGGATAACACCAATCACTAAACATCCCTTTTAGTGCGCAATACGACCACTACGCAACTACCGTAACATCATAATCCAACGGTTAAAACCGATAGCGCCCAAACGACTATCGCAACGCTAGAATCCCAAGGTGTACAAAATCGACTATTGCACACCCGTAATAACATGTGAGCGAAACACGGCTATCGCATCACTAATCCCACAACATGGTCCTCACGACCCCACCATTGGCGTATAAAACAACCAATAGATCACACATCAACAACAATACGCCATGTCGACATTCGGCTCGATGTTGGTCGACGAAGAGCGGTAGGTCAAATACGTTAACCACTCACCAACCATCGCAACGCGCATGTGACCGACGAGGCCGACGAAAAGTGCCACCAAGACGTTAACACTTACCTCAATCACACATGTGGCCGACAAAGAGCGATAGGTCAAACGTTAATCACTCACCACATAACCAACTACCTACATGTGACCGACGAAGAGCAATAAGTCAAACATTAATCACTCGTCACATGCCTCACACATGGCCAAACCAAAGCGATTCCTAACGGAAAACGCATTCCACATACCAATAAGTAGCCAACGAAAAGCGAATCCTAACGGATAACACTTACTACTTATCACATTCCAACCGTGGTCAACGAAAAATGAATCCTCGCCATTGGATATCACTTGCCACAATACAACAAGCAAACTAAGTATATACGCATACATAGAATCATTCCACTCAACGTGGAATCTCCCGCACACGAACCATACGTAGGCACAAAACATTGCTAACAAGATCGAGCAAGAACCACCTATCACGCCCATAGGCACAAAACAATATTTCTCTTAGAAGAGAACCCTACACACACATCCCTTAACCGAGGAATTTCACCTTGCTCGTCAAATACGCCCCTTATCTCCCAACGAGATTCACCACATTACCACCCCGGTGATAATTCAAATCCAAAATCATAAGTACAATTTAACCAAAATTGTACTCTACTACAAATCGACCAAAACTAGGTCCCGACACGAATTCCGGATCTATCAAAAGCATCATCCGCAATCTCACACTAAAATTTCCTCGTGCGGGAGTGTAACTCCCCCATTTAGAACTACGTTCCATAACCGCATTTTGTACAACCGTACATTGCTACCAAAGGTAGAATTTACCAACAATTGGGTTCACACGACCCATCACTACATCTCGCTCCAATCTTCGGCACACGAAGGATTTAAATCAATCCTCATACACTTCGAACGAAAAGTGTACTACAATTACACAAACCATACCCTCACAATCATCCGATTGCTTTAGTTTGTCAAATTTCACCCGATCACTCATGTACCTAAGGGTTTCACTTCGGTACCCAAAATAAAATGTAACCGCAACACAATCGGAGTCGAACACTACGCTAGTAGGTATAAAAGAGGCACCTAATGTCTCGTCACGTAGACTCCTTTACCAACATACATCGAGATCAAACACTCGATCTTTTTCGGGTTCCAATCCACCCGACGAACCTCATGGTTCACCAACTTTAACACGAAAGCGATCACGCGCTTAACAATCGAACACCAAAACCCATTTCCATGGTTTGGTAGAAACATTTCCCAAATACTAAGGAATGCTTGGTTGTACCAAGTCTTCGCCCTTCGCCCAACAATCAAAATGTCACCATAGGGTACTTCCATTAGGAACGTCACCCATGACGATAACATGCACAACACGATACATTTAACATACTCCAACTCAACACTGTACATAATAAATAATCAAAGGACATATTTATTAAAACAAAACGTACCTTAACGTCTCCTTGTCGCACCCGTCCCCGGCAACTTGGGATATTTCGACTTACGATGTCCTTCCTCTTGACAATTGAAACACACCATGCCATCACTCTTTGGTACCAAACATTCCCAAGACTTGTGACCCCTCACGCCACAATTGTAACACCTAGACGCACTAGCATCCGATATACCCGTCCGTGTACCACCCGTGCTCACGCTCAGACCCTTAGTCCTCTTACTCGGAGCACCACACGAAACAACCCTTCTTTCACTTAAAGGTTCACTCTTCTTGGATCGTGAATACGACTCGAAACCTCTAGCCAAGGCGAATAATTCCGCAAACGATTTCGCTTGACCCCGGCTAATTTTACTCTTCAAGCCATCATTCAAGGTCTGATAGAAATCCCCCATCAACAAACAGTCATTCCCCAAATACTCCAGACAAAAACGAGCCTTCGCCATAAAGGTCGTCTTGAGAGTATTCAATTCCATAGAACCCTGTTGCAAATTTCGCAACTCATTATGCAATTCCGACAAATCGGCTGAAGTTTGAAATTCCTCGAAGAATTCCTCCTTAAACTCGTCCCACGATAAAGCCATAAACGGCTCACCACCGACAAGATCAATCTTACCATCCAACCAATCCTTTGCTCTACCCCGCAACAAGCTCGTAGCGAGCCTTGTCTTTTTCTCAGGAGGGCATTCAATAGTACGAAAACACCCTTCGACATCCGAGATCCATGTTGTGCTAACCAAAGGATCCGGTTTCCCGTCATACATCGGGGGTTTAGTTCTCATGAAGCTCTTAAGACAACGCTCCATTTCACTACTTGCCCGAAATTCGGAATACTTTCTATCCATTTCTTCTCGAAACGCACTCATTTGCTCCGCAACGGCGGCTGCAACTCTAGCATTACGTCTCGATCCCATTTCCCGTCGTCATTCTAAGGAATGCAAAGCGATTAGATCACGAACGTATAAAACCACACACACAACACCGACCCATCTTGCTAAACACTCGTCGTACATCACTTGCTAGACACGATTTGCATCCGTAATAAGGTTTGCAAGTCCTTATTATGCAAACATGCCGTATCAACTTGCTAGTACAACGACCGCCTCGCTCGATGATATAATCAAACACAAACAAAATTCTACGCGATATAAGCACACGCAAGAATTATTATCACAATGCAATAATATATTAATAATATCCGCATTACTAATATAAACGTTAGTCCACCTACAAACAAGGCACTAACTATAACCCATTCCGACCCGAAATCCTACACGTTCCACAACAAATTTAGCACACACAAAAGTCTAAGTCTAGGCACCTATCTCAAGTCACCTAATTCCCTTAGACCATGCTCTGATACCACTTGTAACAACCCCAACCCATATTAAAACCGGCCCATAAAAATTTTTCCTTTTAATATGCGTTAAATAATAATTTAGGTCCCATTACACTAATTCCAAAACATATTTGTTACCAAAGTAAGTTCAATGAACTTAAACCATACATCAATAATTTAAACTCCCTAATACAATGGTTCATTAATTAAATCGTAATCCGGTTATAATCATTATGACCCGACTAGTTACGTTTACACAAAACCGAGAATGGTGATTTGGGACTACGCTACCTAAATCCTAATCGAGTCCAAAAAGCAAGATCTTCTAAAGCAACTATGCGAGCCACTAGTCCCCGCTTACCCGAGCCTCCGCATCCATGCAATCTAATAAAATGTAAACAACGAGAGGGTAAGCTAACGCTTAGTGAGTGAAAATAGACTACATACATATATATGCATAAAATGGACACGCCACACAAATAATCAAATACCGCATACCGGAGCATCCAAGCATAAAGGCAAGCTAGTCTAAGCATACTGTACGATCACTAAGCAACAAGCTAACAATGTCAACAATTAGGTAAGTTCACCAACGACAATGTGAACAACGCCATTAAGCTACACCCAGAGGCTTAGCTACATCACAACAATACGACAATATATATATATATATATCACAATAATACGACAAACATCGAATGTTCACAACATCCAAAAGTATTCAAGATCTCAAGGCTAGCTCTACGAATGGTATCGTCAACATCGAACTTAGATCCCATTCGTCCCAATTAACGTGGTATCGTCAACATCGAACTTAAAACCCACATATGAGGTATCGTCAACATCGAACTTAAAACCCTCATCGAATGAATTAATGTGGTACCATCAACATCGAACTTAAAACCCACATATGAGGTATCGTCAACAACGAACTTTAAACTCTCATCAACGTCACTACAATAGTCGTATGGCATCGTCAACATCGAACTTAAATTCCATACATGAGGTATCGTCAACATCGAACTTAAAGCCCTCATCAACACCACAATATACTCTAGGGTACGGTATCGTCAACAACGAACTTTAAACCCTTACCTCACAAATAAATAACTCATATACATACGTATATAATTATTCCACTCACAAGCCCATGTGATAATGTACACACGAAGTGTGCACCTCGCCAAAGGTGGTCAACCAAAATGCACAACCGTGCCAATTGGACGTGTACCCAAGTCCATCAAATCCACCTATATGTGAAGTGAGCTCTATAACTGAGAACCACTTCACCCGACCCGCACCCATCCTACACATACATATGCACATAGGATATTAACACGCACCTTGTCGCCTTGAAGAATGCCACCGAATAATCTGCAATCGCCGATGGAATGTACCTATTCCATTTATCACATAACAAGTAACACAATTAGGGTGGATATACAAATCAACCCAAATTAACAACTAGTGCAATTTCGACCCAAAAGCACTTCCAAGCACCAACCGCGCCCAAACTAACCAATAATCACTAACACAAGTGAGAATGGTCCTAATACGCCAATTAAACCAAAGCATAGGTGTTAAACACCAATCTTGCCCAATATGACACCTTAACCCTAATTTTGACCCAAAACAAAAGTCAAGTTTCCAACAACACCCATTTGGGTTCTTTCAACAATAAAATCACTAATCATAGTGATCATACTCAATTTAAAGCCCTAACCATGGCTAAATCATCAACCAACCCAAAACTCGCCAAGTATCAACAATAACACGTTTTCATAAACCCACTTCATCATCTAAACGGGTTTTACAACTAACAAGCTCGAAACTCTAACATTGAATCTCAAATCAAACAATGAAACTCGGAGTTAGAACTTACCAAAACCGCCAAAATGATGCCATTGACGAGTAGAACAACTTTAATACTTGAGGTTTGACCCGAAACACACTTCTTCTTCTCCAAATGGAGCTCTCTCTCTCTCTAAATCTCTCCTCTCTCTCTAGGGTTTGAAGATGAGAGTGTTGATGAGTGAAAATGAGGATAACATGAGCCTTGAATCAGTCTTAAGGCTCTAGAACCGGCCATAAGTGAAATTACCAAAACACCCCCAAAAGATTCCATTAAAATGGGTGAAAAATGTCATTACAGCGACATTTGTCGCGATTCGCGACACTTTGTCGCGTTTCGCGACACCTGGACGTGATACCCATTTTTTAAACGCGATAAAAGAACAGAAGTCAAGTTTAAGAAGTCGTCACGTTTTACCCTTGCCCATCGCGTACCGCGATGCTTCAAAACGCGATATACCATGTTGAAACGCGATAATACCAGTTTTCAGCAGTTCAGGGACTGAAGTTGACAGATTCTGATTCTGATGTAAATTCTGAAAATGCATAAGTGTTAGGATGACTTTTAGTGGCGCTTTCTGGTGCACACATTTACTGACACCTTTAGGAACATTTTCTGATGCATTAAAATTCGGGGCGTTACAGTCGGCTCATAGTATATTCGTAGTCCTGGTGCGTGGTTTTGACTCGACAATCTTTAACAGCTTTTACTGTTTAAAGTATTTTGAATAATATTTAAATATGTAGTATATGCATATTAAATAAGACTATAATTGATTTAATCAAATTAATGTTTTTGGTTTTCGGAAAAGTCAACTAAAGAAGTCAACTCAAAAAGTCAATTTAAAAGATGTTATTCAATAAGTCAAAAGTTAACAGTCAACTCGAAAGTCAATTTCAAAAAGTCAACAGTCAACGTTGAAAGTCAACATTAAAAATTAACGTTGAAAGTCATCACGACCCAAAAACGACTTTTAAACCCATACATGTTCATTATATAATTATATTGTTGTACTGTAAGTCGCGGTAGTTGAACGACTCGATAATATGTAAAACTCAAAATGTTACAAAAATGACCAAACTGCCCACTTTAGCAATTTTAGAAAAATCAGTGCGACTCCGTTTAACAAACGGCCAAAGCCAAGAGTTTCTCGTTACAAGGATACTACAAAAAACTTTTCAGAAGCTAACTAAACCTGGGAACTCGTAATTACCGATGCGGTTTTGACATTTTAAGGATTTTCAATCAGCTTTATCCATATATGACCAAGTGACCCACTTTGACAATATTAATAAAAATCCTCAAAACTATGATTGACGGACGGCCAAAGCCGAAGGCTTCTCCTTGTCACAAAGATGTAGCATGATTTATTTAAGAAGTTAACTCACATTTGAACGACCATGGTGATCGATATGATTTCGAGGCAGCCTCTGATCAGTCCAGAATGTGCTAAAATTAATATTTGAAAATCCAAATTTGATTTGACCATAACTTTTGACTCATTCAATGGATTTTGACGAAATTTAATTGAAAGTTCAACTACTCGACGTGACCAACATAGTGAGCAACAATTTACAAATAAAAAAATCGACACATGCATACCTAAAAATCTGCTCAAATCGACTACATTCACACACACACACACACACACATATATATACATACATACATATATATATATATATACATACATATATATATATATACATATATATATATATATATATACATATATATATATATATATATACATATATATATATATACATATATATATATATATATATATATATATATAACATTAATACACTATAAGATTAAATAAAGGAAAAGTATTAAAAATTAAGGTATTATAAACTTTGCCCTAGAACAAAGTTGAATAGAGATGCAGATAGGGGAGAACGAGTAGAACACGATGGTGTAATCAATTTAACGATCAAGGAATTATTGGGAGTGATTTGGGATGATGTATGGCCCATGGTGGTGATGAAGATAATCGTCTCTATGGTCGATTGGGAGGGAAGAGAAAACAAATGGAGTGATTTCTAATTAGGTTCAGGTTTAAGTTGTATTAAATACCTAACAAGTTTCAACAAATGACAAAATACACCCCATATATGTATGCCGATCGGTTTTGGGAGAAAAGGAAAGTTCATAACTTTTATTTTTCTTATTTTGGTCACTAACATGTAAAAACTCGTCGGTTAGGAGTCTCCGAAACGTAAATCGAACGTGAAAACGCTACGCACGTAAATGTCTAAAATAAAGAATAAAAATCCTTAAATAACTATTACAAATAATCTTTATTAAATTAATCAGACATAGAAATTCCATGGGATTATTCGGATTCTCAAAAATCTCAAAAGACGTTGTCGGTTTGAAAACCGAAACAGTTTCTAAACTAATCTTCACCGTACCACATAAACACATAATAAAACATGAATGATATAATTATGGTTTTCAACTAATATTAACATATTATTAATTATGGCGGAGTCACATATACAAATATATACGTATGAATATTTAATCAACATTAAGTTTAATACATTATAACATATAATAGTCTTAGATGTTTTTTGAAAAACAAATTCTGGCGTAGAAAAACATAGAATTTAACTAACGATCGTCACATATTTAACGGAAAGAGTCGGGTTGTTACAAGACAGGTTTAAAACCCCTTGAAATTTGATTCTACCATTTGCATGACGTCTCACACTTTTTTTTTTAACCTACGTGTTGGCCGGAGGTCCATTTAAAAGCAACTTCTGTATCCATCGAATATTGAGAGGGAGGACTTTATCTACTCTTCAAGTGTTTCATTCTAGGTAGAGAAATGACTTCTTTTTATTTCATCTTTTAATTACTTTTGTAAATTTTATTTGAAGACATGATTTGATCAATTTCACGTCGTTGCTATTGTTGTTCCACATTTTAAGAGTATATTTGCAAACTAAATTTTTAATACTCACATAGATAAGTTGAGATATAGTAAAAAGAAAAGCTACAATGTTTTTTTGAACGTATTGTAAAATATTGTTACAATCTATTAATAGCATGCTTCGTCAAGATGCATATATACTTTGTTCCTGCTACACTCCAGCTTGCCGATATCTTTATCAAGAGTCTTCCGCGACCACTTTATAAAACATTTTGTACTAAGTTTCGAGTTGGTCTACCACCGATTCGCTTGAGGGGGTTATTAACAATAAGATTTCCTAAGCTTATCTAACCATATCCTATTGTATAGGATAGTTTGTTACAATATTGTTGTACCTTTGAGTTTATCTCTATTATGTAACCTGTACTGTAATTCTGTAAGACCTTTCACAGTGCAGCGTGATCGACCTCCATCACCAACATCACGCCCTCCATCGCGTCCCTGTGCGGCGTGATGGAGGCAAAAAATGTCGGGCGCCATCCGACCATCACGGGGGAAAAACCTGACTGAGCTTGCTGTTGATTGGTGGAGGAGATTTCGACGGTTGCCCCCCAACTCCCCATTTGACGGTTGCATTTAAAATAAATAATTTTAATTCTTTAAAACTTAAATTTTATACCCCTCTATAAATAAACAATATCTCCTTCATATATTTTCACACAACACACTCACATTTATATCATTTCGTTTATATCTCACAACTAAAAATGTCTCAACAAAATAAAAATTCCGATGCTAATGAATTCGGTTCCGGTAATTTATACAACTCCGAGTTACCTAATACGCCCGGTTCGAGCTCAAATTCCCCACAAAATGTTCTGGGTACTCGACCAATTGCTAATGTTTCACAACAATATATTTTTAATGATTTCAATAATCCATCATTTTTTTCTGAGTTTCTACATCAACAACAACAAAACCAACAATTTCAATAACACCAACAATTTCACCAACAATATACACAACAATATCCATCACAATTTTCTCAATTCTCGCAACCGGGTATTATACCATTTCATGTTCCAGATACGCAACCATGGTTACAATCACAACCAACCTTTACACCTCTAAATAGCGAAGAAGTATAAGAAATTCGTGGTGGAAGTCAAGAACCACAAGTTCGGTTCCGTACAAGTCATAAAGGAGAAGGAAAAGAAGTTGCAAAAGAACAACAAATTAAAAAAATTTGGACTCCATCAGAAGAAATTTGATTGATTGTTCGGAAGATGGTGTTCATGGTAACTCACAAAAAGGTTTGGCATTTTGGGCTAGAGTTCGTAATAAGTTTAACAATAATGATTGCGGTTATTTAAGAAATGACGAACAATTAAGTGGGAAATGGCGTCATATGGATAATGCGGGCACGAGCTTATATAACGAAGAAGAACGTAACCCAAGGCGTGGAGGTCGAAACGAAGAAGACGTGTATAAGTTAACGGTGCGAAGATATCAAGAACGGGCAGCGAAGCCGTGGACTTACAAGGATGTTTGGGAATTCTTGAAAAAGAAACCGAAGTGGTATACACCACCTGTAGTTGGTAGAAGTGGTGTGCATAGAAGAAGAGGTGCGCAAATTGAACTCCGAGATGAAGAAGACGATGATGTGGTTGGCGATAACCAAACAATCAATCTCGGGGAAGAT
Organism: Rutidosis leptorrhynchoides; assembly: GCF_046630445.1. Lineage (NCBI taxonomy): Eukaryota > Viridiplantae > Streptophyta > Magnoliopsida > Asterales > Asteraceae > Rutidosis > Rutidosis leptorrhynchoides. Next base: position 196,097,358 of record NC_092335.1, read on the forward strand.
CGGTTAACCAACCTCCAAGAGCTATTTGGAGACGATGAGATTCAACGTCCAATGGGAAGAGAAAGATCGAAGAATGCTGCTAGAAAATCCGTTCGTCTGATGCGGGTACCTCATCATGTGGTACAAACTCTTCAAACTCTTTAAGATTCGACGAGTTGGATTCACAATGGTCTGACAAAAAGGACAAAGAATTGGAGAGGCGAAACAGTATGATGGATGCAATTGTAGAGGAAGTGTAAGACCCTGTTTCCATTTCAGTTGAACGGGACGCCGTCCAGGATTCGAGACGCCGTCCAGCAAAGAAGAGCTGGATGCCGTCCAATATTTGGGACGCCGTCCAGTTGGTCTGTCGGGCCAGCTGTGAGATTTTAAGATATTTAGAGGGGTATGTTGGTCTTTTCACTTGGTGGCCGGTTTTAAGCCATAAATGGACAAAGGTTGAGCTAATTTAACCTTATCTTCACCAACAAAACACTCTCAACCATATTTAGAGAGAGAGAGTAAGGGTTTAGAGAGAGAGAGAGAGCTTGATTTGGAGAAGAAGGAGTCGGTTTCTCACCAAAGCTCGGATTCTAAAGTTGTTCATCTCGCTCCTAGCTACGTTGTGGTAGTTTTGGTAAGCTCAAACTCCAAATTTCAATTGTTAGATTTGATATTCAAGTTAGGGTTTTGAGCTAGTTTGTTGTAAAACCCTCTTAGATGATGAAATGGGTTTATGGTGACTAGTTATTCTTGTCACTTGGCGGGTTTTGGGTTGGTTGACGTTTTGGCCATGATTAGGCTTTGATAATGGGTTTAATCACTAGGTTTAGTGATTATGGAAGTGTTGGAACATGATGTTGTAGCGTGGGGGCACGTGATAGTATTATATTTTTTATACGAAAAGCGATACAGATTACACAAGTTTTAATTATTTATTTACAAATGGGATATACCTAAACCTTGCTACAACACTATAGGCAGTGTACCTAATCGTAGAGTAGTATAGTTTTTAGTAAGTCCGGTTCGTTCCACAGGGAGCGGGCTTATTGCACACTATATTTTTAAACAACTATATTTGTACAAAATATATATAATTATATATAATAATATATAAAAGGGGGTTTACCGTTTAATGACCGGTTTGTCGATTTATATTTTAAGCGAAGCGTATAGTAAATGATGATATTTAAATAACAATAAAATAAATAACAATAATTAAAATGACAATAAATAAAAGTACGAGAAAAAATGAAATAAAATATATTATGCTTATTTAAACTTCCGTAACCATGATGGTTGACGTGTTGATTTTAGTTTTATGCCCATGGGTTAATTGTCCTTTGTCCTGGATTATTTAATATGTCCGTCTGGTTTTCGTCCATAACAGTCCATCAGTCATAAATATAAAGTGCAAGTGTCCTCGTCAAATTATTATTATACTCGAAGTTAAATATTCCAACTAATTGGGGATTCGAATTGTAACAAGGTTTTAATACTTTGTTTAATGAATACACCAGGTTATCGACTGCGTGTAAACCAAGGTTTTACTACTTTGTTAACAATTACACCAATTACCCTTGAATGTAATTTCACCCCTGTTTTAATTATTCTAGTGGCTATTAATCCATTCCCGTGTCCGGTTAAATGAACGATTATTCGTACATATAAATACCCCGCCCATCGTGTCCGATTGAGTGTATATGGTAATTTATAGGGACGCCCAATTGTAGATCTTTATATTAACATTAACAAACTATCATTTAGTTAAACAAATATAAAGCCCATTAATAGCCCATAGTCTAATTTCCACAAGTGTCGTTCTTTTGTACAAACCCCAATTATGGTACAAAGCCCAATTGCCCAATTTTAGTAATTAGCCCAACATCATGATTACTTCGTTTTAAATAAGCATAATAATAACTTAAGTACGAGACATTAATTTAAAAAGGAGAACATAGCTTACATTGATTATTTATCGCGTAGTGTTACACGGACAGAGCTTCGACTTTAAAAACCCGTAAAAATAACTTTTACATAACCCAAACTAATCTAATATAACACTAATCTATACTATATATACATATATATATTTATTTATATTATACTAGGGAGTATTATTATTATTATTTTATTTTTTTTATATTTTACATGCAGAACTCGAGAGCTTTTATAGCCAGAACTGAAATTCACTGCTCCGCGAGTCGCGGCCATTTTGGCCTTCCAGCTCCGCAAGTCGCGGAGGTTCCAAAACCAGCCCACAAGTTCAAGATCCAAGGCTGCCGACGGTTTTTATTTAAATATATATAATATATAAATAATTTTTATAATTATTTATATATTATATTATATTTATATACATAGTAGACTCGTAATTTTTTTTCCGTTGCGTCGAGCGTTGAGAGTTGGTTCATGTACCGGTTCCGGATTTTCGAACGTCCTTGCGTACGCTGAGATATTTTGTACTTTACGTTTCGTAACTTGTACTCTTGTCATTTTTAGACGTTCCTTATCAATAAATTGAACCTTTTTAATTGTATCTTGTACTTTTGAGCTTTTTGGACCTTTGCGTCTTCAATTCGTTGTTTTCGCCTTTTGTCTTCGCACTTATTTAATATAAATGAATATTACATGAAAATGGAACAATTGCAATTGAAATCTTTACATATCGGAGGGATATTGATACTAAATATATGTTCATTTGGAGCACTATCAAATATCCCCACACTTGAACGTTGCTTGTCCTCAAGCAATACAGTCTTGAAATAAAACACACTAGAATCACTTCTTTATTCTTCACACTTTGTACATCAGTGATTTTGATACGGCGGTATAAACAATGATAGTAGCATTTGTGGTTTACAGTCCCACATGACTATGAAAATTTAGATCCGTTAGGAAATTTGATCTTTATGAAAACATTTGATCTTTTGAAAATTCATGCTAGATTTTACCCTAGACAGGTTTTCCGGAATAACCCTTCACCGGTGTTTGCAAAATATTTTTGTGGTTTGGTGGGTTTCAGATTTGAAAATTTTAGCTCAAAACTTATGGTTTTGTGTCACCCACTTGCTAACCTTGTATTAGGAAAGCAACACGTCCAGTTTACTTGTCCCGTATATTACCTTTCGGTAAACTACCGTCCGGTTGTAAAGGAAAGCGATGAACAAGCAACTGTTAAGGCAATGTCCCGTGACATGCTTTTGATTATGGTCTTTAATGTGTCGGATGCAATACTATCCTTTGTAGGAGCAATAGTAAAGATCACCCTATAGCTTTTCGGTCTTGGCAAAAGGTCCTGTCTCCGACCATGCTATGCAACCACCGTTCTTACGGTTGACACCCGATTTGGTTCAGGTGACCTAATGAATTCCAGGTGAATTTCTTAGGATTTTACGTTCAATGGTAATGAACGCATTGAAAATGGTTTTTCAGAAAACAAATCGGTTTGTATTTTTGATCAAAATATTTTCTCGTTCATGCTCGAGTTTAGATATCATCGAATTCCATGAGTTTGAATTCTCAATCTTTAAGGTCAATCTCTAGGATTGAGTATTATCAGTCTTAAAAGCTGATTTTTAATCTTTAAGGAGATTATCCTTTTCTGGGGATCTGATTCATTAGTCTTATCAAGCTAATTTGCACGGTGCCTCCCCATTGTACGAGATAAATCCTTCTCATGGTTAGGATAAATCTGACCACTTGGCGACCCTGTTTGATGCTGAGGTCCGTGGATTTTCTGCTGATTTTAGTGATGACTTTTCTAGATTTTTCGTCAACCTACAGCTGGTCTGGACGACAACTTCTTGACCTAAATCAAGAAGCGCGTGTCTTTTTCAGAAGACTTTACTTCCTTTTAATGATGGAATTGATTCATCGTGTAGATCCATCTTTCATTACAGTAAATCGGGTAAAACAGTTAATTTAGTCCAAAACAAAAGCACCTGCAATAAACTTTACAGAAACATGTGATAGATAGTTCTTAATTGAATGACTTGGTATATTCTCCCCACACTTAGTTTCTTTCTTTGCCTTTTTATTCTCCTTTATTCCATTCTTAAATGAATTCAAGCATTTTGGGTTGTTTCTCAATTTATGTCCTTTTCGAGGTAACGATAATTTCGGTATTAACACCTAGTTTTCACCGTTCATAAATATGTATAAACATAATTTTGACTTCATTTAATTGAAAATTTTTCAAATTTTCACAAAATTTGGCAAATAAACCAAGTGCAAACCCGAGAGAATTTATAACCCTTCCCCACACTTGAGATCATGCAATGCCCTCATTTGCATGAAATCAGACTATAATTATAAATTCATGAGGGTTATTAGTGTAGAAAAGTGAATAAGAAACCTAGTTTGTACTTACAAAGCTCTTCGAATGATAGATGGCGCGCCTCATCGTTCATTCCTTAATGTTGTTTTATCACACATATTTTTCTTCAAAAACGGTTGCTCTTCTGAACTGTTTGCTAATTTTGAAAATGCGTCTTTTACCCTAACTTATCATGTATTTTTTTTAACGAGTTATGCACTAACCCGAACCCCTAATTTAAAGTTAAGTGGGGTTAGACTTCCCCACACTTAGCTGACGACATGTGAAGTCGGTAGAATAAGGTCCACGAATTAGAATAGTGAGCCAATTATTTATATCTCGGGTGGTGTATAATATATCAATGGGTTTAAAGTTTAGACTCACCCGATCGTCACTACTTAATTCTTTTTTAAGTGTAGCTTTTAGTAAATAGATATGTCTCTTTTCTGGTTCTTGGTCAAATGGATCGATATATACCGACATACATATTTCTATAGGGTGGACAATTCCTAATATTTCCTTCCGGTTATTCTCGGGATCAAAGTTTTCACCTCTATTACCCAATTGGGTGAAATCCGAGGTGTCATTATCTATTATAGCTCGTAGTTCATCTTCGGTAGATGACTCTTCTATAGAGAATATTGGGTTGGAAGGTTGTGGAATGGTGAAGTTCGGTTTGGTCTCGGGGTTAAAATTTTCAACGTTATCGTTTTCCCAAGAGTACCAATTTGTCACCCTTATTTCTTCTTCATCATTCATTGATGGATTGATGATTTTGTCTATAGAGGCTAATGTGTCGATATGTTGTGAATTTGATAAGACTGAATAAAAAGTATCATCGGGGTAGTTGGTGATTTCGGAGCTCTCGAATTCATCAAAATTCGATGATATGGGATTTTTTTGAACATCTCTCCTCAGATCAACAGGTGTGTAATTTGATAGAGTTTCAGCTTGCCGGTTTACAAACTCTCTCATTTGTTCATTTTGAGCATCGAGTTCTTCGAGTTTGATTTTTATAATGTTTAAAGAATTTTCGGACACGTAATTTTCCTCGTCTTCTGGTTGTTGACTTTGGATATATTCTTGGGAATAATCCCAATTTGAATTGTGTTCTTCGTAATCGTTCCATTCAGGTTCCGTGGGTGCGTAATTTTCCATAGGAACGTAATAGTAACATTCCCATGTTGAGTGATAATCTCCACAGATTTCACAACCAGTTATTGTTTCGTCGTTCGCGATCCAAGATTGACCGAATGAATTTTTATCAACACTCGTTTGAGGGTATTGATTTAATTGATTTTGGAGTTCAAAAAGAGTTTCCAAGGCCCTGTTTTCAAAATTTTCCATTTTATTGCGATGGACAAATTTTTAGCTACAATGTGGTGCGTTCACTAATTATCCTATTAGTTATAAAAATAGAAAAACTTATATAAGTTGTCCAATTAATAGACTTTTCTGCTTTTGCCCACGTTTCGAATAGCCAAAAGATGTAGCAGGGAGCCAGGCACCTTTAAATCGGAAAAGCCACAACTCAGCCACTAACAAATCCAACTATTACTACGAAGCAGAAAAATGTCAACGTCCATTAATTTAACCGCTTAAATAATTTTTCTTTCCGTTTGAGATATTAGATAAGAAATAGAGAAAATTTTTAAGTCCTAAAAACTAAAGCGTCGAGAAATAAGAAAGAAAAAGAATGCGCGTCGAAAAACGTTGAAAAATAAAAATAAGAAAATAGCGCGTCGTAACTTAAAAAAGAATTAAAAACTAAGAATTAAAAGTTGCGTCTAAAAATATTAAAGCTTAAAAGAAAAACTATATCACAAATGGTAATAACTTAAAAAGGTACTAAAATATAAAAACGGCGTCGCAAAATTCTAAAGCACCTAAATCTTAGTCTAAAGAAAAAGCACTTAAGGGATTTTACGGCAAAGCCTAAAAATCTAGAAATAAAAATAACTACGGCAAAAACTATATCTTAAAACTAAATTCGAGCGAAAAATACAAAAATTACGCTAAAACAAATAAAAAGGTACAAAATATAAAATTAATCTTAAAGTTGTAAAAAGTACAATTTTTATAAAAATACTATTTTTATATTATTTATTTTATAAAACTATTAAGTTTATAAATTAATTAAACTAAATTAACTAAAAATATAAAATAATAAATAAACTAAACTAAATTATATAAAAATATAACCCTAATTAGGGTTTAATTTAAATAATAATAATAAAAACCCGTAATTAATGCGAATTCTGTGTGACCTGTCTGGGCGGCTCCGCGAGTCGCGAGGTTCCCAGTTCAAAACCTCCGCGAGTCGCGGGGGTTCAAAATTCAAACGTGACAGGTCAGTTTTACAGGTTCAACGTATTTATTTTATTTTTATTTTATTTATTTTTCTGTTTTGTATTTTTACAAAATATTTTTATATAGTAAATAAACACTTATATTTAAAAAAACCAAAATAGAAATGAAAATATTTTATAAAAACAGATTTATATATATATATATATATATATATATATATATTTTTCGGTGTTTAATTTTTTTTTTTTTAGATTTTATATTGTTTTTCTAAAAATAAAATATAAATATACAAAAATAAATTAAAAATATAAAGTTTCGCCGACTCCCCGGCAGCGGCGCCAAAAACTTGATGTTGTAGCGTAGGGGCACGTGATAGTATTATATTTTTTATACGAAAAGCGATACAGATTACACAAGTTTTAATTATTTATTTACAAATGGGATATACCTAAACCTTGCTACAACACTATAGGCAGTGTACCTAATCGTAGAGTAGTATAGTTTTTAGTAAGTCCGGTTCGTTCCACAGGGAGCGGGCTTATTGCACACTATATTTTTAAACAACTATATTTGTACAAAATATATATAATTATATATAATAATATATAAAAGGGGGTTTACCGTTTAATGACCGGTTTGTCGATTTATATTTTAAGCGAAGCGTATAGTAAATGATGATATTTAAATAACAATAAAATAAATAACAATAATTAAAATGACAATAAATAAAAGTACGAGAAAAAATGAAATAAAATATATTATGCTTATTTAAACTTCCGTAACCATGATGGTTGACGTGTTGATTTTAGTTTTATGCCCATGGGTTAATTGTCCTTTGTCCTGGATTATTTAATATGTCCGTCTGGTTTTCGTCCATAACAGTCCATCAGTCATAAATATAAAGTGCAAGTGTCCTCGTCAAATTATTATTATACCCGAAGTTAAATATTCCAACTAATTGGGGATTCGAATTGTAACAAGGTTTTAATACTTTGTTTAATGAATACATCAGGTTATCGACTGCCTGTAAACTAATGTTTTACTACTTTGTTAACAATTACACCAATTACCCTTGAATGTAATTTCACCCCTGTTTTAATTATTCTAGTGGCTATTAATCCATTCCCGTGTCCGGTTAAATGAACGATTATTCGTACATATAAATACCCCGCCCATCGTGTCCGATTGAGTGTATATGGTAATTTATAGGGACGCCCAATTGTAGATCTTTATATTAACATTAACAAACTATCATTTAGTTAAACAAATATAAAGCCCATTAATAGCCCATAGTCTAATTTCCACAAGTGTCGTTCTTTTGTCCAAACCCCAATTATGGTACAAAGCCCAATTGCCCAATTTTAGTAATTAGCCCAACATCATGATTACTTCGTTTTAAATAAGCATAATAATAACTTAAGTACGAGACATTAATTTAAAAAGGAGAACATAGCTTACATTGATTATTTATCGCGTAGTGTTACACGGACAGAGCTTCGACTTTAAAAACCCGTAAAAATAACTTTTACATAACCCAAACTAATCTAATATAACACTAATCTATACTATATATACATATATATATTTATTTATATTATACTAGGGAGTATTATTATTATTATTTTATTTTTTTTTATATTTTACATGCAGAACTCGAGAGCTTTTATAGCCAGAACTGAAATTCACTGCTCCGCGAGTCGCGGCCATTTTGGCCTTCCAGCTCCGCAAGTCGCGGAGGTTCCAAAACCAGCCCACAAGTTCAAGATCCAAGGCTGCCGACGGTTTTTATTTAAATATATATAATATATAAATAATTTTTATAATTATTTATATATTATATTATATTTATATACATAGTAGACTCGTAATTTTTTTTCCGTTGCGTCGAGCGTTGAGAGTTGGTTCATGTACCGGTTCCGGATTTTCGAACGTCCTTGCGTACGCTGAGATATTTTGTACTTTACGTTTCGTAACTTGTACTCTTGTCATTTTTAGACGTTCCTTATCAATAAATTGAACCTTTTTAATTGTATCTTGTACTTTTGAGCTTTTTGGACCTTTGCGTCTTCAATTCGTTGTTTTCGCCTTTTGTCTTCGCACTTATTTAATATAAATGAATATTACATGAAAATGGAACAATTGCAACTGAAATCTTTACATATCGGAGGGATATTGATACTAAATATATGTTCATTTGGAGCACTATCAGAACACTTTTGGGTGTATTTGGTTGACTAATTTTGAAATGGGTCGAATTAAGGTTTTGGTGTCAAAATGGGTAAGACACGTGTTTAACACTTGTGTTCGGGTTTAATCGGTGTGTTAGGACCATTTTCACTCGTGTTAGTGAATGTTGGTTAGTTTGGGCGCGGTTTGTGCTTGGAAGTGCATTTGGGTCAAAATTGCACTAAGTGTCAATTGGGTTGGTTTGTAAGTCAACCCTAATTGTGTTGTGTGTTTTGTGATAATGGAATAGGTACTTTCCATTGACGAGTTGCGGATTATTCGGTGGCATTCATCAAGGCGATAAGGTGAGTGTAAATTTACTATGCACATGTGTATGTGTAAAATGGGTGCGTGTGTGTAGGGTGACCCTTGTTCTGGTTTACTCTATGTTCGTGTGGGAGAATGGACATTGTGCTTCGGGTCCATGTGATACTCTTATGCGTTGTGGGTTTTTACTCTTGGTATTGTGAATTGGCTAGCGTTTTGGATAACCCTTTTGGCGATGGGTTGCTAGCATTTGTTGTTGAGGAAATGAATCTCGGTTAGTGCGGATTCATGTTGACTCGGGTTATTTCGATCATCTTGGTGATGAGGTGGTGAATTTCGGGTTGTGCGAATTCACTAAGGCTCGGGTAGTTCGGCCAACCTCGGTTGTAGAAGTGGTGAAGGAAGTGAATCTCGGGTAGTGCGAATTCACTAAGGCTCGGGTAGTTCGGCCGACCTTCATGTAGTTTGGGTTAAGGGGTTAACCTTATCGTTATTGTTGATTATACTTGTTATATACGCGTATATACTTTTCGTTGTGTTGTAGCTAATCTTGTGGCGTTAGCTTGGTGGTTACGTAGCGTGTAGCTACTTTGTGTATGTGTTCTTTTGTAGTTGTTTACCATGCGGAGCCGGGATGTGTTTATTTCGATGCTTGGTGATGCGTAGCCATTTTATGCATATGTATGTGTATAGTATCTTTACATTCACTAAGCATTAGCTTACCCTCTCGTTGTTGATATTTTTATAGGTTCGCGTGGTGGCGGCTCGGGTAAGCATGGGGATTAGAGATCTTGGCTAGGTTGCATCAGAAGATCTTGCTTTTGGATTTGATTAGGATTGGGTAGCGTATCCCCAATCCCATGCTCGGTCTATGTTTGAATTTAACTAAATGGGTCGAAATGGTCACTTGATTGCAATTTGGGTCGATGTGGGCCCGGGGTTGTAAAACTCAGTTTTATTATGGAAAACTCTTAGTTTTAATTATTATAACATATTGTGAAAGTGTTTTGGTTTAAAAGTGTCGGGAAGCGGGTTTTTCGCCCGCATGTATAAGAAAAACTTATCAGAACTTTTTAGTGTATTTGGACGCCGTCCCAGATGGCTGGACGCCGTCCAGTCCTTCAGAGCTGGATGCCGTCCAGATAGCTGGACGCCGTCCAGATGAACTGTCCCAGAATTTTTTTTTATAGCACGTTTTTGGAAGGATAACGGGTTGGGTCGTTACAAGTGGTATCAGAGCATGGTCTAAGGGATTTATTTGACTTGAGATAGGTGCCTAGACTTAGACTTTTGTGTGTGCTTAATTTGTTGCGGGACTTGTAGGAGTACGGGTCGGAATGGGTTATAGTTAGTGCCTTGTTTGTAGGTGGACTAATGTTTATATTAGTAATGCGATATTATTAATATATTATTGTGTTGTGATAATAATTCTAGCGTGTGTTTATATCGCGTAGAATTTTGTTTGTGTTTGTTATTATATCATCGAGCGAGGCGGTCGTTGTACTAACGAGTTGATACGGCGTGTGTGCGTAATAAGGACTTGCAAACCTTATTACGGGTGCAAATCGTGTCTAGCAAGTGATGTACAATGAGTGTTTAGCAAGATGGGGACGGTATTACGTGTGGTTTTATACGTTCGTGGACTAATCGTTTTGCATTCTTTAGAATGGCGATGGGAAACGGGATCGAGACGAATGATCTAGAGTTTAATACTAGAGTTGCGGCCGCCGTTGCGGAGCAAATGAGTGCGTTGGACGAAAGAATGGATAGGAGGTATTCCAAATTTCGGGGTAGTAGTGAAATGGAGCGTTGTCTTAAGAGCTTCATGAGGACTAAACCTCCGATGTACGATGGGAAACTGGATCCTTTGGTAAGCACAACTTGGATCTCGGATGTCGAAGGGTGTTTTCGCACGATTGAATGCCCTCTCGAGAAGAGGACAAGACTCGCTACTAGCTTGTTGCGGGGTAGGGCAAAGGATTGGTTGGATGGTAAGATTGATCTTATCAGTGGTGAACCATTTATGGCGTTATCATGGGACGAGTTTAAGAAAGAATTCTTCGAGGAGTTCCGGACTTCAGCCGATTTGTCGAAAATGCCTAATGAGTTGCGAAATTCGCAACAGGGTTCTATGGACTTGAATACTCTAAAGACGACCTTTACGTCGAAGGCTCGTTTTTGCCCGGAGTATATTGGGAATGATTGGATGTTGATGGAAGATTTCTATCAGACTTTGAATGATGAGTTGCAGGGCAAAATTAGCGTTGGCCAAGTGAACTCGTTTGCGGAGTTATTTAACATATCTAGGGTTTCGAATCTTATTCACAATCGAAGGTTAGGGAGCTTTCAAGTAAGAGGAGGGTTGATTCGTATGGTGCTCCAAGTAAGAAAACTAAGGGCGCAAGTGCGAGTATGGGTAATGTGGAGAAAGGTTCGACGAGTTCTCATGCGCCAAGATGTTTCAATTGTGGCGTCAGGGGCCACAAGTTATGGGAGTGCACAATGCCGAGGAGTGATGACGGGATGTGCTACTATTTCCATAAGGAGGGACATCGCAAGCCGGATTGTCTTGAGTTGGCGGCGGCGAATGCCGCAAGGAGACGTTGAGGTACGTTTCATTTTAATAAATATGTCCTTTGAATATTTATTTATGTGCTTATGCGTCGGATTTGTTAAATGCATTGTGTTGTGCATGATATTGTTATGGGTGACGTTCCTAATGGAATTACCCTATGGTGAAGTTTTGATTGGCGGGCGAAGGGCGTAAGACTTGGTGCAACCAAGCATTCATTGGTATTCGAGAAATGTTTCTACCAAGCCATGCGTATGGGCGTTGGTGTTCGGATGTTAGAGCGTGTTCGCTCTCGTGTTGATGTGGATGGACCGTGAGGTTCGTCGGGTGAATGAAACCCTTGAGATCGAGTGTTTTGAATCTCGATTTATGATTGGTGCAGGAGTCTACGTGACGCAACGATAGGTGCCTCTTTTATACCTACTAGCTTGATGTTCGACTCCGATAGGCGTTGTGGTTACATTGTACTTAGAGTACCGGAGAGAATCCCTTAGTTACATGAGTGACTAGGCGAAATTTGACAAGCTAAAGCAATTGGATGATTCCGGGATTAAAGTTTGTATAATTTGCGGAACACTTTTCGTTCGAAGTGTTTTAAGGATTGGTCGAAATTCTTCGTATACTCAAGGTTGGAGCAAGATATGGTGATGGGTCGTGTGAACCCAATTATTGGTAAAGTCTACCTTTGGTAGCATTGTATGGACGTACAAGATGAGGTTTTGGAACGTAGTTCCAAGTGGGGGAGTTACACTCCCGCACGAGGAGGTTTTAGTGTGATATTTCGGATGACGCCTTTAGTAGATCCGAAATTTGTGTCGGGACCTAGTTTTGGTCGATTTGTGGTAGAATACAATTTCGATTAAATTGTACTTATGGTTTTAGATGTAAATTATCACCGAGGTGATAGTGTGGTAATCTCGTTGAGAGATAATGGACGTGTTTGACGAGCAAGGTGAAATCCCTCGGCTAAGGGATGTGTGTGTCGGATTCTCTTATAGAGAATTATTGTTTTGTGCCTATGTTCGATGTAGGTGGTTCTTGCTCGATTGTGTGAATGGTTAGTGGTATCCGTTAGGATTCACTATGGCGTAACAGAGCGCGGTGTTACGCTACTCGTTGTTCGAGGCCAAAAAGGGCGTTGATTGGTGAAGCATGACCTTCGGGGTCCGCTGACTTCATCATGAGTGTAGTGTCGATGTGCTAAGACACCACTCGTTGGTTTGATGGGCATGTGGAATTGTCACGGTGTTCAAGACACCACATTGTCATGTGGGTGAATTAGTCGCGGTGTTTAAGACATCACCCGAGGAATTAGTGTACGCGGTGTAAGTATACTAATGGATATTTGTGATGGGAGTAGTGTTATATCGGCATGGTATAACATTATCGGGAAATGCGAGTACCGGTGGTAAATGCGAGTACCATTCCTTGTGTGTTGTTTGGGACGTGAATATCGTGTTGTTCGTATTCACAATGTTTCGGGTTGTACGATTGTCCCTGTTGGTTGGACTCATAGTTTGAGGTAGTGAATGTCGGGTAGTTCGGATTCACTAAGGCTCGGGTTGTACGGCTGAAATGCCCCGTTCATATTAATTATAAACGTTTCATATTAATTGGTTTCTTTGCGAGATTTTGACCTCTATATGAGACGTTTTTCAAATCTTGCATTTGTTTTTAAAAACAACCATAACCTTTATTATTGAATAAAGGTCTTAATGACATAATTTAGATTGTCTATCAAAGACAATCTCCTCAAATAAATAAGTTTTTACACAACCCATTACAATATGATCAAATATATTACAACAAATACTCCGAATGCAAGTTTAAACAATATAAACAATTATGCCGACTCCAAATCTTGACCTTGGGTTGGCATACGACAGCGGAAGCGTTTTTAATATTCACCTGAGAATAAACATGCTTAAAACGTCAACAAAAATGTTGGTGAGTCATAGGTTTAATTTCTATATAATAATCATAACATTTAATAAGCCACAAGATTTCATTTAATTAAATGCACAGGATCATTACAACTGCAAAAATCATTCATACGATGAGTCGCCTGGTAACCGACCTTAACATAGAGCGCTTAAGATATCTGGCATCATACATTCCACTATTCAAATATATGACAAGAACCCTTCGAAGTACTAAAGCATTTCCACTATTCGAAAACGGGGGTGGTTGGTGCCTGTAGATCTACCTTTAGGATTCGCGTCAATTAGTGTTTTTCACTAATTCTTAGGTTACCAAGCATAATAATAATAAGTACAGATATCCGGTATAACAAAATAATCGTAGAATGTAGTTCCATAAACTTGTGCTTATTTTGTAAAACATTTATAAATTTTGCATGTATTCTCATCCCAAAATAATTTAGATAGTAAAAATGGGACTATAACTCACTTGTGATGATTTCCGAATAGATGGTGATAAGACTTGGCCTTTTGACAAATTCACGAACCTAATAATAATATTTTTGTGTCAAGATATATATATATATATATATATATATATAAATATATATATATATATATATATATATATATATATATATATATATATAATTAATATTCCATACTTATGATACTTGTGATAATTTTAATTGTCCATTGTTAGTAGTCCAACGTTCGTAGTCCAATAGTCCAACAGTATATATATATATATATATATATATATATATATATATATATATATATATATATATATATATATATATATATATATATATATATATATATAATGCGTATATTGTGTTAGAATTCACTAACACTATAATATATTTGTAACATCCTGCATTTTTCCGTTAAATTATTTTAACGCCCGTCTTTTTATTTCAATAATATCCTTCGTAACTAGATTCGTATCCTCCGCTAGCTAACATTCTTAATATTTTTTTTGTTATTGGATTATAACGTCTCCCGTACTCTCGTGTAATTTAAAATAATTCGTTTGGTTAATTCCCGCACCCGACTACAAACTTGAGGGACTAATCTTGCCACTCGGGCAAACTTGACTAACTAGTAACTCCTCACCACCACACACTTCATTTCATCACCTCCTTCCTCTTTTTCTTTCTTCCCTTTTATGATCTCAAACACCTAAACCATTGATTCATCATCTAAATTCGGATTTGGAAGCTAACATCAAAACAAATTACATATTTGGAATCCTCTCTTCATCCTCTACAATTTGATACCAATTTCACCTCCTTTGGGTAACTTTCTAAAATCACTAGATTTTGTGTTCTTGATGTTTTGAATTATAAAAGTGTTAATTAGTGTCTATGGCTCGTGTATAACATGAATATATATTTTGTTTGTTCGATTTGTTGTTTTGAGTAACTAGTTTGAACACTTGAAAATGGGTTTGCTTAATCTTTGATTTTGGAAGATTAAATGTTGTTAAATTGTTAAAGTTCATGTTTTAATTGTGTTACTAGTATCACTAGCTTCATTTTGATGTGTAGGTTGATTTGTAAAACTTCAAAAACATGATTAATGATTTTGTGATTCTTGATTAGGGTTTGATCATTCTTGAGATGAACTTTTTGATGCTTGAATGCCATGAAATGTTAATTGTTAGTGTTTAGTTGTAATGCATGTTTCATTACCTTCAAAACGGCATATCATATGTGTGAATTGGATTCCCGAAACTTAAAATGCATTTTGTGAACTTGAAACTTGAAAATGGACTTTAAATGATCACATGATGAGAAATCGGTTATTGAAAATGATGTTTTGTTTGATGAAACATGTTTAGTTATGTTCCTTGTCAAAAGAGCTTTCCAACGATATAAGATACGAGTTCTAAGTGTTTACGGTTTGTGTTTTGTGTTTGTTTGAGTTTTGATTTGGGACTTAGACAATTGAGCCTGACCAGATACCAGCACCCGTTAAGTGCCGCAGCGCGGCGATCCTTGTCGCGGCGCGACAATAGGCACAGTTTTAATTCTGTCTTTCTTGTCCAAAACACGAAAAATGTTTGATAGTCTATGGACCTCCGATTCACATGTAACTTGTTCTAACATGCTTATATATGAATAAAAACCTCAGAAAAATAGTTCGAGACCCGACCCGAACGCGTTGACTTTTTCGTTGACTTTGACCCGACCAAAGTTTGACTTTTGTCAAACTTAACCAAATGATTATGCAATCTTTCTAACATGATTCTATACTTGTATCTTGCATGAAACTTGACAATTTGATTCACATGCTACATAATCGATTCATAACAAGCCATAGAACTAATTGAACATCTTTGACCGATCGTGTTTACAGTTATTGATACAACCCTATTTGTTTAGGTTAAGACTAGCGTTGTACTTGGTACGTTACTTGTTGAAGTGTCTCTGTACTCTTGCAATCAAGGTGAGATCATAGTCACACTTTTACTCTTTTGAACTTACATTTGGGATGAGAAAACATAAACATTTCTTTTTAACTAATTGAACACAAGTAGAGGAAAACAAACATTCTACATACGAGTTTAGAACAAAATCCTCAATTTGATTATCATTAGTTACTCTTGCAGTGTGTAAGTGTAGGCGTGAACTTATGTTGTATGGCCATATGGGTTTGACAAACCCTCATCTCGGACGGTTCGCTACCGTCTACGGATGAAATATATTTTCGAGAAACAGTGTTGTTCTAGCACTATTAATGGGGTTCAACGGACGGAATGTTAAGCCTTGATAATTGGGTGCTCGTGAATATTAACTTTTAGAATGTACTACTATTTCATAAATGTTGCAAATCTTGTGGTTCGACTTACTTTTACTCACTTACTTACTTAAACCTATGATTTCACCAACGTTTTCGTTGACAGATTTCTATGTTTTTCTCAGGTCTTTGAATGATATGTGAAACATGCTTCAGCTCATTATTTTGATACTTGCATTGGATGTCGAGTATATGTGCATACATGGAGCGTCTTTTGACTTTCTTTAAAACAGTGTCGCATAGGTTTCACTTGTACTTATAACTTGTAACGAAACTTTTGGTTGAACAATTCTTGTAAAATTTGAAACAATCTTTACTTTAAAATGAATGCGACATATCTTTGGTCAAATGTTATTTTAAAGACCTACGACCACGTAACGGGACCCAAGTAGTCGACGCCGTCAAATGACGATTTTGTCGGGTCGCTACAAGTGGTATCAGAGCTTTGGTTGTAGGGATTTAGAGTTCATTGGTGTCAACCCCGAGTCATAGGGTACATTAGTGAATCTAGACTACAACCGGCATATAGACTTGAAGTAGGAATTACTTGACTAATTGTGCATTTATACTCGAACGTTTCTACTCATAACTAACTCTTGCTTCATCTTAATCTCACGTTGTTTAAATTGATTGACACGCCACCTTGACTTTATAGAATAATGTCGAATGCACATATGAATCAGGGTAATATAATTGCCGAGATTATATTACGGTGACTCATATGAACGTTCTGACATTACGACATAAAGAATTTAAGGCGAGTCAAGGAAGATTTTCTCTTCATCATTATTCCATATCACGATTAGTTTTGTTAAGAATACTAAGCAACGATATTCTTGTGTCATGAAGGGACAATGGCTCACCAAGGTCAATACAATACTCTTCCCAAAACTCTCGAATAAACCCTTCAAAGGATGATAGCCACCGCCGTGGGGGAGGCCGTGGCCGATCACTTCTCCAACAACAACAATCATAGAGCCGGTGATTTTAACGAGGGGTACTCCTACAAAAACTTCATGGGATACAAAACTCCCACTTTCGATGGAACCGGGGGACCGGTTGCTCTCACCTGATGGTTCGAGAAAACGGAAGCCGTTTTTAACATAAGCGATTGTCAGGACCAAGATAAGGTCAAGTTTTCCACCCTCACTCTTACCGGTATTGCTCTCTCATGGTGGAACACGTATGTACAATCAGTGGGTATCGATGAAGCCCTTACACTCTCTTGGACCGAATTAAGAGAAAGAATGATCACCGAATACTTCCCGTGCAAAGAGACTCGAAGGATTGAACAGGGTCCAAACAATTTAAAAATAGCCCAAAATGACCTCGAGACTTATAATCAACGGTTTGCCGAACTAACCTCAATTTGTCCAAACCTCAGGGCTCCCGGGCCCCAAGGAGTTGAGTTTTACATGGATGGCCTCCCTAAGAGCATTCCACATGGGGTAATGCCATCAAGACCCGCCGACCTACAAGAAGCTGTGATGATAGCCCGCCGCTTTATAAAAATGGTGGACGAAATTGAAGCGCCGGCACCAACGGCCGAGGACCAACCGGATAACAACAAAAGAAAATGGGAAGCCTCTCCATCAAATAACCACAACCACAACGACTCCACCAAGAAGCCTTTCACCATCGGCGGCAGGAAAAGTTATGCCAGAACTCGACCTTTTTGCAACAAGTGCCACAAACATCATTATGGCGGATGTAGCAAACCATTATGCAACAAGTGCCACAACTGTCATTTCGGTAGATGTGGCAAACCATTTTGCATCAAGTGTCAAAGAAGTGGCCATATGGCCCATGTTTGTAAGAGTACCGTTACCGTCACTCAAAAGACGCCCAATGCGCCAAAAGCGGTTGTTTGTTTCGAATGTGGCCAACCGGGTCATTATAGGAATGCGTGCCCAAAGAAGAAAGCTGACCCCAACGCACGCGGCCGAGCTTCCAACATTTGCACCGAGGGAGCCCGATATGACAACTAGTCACGGGTACGTTTCTTCTCAACCACCTTATATTTCATGTTTATTTGATTCGGGTACCGTTAGACGTTTTATAACCAAGGATTTGACTCGTACCCCTTTGCACTCCACCACTCCCCCTAGGCACTACTTATGCCATTCAAGTGACCAACGGAAAACTATTTATCGTAGAATGTACATAAACTTTTGGGTAACAATTTCGTGTGTATTCCAAATCGACCTCCCTTCCGGTTATCAACAATTGAGGGTCAAGGGAGAAGATGCCTTCTAAACCGCTTTCCGAACTCGCTACGATAGTTGTAAATCTCTCTTAGTACCGTTCAGTTATTCTAAGGCTCCGTCTGTATTCATAAACCTCCGGAACCGCGTGTGCAAACTTATCTAGACAATTTCGTTACCATACTTATAATTGGTGACTAAACCTATTCAAACGAAGAAGAAAACGAACAACGTCTCCGACTTATGCTCAAACTCTTGAGAAAAGAGAAACTCTATACCGAATTCTCCAAGTGAGAATTTTGGTTAAACGAAGTTTAATTCTTAGGCCATGTTGTTGGTAGTCAAGGTATTGCAATAAGTCTCACAATCGGAACCACACGAAATCAGGAAACCCTCACGACTCTGACTTGTATTCGTAAAATCTTAGATCTCGCCGGTTGTTACCGAAAAATTTATTTCCGACTTTTCACGTGTTGCACGACCTTTAACCTCGTTAACTCACTAAGG
Organism: Rutidosis leptorrhynchoides; assembly: GCF_046630445.1. Taxonomy (NCBI): domain Eukaryota; kingdom Viridiplantae; phylum Streptophyta; class Magnoliopsida; order Asterales; family Asteraceae; genus Rutidosis; species Rutidosis leptorrhynchoides. The sequence goes on from NC_092335.1 coordinate 196,116,465, forward strand.
AAAACTTAAACCTCTACGTGCCTGAATCTTGAACGTGAGTATTCACACCAACCTTACTAGCTTAACTCGTATAGCACATAACGGAACTCAATATGGAAATATTTCTACATGAAGAGGCATACTCTCTCGACACGAAATAAAGGAAACTGAAATTCGTTATTTAGCACGAAGAATTTGAAATACTTAATTATGGATCCGATCAATTTTCTCGTCATCACGTACCACATTACATAACTATGTTATTTCACCGTTACCGTCTGATATTACTGGAACTTAAGGTAACACACAATCCCAAGATGCTTCTTTCTTCTTTGACTTATCGTCCTCATGCTCCTGATACGGCCAACTACCACTCAACCCCGAACTATACAACTACGTGTACTATCTCATTTCCCCACCCAGTCCCAACATTTGACCACTAGATGCGCGATATGGCTACCTCAAGGTATAAACTCACCCTGATCTAAGTCCTCATTTCACTCCTATCTTTTTTGCTCGTACTTTAGTATAAGGAAATCTTTTATTGTAAATTCTCCATGGAGGGAGAGACTCTTCACGTTACACTGGTATTTTACCATAAGGGTGAATAGTCCTAACGAATGTTTCCAGAAACCGATAAGAAACTTGCTCTAGCGAACGTTTTCAAATCGATAAATCTTCCGCGGTGCGGGAATCCTTGAGAAACAGAAACTTGTCCCAACCAATGTTCCGAACCCTAACTAACTTGTTCGAGCATATCTTAAGAAATTCTTTTCCAACACGGTGTACCATTGTCAATTATTCCGGATCGAAATACCCGTTTCACTTCTAGGGTTACAAGAAGCCTTAGGAACACGTTTAGACATGAGTACCGCGTATCATCCACAAACTGACAGACCAAACAAACGTACGATTTACATCTTGGAAAGACATGTTACAAACTTGTATTGTCGCCTTTAGTTGATCCCTCTTACAACAGTAGTTACCACTCGTGTATTAACGCCGCTCTCTTGAAAACCTTACATCACCACAAGTGTTATTCTCCTATTTCGTTGGACCGAAGTAGATGACAAGCAAATCATCAGATCCGACATCATTTAATAAATAACCATTGAGATAGTTCAGGTCCGAGAAGGGCTCAAGACGACCCGTAGTCGCCAAAAGGGCTATACCGATATTCGACGTAAACCTCTCAAATCCCAAGTCAGTAAACGTGTAATATTGAGAACCACACCTTGGGAAGGTGAAATCCGTTTCGAGAATCAGGGAAAGTTAAACCCACGATATGTTAATCCTTTTGAAACCTTGGGGCGTACTGAAACCGCTTCCTACCGTTTAGAACTTCCGACTCAAGTAAGTTCCCCTTTACCCTACGTTCCATGTAACAAACTTAGAGACGTGTCCTGTGGAACAGGAACATGCTACTCTTCTAGATAAACTTACCATCGATGAAAAACTTCTCTTCGTAGAAAGACCGGTTGAAATTATGGATCGAAAATCAAGCCTTAATACAACGTGAAATCCCGAATGTCAAAGTTCATGAGAACGCCCAAGGATGTATCTACACTTATTCATAGCATTGACAATGTAAGGTATCGAGTAAGAAACAACGACTATTACTTACAACTAAATTTCGCGACGAAATTTCTTTTAAGGTGTGGGTAATGTAACATCCCGCATTTTTCCGTTAAATTATTTTAACGCCCGTCTTTTTATTTCAATAATATCCTTCGTAACTAGATTCGTATCCTCCACTAGCTAACATTCTTAATATTTTTTTTTGTTATTGGATTATAACGTCTCCCGTACTCTCGTGTAATTTAAAATAATTCGTTTGGTTAATTTCCGCACCCGACTACAAACTTGAGGGACTAATCTTGCCACTCGGGCAAACTTGACTAACAAGTAACTCCTCACCACCACACACTTCATTTCATCACCTCCTTCCTCTTTTTATTTCTTCCCTTTTATGCTCTCAAACACCTAAACCATTGATTCATCATCTAAATTCGGATTTGGAAGTTAACATCAAAACAAATTACATATTTGGAATCCTCTCTTCATCCTCTACAATTTGATACCAATTTCACCTCCTTTGGGTAACTTTCTAAAATCACTAGATTTTGTGTTCTTGATGTTTTGAATTATAAAAGTGTTAATTAGTGTCTATGGCTCGTGTATAACATGAATATATGTTTTGTTTGTTCGATTTGTTGTTTTGAGTAACTAGTTTGAACACTTGAAAATGGGTTTGCTTAATCTTTGATTTTGGAAGATTAAATGTTGTTAAATTGTTAAAGTTCATGTTTTAATTGTGTTACTAGTATCACTAGCTTCATTTTGATGTGTAGGTTGATTTGTAAAACTTCAAAAACATGATTAATGATTTTGTGATTCTTGATTAGGGTTTGATCGTTCTTGAGATGAACTTTTTGATGCTTGAATTCCATGAAATGTTAATTGTTAGTGTTTAGTTGTAATGCATGTTTCATTACCTTCAAAACGGCATATCATATGTGTGAATTGGATTCTCGAAACTTAAAATGCATTTTGTGAACTTGAAACTTGAAAATGGACTTTAAATGATCACATGATGAGAAATCGGTTATTGAAAATGATGTTTTGTTTGATGAATCATGTTTAGTTATGTTCCTTGTCAAAAGAGCTTTCCAACGATATAAGATACGAGTTCTAAGTGTTTACGGTTTGTGTTTTGTTTTTGTTTGAGTTTTGATTTGGGACTTAGACAATTGAGCTTGACCAGGTACCTGCACCCGTTAAGTGCCGCGGCGCGGCGATCCTTGTCGCGGCGCGACAATAGGCACAGCTTTAATTCTGTCTTTCTTGTCCAAAACACGAAAAATGTTTGATAGTCTATGGACCTCCGATTCACATGTAACTTGTTCTAATATGCTTATATATGAATAAAAACCTCAGAAAAATAGTTCGAGACCCGACCCGAATGCGTTGAATTTTTCGTTGACTTTGACCCGACCAAAGTTTGACTTTTATCAAACTTAACCAAATGATTATGCAATATTTCTAACATGATTCTATACTTGTATCTTGCATGAAACTTGACAATTTGATTCACATGCTACATAATCGATTCGTAACGAGCCATAGGACTAATTGAACATCTTTGACCGATCGTGTTTAAAGTTATTGATACAACCCTATTTGTTTAGGTCAAGACTAGCGTTGTACTTGGTACGTTACTTGTTGAAGTGTCTCTGTACTCTTGCACTCAAGGTGAGATCATAGTCCCACTTTTACTCTTTTGAACTTACATTTGGGATGAGAAAACATAAACATTTCTTTTTAACTAAGTGAACACAAGTAGAGGAAAACAAACATTCTACATACGAGTTAGAACAAAATCCTCAATTCGATTATCATTAGTTACTCTTGCAGTGTGTAAGTGTAGGCGTGAACTTATGTTGTATGGCTATATGGGTTTGACAAACCCTCATCTCGGACGGTTCGCTACCGTCTACGGATGAAATATATTTTCGAAAAAACAGTGTTATTCTAGCACTATTAATGGGGGTTCAACGGACGGAATGTTAAGCCTTGATAATTGGGTGCTCGTGAATATTAACTTTTAGAATGTACTACTATTTCATAAATGTTGCAAATCTTGTGGTTCGACTTACTTTTACTCACTTACTTACTTAAACCTATGATTTCACCAACGTTTTCGTTGACAGATTTCTATGTTTTTCTCAGGTCTTTGAACGATATGTGAAACATGCTTCCGCTCATTATTTTGATACTTGCATTGGATGTCGAGTATTTGTGCATACATGGAGCGTCTTTTGACTTTCTTTAAAACGGTGTCGCATAGGTTTCACTTGTACTTATAACTTGTAACGAAACTTTTGGTTGAACAATTCTTGTAAACTTTGAAACAATCTTTACTTTGAAATGAATGCGACATATCTTTGGTCAAACGTTATTTTAAAGACCTACGACCACGTAACGGGACCCAAGTAGTCGACGCCGTCAAATGACGATTTTGTCGGGTCGCTACAATATTGTCTTAATATAATAAGACACATAATATGTATATTGTCTGAAGCAATCCGCGACCCATTGTATACATGTCTCAGGCTCGATCACAACTCAAAGTATATAATATTTTGGAATCCACTTCGACCCACAGCTAACTCGAAATTACTGCCAATGGTGTTTTATAGTTCACTCCAATAATATATATAGAAGAAATCAAAATGATATGTCAAAACGCTGTATACGGATCCACGGTGATCAAGTCATATATATATATATATATGGTGTCTTACGATCTTTATTAAGACTATAATATATTGTTATAGAACTTAATCACGACTATTATAAATTGTATTTTCATAAGTTTGGGAACAAGACATGTATAAATACATGTAGGATAAAAGGTAAGTTAGCTAGGATAAGGTTAGCATCCATTTTTATTAATCAAAACTGTAGCTAAAAACAAGCAAAAATATCCAATTTTGTTTTACCCATAATTTCTTCGTTACAAATCCGTTTTGAGTGATTCGAGTTGCCATGATTTCGTATCGAACTCAACATTATTAATTTTAACAGAAAAAGTATAAGTTTATAGTCAAAAATACAGCTTAGGTGTCAAATAAGAGAAGATAGTCATATCCGTCGTAAGAATGACATCTTGATGACCCTTTTGAAAAACATACTTCCACTTAGAGTTTAACCATGGATTTTGGATATATTTCATATCCATATAAAATAAGATTTTTCACCAAAGGAAACCTTTTAATTCAAAGTTTAAGATAGGTTTTTAAAATTAAACCCAAAACAGCCCCCGATGATCTATGACGGCGTATGTTAAGTTTTTAAGGTGTTCTTTGTGTTTACAAGTTTTATATCCTTATGTTAGCTTGACATACTGTCATAATACATGTGTTGAAGCATTTTAAAAGTCAAGTTAGAAGGATTAAATTTGTTTTTGAACAAGTTTATAATTAATCTAAACTATGTTCTTGTTGTTGTAAGTTATAAACTCATAATAAGATAGCTATATGGATATGAATCGAAAAAGATTATGAATAAGGTGACTAACTCAAATTAAATGAACAGAGTTGCTGAGAAAATATGATGATAATCGTGTGATCAAAGATATACTTGATGGCTTGTAATCCTTGGAGTAGAATCGTAGAATGAACAAAAGTTCGAATAAGATTTCTATCTTGAATTAAGATAGTTATAAGTATATGAATTGAACCAAAGCTTATATATGATTCTTACCTTGATAAAGAGGAGTAGATAAGTTAACAAAGTGTTCTTGAAGCTAGTTTATGATCAAAGTGAATGAAGATTTTCTAGTACTTGAAGTATGTGTGTTTAAAGAGTGTTTAAAGAGTAAGAAATGGAGAGAATACTTGGAGTTCTTGTGTGTGAATATTATGAGAGTGAAGGTAAGTTAAATAGCTGATATGAATGAGTAAAAATAGTGTTAAAATTCGTGGTTCATGCATATGGTTAAGAGACTTTATCAAAATTTGGAATATAGCATAATAATGCAAACTAGAAGTTAAATGTTGGTTCCCACAAGTTTCCATCATGTTTATCCTTGTATTGTGACTCATAGGGCTGCTAAGGAGGCTATAATTGTTATTTCATATTGGTAAATACTCATAGTATTTAAGTATGGAAGCTGGGTATGATACGGGAGTAAATACCGAATGAATACGAATAGAATTCTTGATGGAATTGAATGAGATTATGAGTATAGCTATCTTTGTTGAGTATAAGTATGTTAGTATATATGTTTAAGTCCTTCAAAAGTGTATTAATACATATTAATACAATACATATACATACATTTTAATTTAGAAGTTATTACAACGTTAATCGTTATATATATATATATGTATATAATCTTGAAGTCTTTAAGTTAGTAATCTCATTTTATGTATATAACCAATTATTATTATATGTAATGAGATACTTAAATATCATTTTATCAAATCATAAGTATATATATATATCCATATATACATCATTATTTAATTATTTCGAGTTATGACGTTCGTGAATCTTCAGACAAACTGGGTGGCCAAACATTTGTATAAAATTCATTTTAAATAACCAAATCTTAATGAGTTTGATTGCTTAACATGTTGGAAACATTAATTATGTAAATATTAATCTTCTATATATTAGCGGAAAAATCCGGGTCGTTACATTACACACCCGTTAAATTAAATTTCGTCCCGAAATTTAGAATTGTACCTAGTTAACGTGCGATATCGGGAAACAAATGTGGGTACTTCAGCTTCATTTGGTCTTCTCGTTCCCAAGTAAATTCAGGTTCTCTATGAGCATTCCATCGAACCTTAACGATTGGTATCTTACTTTGTTTGAGTCGTTTGACCTCACGATCCATAATTTCGACGGATTCTTCGACGAAATTTAGTTTCTCGTCAATCTTAATTTCGTCTAAAGGGATAATGAGATCTTCGGTAGCTAGGCATTTCTTCAGGTTTGAAACATGAAAGGTGTTGTGAATCTTTTCTAATTGTGGAGGTAGCTCAAGTCGATAGGCCACCGGCCCAATGCGTTTTTCAATCTTGAATGGCCCAATGTATCTTGGGCTCAATTTCCCCCGCTTTCAAAAACGAATAACACCTTTCCAAGGTGATACCTTAAGAATAACCATATCACCCTCCTCAAACTCTAAAGGTTTTCTCCTAACATCTGCATAGCTCTTTTGTCGACTCCGGGCTATTTTCAATCGTTGCTGAATCTGAATGATTTTATCGGTGGTTTCTTGGATAATTTCTGGACCTGTAATCTGTTTATCCCCCACATCACTCCAAAAAATTGGAGACCTGCACTTCCTACCATAAAGTGCCTCGAATGGTGCCGCCTCAATACTAGAATGGTAGCTGTTGTTGTAGGAAAACTCAGCTAACGGTAGATGTCGATCCCAACTGCTTCCAAAATCAATAACACATGCTCGTAGCATGTCTTCGAGTGTCTGAATTGTTCTTTCACTCTGCCCATCAGTTTGTGGATGATAGACAGTACTTAAATCTAGACGAGTTCCCAATGCTTCGTGTAATGCCTGCCAGAATCTGGAAGTAAATTTGCTATCACAATCAGAGGTAATAGAGATTGGTATACCATGTCTAGAAACAACTTCTTTCAGGTATAATCGTGCTAATTTCTCTATACCATCCTCTTCTTTTATTGGCAGAAAGTGTGCTGACTTAGTAAGACGATCGACTATTACCCAAATCATATCATAACCACCTGCGGTTCTCGGTAACTTAGCAATGAAATCCATGGTAATATTTTCCCATTTCCATTCTGGGATTTCAGGTTGTTGGAGCAGATCCGATGGTTTCTGATGTTCAGCTTTGACTTTAGAACAAGTCAAACATGCTCCTACATATGTGGCTATATCGGCCTTCATTCCTGGCCACCAAAAGTTTCTCTTGAGGTCTTGGTACATTTTCCCCGTTCCGGGATGTATTGAATATCTGGTTTTATGTGCTTCATCTAGTACCACTTTCATCAAATCCCCATTCTTTGGTACCCAAATTCTTTCAGCTAAATAACTGGTTTCGTCTTCCCGAATATTAAGCTGTTTTTCTAATCCTTTGGGTATTTCCTTTCTAAAAATTCCTTCCATCAAAATCTCCTGTTGTGCCTCTTTTATTCGAGTAGTAAGATTAGTATGAATAATCATGTTCATAGCTTTTACTCGAATAGGTTCTCTTTCCTTTCGACTCAAGGCATCGACTACCACATTAGCTTTCCCCGGGTGGTAACGAATTTCACAATCATAATCATTTAACAGCTCAACCCACCTACGCTGCCTCATATTTAGTTGCTTTTGATTTAAAATATGTTGGAGACTTTTGTGGTCGGTGTATACAATAAACTTGACCCCATATAGATAATGTCTCCACATCTTTAATGCAAAACAACGGCGCCCAATTCCAGATCATGTGTGGTGTAGTTTTGTTCATGAATTTTGAGTTGTCGAGAAGCATATGCAATCACCTTCTTCTGTTGCATAAGAACACACCCAAAACCCATTCTTGATACGTCGCAGTAGATAACAAAATCTTCCATTCCGTCAGGTAACGATAAAATAGGTGCCTTAGTCAACTTCTTTTTCAACAATTGGAAGGCACCCTCTTGTTCGGAAGTCCGTTCATACTTTTTCTCCTTGTGTGTCAATGCAGTTAAAGGTTTGGCTACTCGGGAGAAATCTTGAATAAATCTCCTATAATAACCGGCTAAACCCAAAAATTGACGTATTTGCATTGGAGTTTTCGGGGTTTCCCAATTTTTGATGGCTTCGATCTTGGCGGGATCAACTTTGATTCCATTACTACTGACTACGTGGCTAAGAAATTGTACTTCATTTAACCAAAAATCGCACTTAGAGAATTTTGTATAAAGTTGTTCTTTTCTTAACAACTCTAATACAAGTCTCAAGTGTTGTTCGTGTTCTTGGTTATTCTTCGAATAGATAAGAATGTCATCAATAAAGACAATAAGAAACTTATCTAAATATGGACTACATACTCGGTGCATGAGATCCATGAAAACTGCGGGTGCATTGGTTAGACCGAATGGCATAACCATTTATTCGTAATGGCCATAACGAGTTCTGAAGGCTGTTTTTGGTATATCGGCTTCTTTAACCCTCAGTTGATGATAACCCGATCTTAAGTCGATTTTGGAGTATACGCTCGAACCTTGGAGTTGATCAAATAGGTCGTCGATTCGGGGTAAAGGGTATCGGTTTTTGATGGTTACTTTGTTCAGCTCACGGTAATCGATACACATGCGAAAAGACCCATCTTTCTTTTTAAGGAACAAAATTGGAGCTCCACATGGTGACGTACTCGGTCGGATAAAACCACGTTCTAATAATTCTTGTAGCTGACTTTGTAATTCTTTCATTTCGGTGGGCACAAGTCTATATGGAGCACGAGCTATTGGTGCGGCTCCTGGTACAAGATCTATTTGAAATTTAACGGATCGGTGTGGAGGTAGTCCCGGTAATTCATCCGAAAACACCTCAGGAAATTCTCTTGTAACAGGAACGTCATCGATTTTCTTTTCTTCTTTTTCAACCTTCTCGATGTGTGCTAGTATGGCATATCAACCTTTTCTTATTAGTTTGCGCGCCTTCAAACTACTAATAAGATTTAATTTGGCATTACCCTTTTCTCCGTACACCATTAAGGGTAACCCGTTTTCTCTCGGAATGCGAATCGCCTTCTGATGACAAACAACTTCGACTTTCACCTTGGACATCCAGTCTATTCCAATAATTACGTCGAAGCTTCCCAATTCCACCGGTATTAAATCAATTGCAAACGTTTCGCTAACTAAACTAATTTTTCGATTTCGGAAAATTTTATCAACCTTAATTAGTTTACCGTTTGCTACTTCAACTATACACTTTTTATCCAAAGGCGTTAACGGGTAATTTAATTTGGCACAAAATTCTCTACTCATATAACTTCTATCGGCACCCGAATCAAATAAAACATAAGCAGGTGTATTGTTGATAAGAAACGTACCCGTAACAAGCTCCGGGTCTTCCTGTGCTTTCTCCCCATTAATGTTGAAGGCTCTCCCACGGCCTTACCTATTTCCATTCCTGCACTGGTTTATGGTATGGCCCGGTTTTCCACATCCATAGCAAACACTGCAGTTATTATTTGTTACGCCATTATTTACTCCTTTGTTTCTATTTGGTCCGTAGACTTCATACTTTGTCGCAATATGGCCATTCCTATTACACTTGGTACATAATTCTCTACAAAACCATTCTGGATGAAACGTATCACACCTGGGGCATATAGTTCTTTGCCTTTTGTTGTCGTTGTTGTTGTTGTTAGGGTTATTGTTGTTGAGTCGTTTGTTGTTGTTATTGTTGTGATTGGGATTGTTGTTGTTGTTATTATTATTGGGATGGTTGTTGAGGTTATTGTTGCGGTTGTTGTTGCGATTATTGTTATTGTTGGGGTGGTTGCGATTGTTGTTGTAGTTGTTGTTTTGATTGTTGTTGTTGTACTGGTGACCCTGATCACTGCTTTCCTCCCGCTTTCTTTTTCCCTGTTTCATTATGGCCTCCTCGGCCGCTTCTTTCTTTATCCTTCCTGTAATTTAGCCTATCAATTTGTGGGCTATACGGCTCGCTTTCTGCATTGTTGCAGGGTCGTTAGCACCTACATGCTCTTGGATTCGTTCCGGCAACCCTTTTATGAATGCTTCAATTTTTGCTTCTTCGTCCTCAAATGCTCCAGGACACATTAAAGCCAGTTCATTGAAACGTCGCTCGTAGGTAGTGACATCTAACCCTTGGGTTGTCAGTGCTTTAAGCTCTGCCTTGAGCTTGTTGATTTCGGTTCTGGGACGGTACTCTTCCGTCATCATGTGCTTGAAAGCGGACCATGGAAGTGCGTAGGCGGTATTCTGTCCTAAGTAATCCATGTAGGTATTCCACCATGTCAAAGCAGTACCCCTGAAAGTATGTGTGGCATACTTAACTTTATCCTCTTCTGCGCAGTTGCTGATTGCGAACACGGCTTCAACCTTCTCTGTCCACCGCTTTAGTCCAACGGGTCCTTCAGTTCCTTCAAACTCATTGGGTTTGCAGGCCATAAAAGCTTTATAGGAACATCCTACCCGGTTGCCATTGTTTCCTCCACTGCTGGAACCTGATTGGTTATTGTTGTTCATTGCATTCACCACTGCAGCCATATTTGCAGTGAAAGCTTGAAGTTCTTCTGTGTTCAATTGTTGTTGTCTAGTAGCTGGAGGAGCCATTTCCTTCAAAAATAGCCGACTGAGTTAATCATATAGAATTTTAGAAGTAGCCAAAAAGTATTTTGTAGCTTAATATGAACTTATTATTATAAAAGTCTTTTCTTCATATTAGCGTTTTATAACTATACTAATGTTCATACTTAGCAGTTAACACACAAATTAACTACTAAAATTCTAATATGAAAAACTATGGTAAGTTATTACGTTACTACGTAATAATAAGTTGAAATAATAATAATAATAAACCTTCCATGCTTATTCTTATTATTATACAATCATAAGGAAAATTACATTGCAGATTTTCTTACAAACTTAAACACACAATATAATACATATTATACAATGCATGGAATACAGGATAGCTGCCGATGGTTCAAGAACGGCGAGATCTCTTAGATGTTGACGTTGTTTTTTTCTCGACCAAACGCTTGGATTTTCATTTGGATAGTTCTTTTTCCAATTCCTCCCAATTGGTTCTTTCGGCTAATTGTTTGGGAGCAAAACCAACAGTCGTTATACGAGCGGTCATTTTATAAACTGGTCTCTTAGGTGGTTCAGGTGGATGATCACAAACATTTTGGGTCATAATAGGTTCATCGGGTTTGGGATCGGGTATAACAGCCAAAGATTTTCCCAAATTACGTTGTGGTTCGGTAATTTCCACAACTTCTTCAGGATCCTCTTCTTCGGGTTCCTCTTCGGGATCTTCTTCTGGATCCTCTTCTGGAACCTCTACTCGCAATTGTGAATCTTCCCAATTTTTCCAACAATTTTCCACTTTAATGGTAGCACCAAAAGTTAACTTTTCCGTTGGTTCATAAGTCGTATGCTTTGACTCAGCTTCCTTATTACTTGATAAGTAAATGAAATCTGAATCACTGGAGATGCTTATATGATCGGATGAAGTCATCTATCACATAATAGCAGGCACGTTAAGAGAATGATATATCTTATAATATTTATATGTTAATAATCTTATGTTTCCAACAATTATATTAAGCAATCATTTTTAAAATAATTACGGTCGAAGTCCAGGCTCACTAATGCATCAAAAATCAGTTAGACACACTAATGAAAAATTTTCTGATTCTCTAAGACCAACGCTCAGATACCAACTGAAATGCCCCGTTCATATTAATTATAAACGTTTCATATTAATTGGTTTCTTTGCGAGGTTTTGACCTCTATATGAGACGTTTTTCAAATCTTGCATTCGTTTTTAAAAAACAACCATAACTTTTATTATTGAATAAAGGTTTTAATGACATAATTTAGATTGTCTATCAAAGACAATCTCCTCAAATAAATAAGTTTTTACACAACCCATTACAATATGATCAAATATATTACAACAAATACTCCGAATGCAAGTTTAAACAATATAAACAATTATACCGACTCCAAATCTTGACCTTGGGTTGGCATACGACAGCGGAAGCATTTTTAATATTCACCTGAGAATAAACATGCTTAAAACGTCAACAAAAATGTTGGTGAGTCATAGGTTTAATTTCTATATAATAATCATAACATTTAATAAGCCACAAGATTTCATTTAATTAAATGCGCAGGATCATTACAACTACAAAAATCATTCATACGATGAGTCGCTTGGTAACCGACCTTAATATAGAGTGCTTAAGATATCTGGCATCATACATTCCACTATTCAAATGTATGACAAGAACCCTTCGAAGTACTAAAGCATTTCCACTATTCGAAAAAGGGGGTGGTTGGTGCCCGTAGATCTACCTTTAGGATTCGCGTCAATTAGTGTTTTTCACTAATTCTTAGGTTACCAAGCATAATAATAATAAGTACAGATATCCGGTATAACAAAACAATCATAGAATGTAGTTCCATGAACTTGTGCTTATTTTATAAAACATTTATAAATTTTGCATGTATTCTCATCCCAAAATAATTTAGATAGTAAAAATGGTACTATAACTCACTTGTGATGATTTCCGAATAGATGGTGATAAGACTTGGCCTTTTGACAAATTCACGAACCTAATAATAATATTCTTGTGTCAAGATATATATATAGAATTAATATTCCATACTTATGATACTTGTGATAATTTTAATTGTCCATTGTTAGTAGTCCAACGTTCGTAGTCCAATAGTCCAATAGTCCAACAGTATAAATATATATATAAATATAAATGTGTATATTGTGTTAGAATTCACTAACACTATAATATATTGTCTTAATATAATAAGACACATAATATGTATATTGTCTGAAGCAATCCGCGACCCATTGTATACATGTCTCAGGCTCGATCATAACTCAAAGTATATAATATTTTGGAATCCACTTCGACCCACAGCTAACTCGAAATTACTGCCAATGGTTTCTTATAGTTCGTTCCAATAATATATATAGAAGAAATCAAAATGATATGTCAAAACGCTGTATACGGATCCACGGTGATTAAGTCATATATATATATATATGGTGTCTTACGATCTTTATTAAGACTATAATATATTGTCGTAGAACTTAATCACGACTATTATAAATTGTATTTCCATAAGTTCGGGAACAAGACATGTATAAATACATGTACGATACAAGGTAAGTTAGCTAGGATAAGGTTAGCATCCATTTTTATTAATCAAAACCGTAGCTAAAAACAAGCAAAAATATCTAATTTTGTTATACCCATAATTTCTTCGTTACAAATCCGTTTTGAGTGATTCGAGTTGCCATGGTTTCGTATCGAACTCAACATTATTAATTTTAACAGAAAAAGTATAATTTTATAGTCAAAAATACAGCTTAGGTGTCAAATAAGAGAAGATAGTCATATCTGTCGTAAGAACGACATCATGATGACCCTTTTGAAAAACATACTTCCACTTAGAGTTTAACCATGGATTTTGGATATATTTCATATCCATATAAAATAAGATTTTTACCAAAGGAAACCTTTTAATTCAAAGTTTAAGATAGGTTTTTAAAATTAAACCCAAAACAGCCCCCGATGATCTATGACGGCGTATGTTCAGTTTTTAAGGTGTTCTTCGTGTTTACAAGTTTTATATCCTTATGTTAGCTTGACATACTTTCATAATACATGTGTTGAAGTATTTTAAAAGTCAAGTTAGAAGGATTAAATTTGTTTGTGAACAAGTTTAGAATTAATCTAAACTATGTTCTTGTTGTTGTAAGTTATAAACTCATAATAAGATAGCTATATGGATATGAATCGAAAAAGATTATGAATAAGGTGACTACCTCAAATTAAATGAACAAAGTTTCTGAGAAAATAAGATGATAATCTTGTGATCAAAGATATCCTTGATGGCTTGTAATCCTTGGAGTAGAATCGTAGAATGAACAAAAGTTCGAATAAGATTTCTATCTTGAATTAAGATAGTTATAAGTATATGAATTGAACCAAAGCTTATATATGATTCTTACCTTGATAAAGAGGAGTATATGAGTTAACAAAGTGTTCTTGAAGCTAGTTTATGATCAAAGTGAATGAAGATTTTCTAGTACTTGAAGTATGTGTGTTTAAAGAGTGTTTAAAGAGTAAGAAATGGAGAGAATACTTGGAGTTCTTGTGTGTGAGTATTATGAGAGTGAAGGTAAGTTAAATAGCTGATATGAATGAGTAAAAAGAGTGTTAAAAGTCGTGGTTCATGCATATGGTTAAGAGACTTTATCAAAATTTGGAATATAGCATAATAATGCAAACTAGAAGTTAAATGTTGGTTCCCACAAGTCTCCATCATGTTTATCCTTGTCTTGTGACTCATAGGGCTGCTAAGGAGGCTATAATTGGTATTTCATATTGGTATATACTCATAGTATTTAAGTATGGAAGCTGGGTATGATACGGGTGTAAATACCGAATGAATACGAATAGAATTCTTGATGGAATTGAATGAGATTATGAGTATAGCTATCTTTGTTGAGTATAAGTATGTTAGTATATATGTTTAAGTCCTTCAAAAGTGTATTAATACATATTAATACAATACATATACATACATTTTAATTTAGAAGTTATTACAACGTTAATCGTTATATATATATATATATATATATGTATATAATCTTGAAGTCTTTAAGTTAGTAATCTCATTTTATGTATATAACCAATTGTTATTATATGTAATGAGATACTTAAATATTATTTTATCAAATCATAAGTATATATATATATATCCATATATACATCATTATATAATTATTTCGAGTTATGACGTTCGTGAATCGTCAGACAAACTGGGTGGCCAAACATTTGTATAAAATTCATTTCAAATAACCAAATCTTAATGAGTTTGATTGCTTAACATGTTGGAAACATTAATTATGTAAATATTATTCTTCTATATATTAGCGGAAAAATCCGGGTCGTTACAACGGCCATCCTCGGTTATACTATGTGGTGGAGGTTGTGAATATCAGTTTGCGCGTATTCATGATGACTCGGGTTGTGCAGTCATTTTGTTGTGGGAAATATGGATTGGGTTGGTGAATTTAGGGTTGTTGCGAATTCACTAAGGTTCGGGTTGTTTCGACCATCCTCCAGATGTGTTTAGGCTCGGGTTGTTTCGGCCATGCTGTGTGATCTATCGGTTGTTTCATACACCGATGGTGGGGTCGTAAGGACCATATTGTGTGATATGTTGGTTGTTTTATACACCAATGGTGGGGTCGTAAGGACCATGTTGTGTGATCTATTGGTTGTTTTATATGCCAATGGTGGGGTCGTGAGGACCATGTTGTGGGTTTAGTGATGTGACAGCCGTGCTTCGCTCACATGTTGTTACGGGTGTGACAATAGTCGATTTTGTACACCTTGGGATCTAGCGTTGCCATTGTCATTTTGGGCGCTATCGATTTTAGCCGTTTGCTTAGGGTGTTACGATAGTTGCGTATTGGTCGTATTGCACACTACAGAGGATGTTAAGTGGTAAGTGTTATCTGTTAGATTTCACTTCTATTTGGTCTTCATCGGTTAGATGGTTGACTTTAGTTTGGGATGTGGTTACTTTTAGCATTGTATTCGGTAAGGGTACGCTAAGGGATTGATATCTCGGTTCGAGATTGGTTGAGCCTTTCCCGATGTGAGGGATTGAGCATGGTTTTAGTGCTCGGATTGTGATTTGATAAATCACGAGCGACGATTTTTGTTGTTAAAAGGTGATTCGTTAGGAAGAGTTGCCTAGGAAAGTCGAATTGGGACTTGTGTTTGAAGACCGTTGAGTGAGGTCTGTTCGGGTAGGTGACGAAGATCACGAGGACGTGATCGATCCTAAGTGGGGGAGAGTTGTAAGACCCTGTTTCCATTTCAGTTGAACGGGACGCCGTCCAGGATTCGGGACGCCGTCCACAAAGAAGAGCTGGACGCCGTCCAATATTTGGGAAGCCGTCCAATTGGTCTGTCGGGCCAGCTGTGAGATTTTAAGATATTTAGAGGGGTATGTTGGTCTTTTCACTTGGTGGCCGGTTTTAAGCCACAAATGGGCAAAGGTTGAGCTCATTCAACCTTATCTTCACCAACAAAACACTCTCAACCATATTTAGAGAGAGAGAGTAAGGGTTTAGAGAGAGAGAGCTTGATTTGGAGAAGAAGGAGTCAGTTTCTCACAAAAGCTCGGATTCTAAAGTTGTTCATCTCGCTCCTAGCTACGTTTTTGTAGTTTTGGTAAGCTCAAACTCCGAATTTCAATTGTTAGATTTGATATTCAAGTTATGGTTTTGAGCTAGTTTGTTGTAAAACCCTCTTAGATGATGAAATGGGTTTATGGTGACTAGTTATTCTTGTCACTTAGCGGGTTTTGGGTTAGTTGATGTTTTGGCCATGATTAGGCTTTGATAATGGGTTTAATCACTAGGTTTAGTGATTATGGAAGTGTTGGAACACTTTTGGGTGTATTTGGTTGACTAATTTTGAAATGGGTCGAATTAGGGTTTTGGTGTCAAAATGGGTAAGACACGTGTTTAACACTTGTGTTCGGGTTTAAACGGTGTGTTAGGACCATTTTCACTCGTGTTAGTGAATGTTGGTTAGTTTGGGCGCGGTTTGTGCTTGGAAGTGCATTTGGGTCGAAATTGTACTAAGTGTCAATTGGGTTGGTTTGTAAGTCAACCCTAATTGTGTTGTGTGTTTTGTGATAATGGAATAGGTACTTTCCATTGACGAGTTACGGATTATTCGGTGGCATTCATCAAGGCGATAAGGTGAGTGTAAATTTACTATGCACATGTGTATGTGTAAAATGAGTGCGTGTGTGTAGGGTGACCCTTGTTCGGGTTTACTCTATATTCGTGTGGGAGAATGGACCTTGTGCTTCGGGTCCATGTGATACGCTTATGCGTTGTGGGTTTTTACCCTTGGTATTGTGAATTGGCTAGCGTTTTGGATAACCCTTTTGGCGATGGGTTGCTAGCATTTGTTGTTGAGGAAATGAATCTCGGTTAGTGCGGATTCATGATGACTCGAGTTGTTTCGGTTATCTTGGTGATGAGGTGGTGAATTTCGGGTTGTGCGAATTCACTAAGGCTCGGGTAGTTCGGCCAACCTCGGTTGTAGAAGTGGTGAAGGAAGTGAATCTCGGGTAGTGCGAATTCACTAAGGCTCGGGTAGTTCGGCCGACCTTCATGTAGTTTGGGTTAAGGGGTTAACCTTATCGTTATTGTTGATTATACTTGTTATATACGCGTATATACTTATCGTTGTGTTGTAGCTAATCTTGTGGCGTTAGCTTGGTGGTTACGTAGCGTGTAGCTACTTTGTGTATGTGTTCTTTTGTAATTGTTTACCATGCGGAGCTGGTATGTGTTTATTTCGATGCTTGGTGATGCGTAGCCATTTTATGCATATGTATGTGTATAGTATCTTTACATTCACTAAGCATTAGCTTACCCTCTCGTTGTTGATATTTTTATAGGTTCGCATGGTGGCGGATCGGGTAAGCATGGGGATTAGAGATCTTGGCTAGGTTGCCTCAGAAGATCTTGCTTTTGGATTTGATTAGGATTGGGTAGCGTATCCCCAATCCCATGCTCCGTCTATGTTTGAATTTAACTAAATGGGTCGAAATGGTCACTTGATTGGAATTTGGGTCTATGTGGGCCCGGGGTTGTAAAACTCAGTTTTATTATGGGAAACTCTTAGTTTTAATTATTATAACATATTGTGAAAGTGTTTTGGTTTAAAAGTGTCGGAAAGCGGGTTTTTCGCCCGCGTGTATAAGAAAAACTGATGAGAACTTTTTAGTTCATTTGGACGCCGTCCCAGATGGCTGGACGCCGTCCAGTCCTTCAGAGCTGGACGCCGTCCAGATAGCTGGACGCCGTCCAGATGAACTGTCCCAGAAATTTTTTTTTTATAGCACGTTTTTGGAAGGATAACGGGTTGGGTCGTTACAGGCACGTACACAAACGGCAATGGAAGTCATAAAATTATTTAAACTTAATTTAGATGATATCGCCGATCCAAAAGAAAGGAAATCCGCTTTAAGGTTCAAGAGAAAGATGTTCGAGAAATACAAAGATTATATCGAAATTTCAAGTGACGACGAGTAAATTTGTTATCTTTTATTATAAACGTACATTTTAATTTCTAGGAATTTAATAAAGTAATTGTATTAGGATATTATAATTATTTTTATTTTTATTTTTTAGGAGTTTTATAAGTTGTAATGGTTTAATTTTTATTAATTTATGTGTGTTTTTATAAATTTTTATTATTTATATTTGTAGTATTTTTATAAAAAAACAAATAAGTTAAAAAAATAAATTAAAGCAAAATGAAAAAAAATAAATTATAAAGTGAGACCAATTTAACTAATCACACAACCAAAAGTGTCCATAACGCCTACCACTACAAACTCCATCACGTCATCACTTTTGTTAAATCAGCACTATACCCCACAAAAATACCCATCACACCTTATCACCACTAATAATGATCTAAATATCAATGAATGTAAAAAATCACATCGAGAATACAATAAACTTTTGGAATAGCAGAAAACTTCAACTATTAGCCAAAATTACACAATCCTTAATCAGAGAACAAATCGAAATAAGTCTCAAGATGTTTGAGATTTAAAATACACAATCAAAGCCTGATAAGAATGTAATAAAACTGGAACAGAAGAATCAAAAGAACTGATTCTTCACAGATTATGAACTAAGGTTTTCTTTGAGAGAAATATGATGAAGCAGATGATGAATTCGTAAAATCTGCTGAAACCCTAAATCATATTCTCTTTTATAATGGAAAAAATTGCTAAAACATCCTTGAATCTTCTTTGCACAACCTCAACAGTCCATCTACTTTTGATAGTGTCAAAACTGGTCCCTTGGGAATCATAAAAATGTTAAAGTCTGCATAAAATACTAGAAAACACCACAAATAAGGCAAAATAACATAACATACCAAAATAAGTTTGATTGTTTATATAAATTTAACACCTTCCCTTAAACTTATTTTTGGTAAATATCATATAAACCAAGTTTACTAGAAAGAAAACCATGTTGAGTGACACTTAACCCTTTAGTTAAGATGTCAGCATATTGTAAAACAAATGGAACTTTAACAGTTGTAATCAAACCAACTGAAAATTTCTGCCTTATAAAATGAATATCAATCTCAAAATGTTTGGTTCTTTCATGAAAAACTGAATTTGCAGCAATTTAAATGGCAGAACTATTATCACAGAACAAGTTAATAGGAAGTTTGAGATTAACATTCAACTCTTGAATCAAATTTTTTATTCAAACAATTTCACAAGTTGCTGCTGCCATAGCCCTATTTTCTGCTTCAGCAGAGGACCTAGCAACAAATCTTGTGTTTTACTTTTCCAAGATATTAAAGATCCACAAAAATAAACTAAGTATCCAGAAACAGACTTTCTCATAACCTTGCACTTACCCCAATCAGCATCACAGTAAGCATAAACATCAAGATCATTACCTTTAACAAACTGAATTCCTTTTCCAGGAGCACATTTAAGATATCTAAGAACTCTAAAAGCTAAATTCAAATGAGATTGTAAAGGAGCATGCATGAACTGACTAAGAACTTGTACAGCATAAGAAATATCAGGTCTGATAAGAGTAAGATAAATTAATCTGCCAATCAATTTTTGATACTCAGTAATATTTGATAACAAAGGATCTTTTTCACTTGGATCACAAGAAACACAAAGATTTGATTCAATAGGAGTGTTTGCAGGCTTATAACTAAGCATTCCATAGTCACTAAGAAGATCAAGATAATATTTTCTTTGATTCATACAAATACCTTTTTCATTATTTAAAATTTCAATTCCAAGAAAATATTTCAACTTCCCAAGATCTTTTATTTGAAATTTTGACTTCAAGAACAATTTAAACTTCTCAATTTCATTCAGATTATTACTAGTTACAACAATGTCATCAACATATACCAAAATAGCAATAAACACATTGTCAGAAGACTTAACATATAATGAGTAATCACATGTACTTTGTTTAAAACCATGTTCAACAAGAGCAGAGTTTAACTTTTCATTCCATTGCCTAGGAGCTTGTTTAAGTCCATAAAGAGACTTGTTAAGTTTGCATACTCTTTTATCATTTGCAGAAAAATATCCTTCAGGCAAAGTCATATAAACTTCTTCATATAAATCACCATAAAGAAATGCATTATTAACATCTAATTGAAACATAGGCCAGTTGATATTAACAGCAAGAGTAACAATGCATCTAATAGTAACATGTTTCACAACAGGAGAAAAGGTTTCTTCATAGTCAATACCTTCTTGTTGACTATACCCTTTAGCCACAAGCCTTGCTTTATACTTTTCTATTTCACCATTAGACTTATATTTGATTCTATAAACCCATTTATTACCTATAGGTATTCTATCCGGAGGTAATTCAGTAATTACCCAAGTATTATTTCTATTTAAAGCAGCCATTTCAAGATTCATAGCATCTACCCAATTTTGATCACATGCAGCCTGTTTATAAGTCTTAGGTTCAACAGATTTATTCAAGTTAGACACAAAACACCAATTATCAGATTTAAGCATAGAATAATTCACAACTCTTTCAACACCATATTTAACTTTTCCTTCTATAACATAATCATCAAATTTCTTAGGAATATTAGTCTCTCTGGTTGATCTCCTTAAGTTTTGATCAACAACAGGTTCAGAATGACTTGTGCCCTCAGGAGATGTGGAATTGTCCAAAGGTGTTGCCATAGGGAACTCATCACTTGAAGGGCAAGTGTCACTAGCATTACCATCAGTAGGACACTCATCTCTTAAAGGACAAGTACCACTACTACCCTCACCATCACTGATGTCTCTCTCCTCATCATTGGGACTTAGAGAATTTGATTGACTTAAAACACAATCAAAAAAATTAATTTGATTCAAATCACTACTACTATCACAATTATCAGATAATCTTTTAATTTTGAAAGGAAAAATAGTTTCATAAAACTTAAAATCTCTAGAAAACAACACACTTTTATTTTGAAGATTAAAAAGTTTATAACCCTTTTTTTGATTTGAATAGCCAATAAAAACACACTACATAGACCTGCTACTAAATTTATGTTTAGGGTTTAAATCAACAGCATAACAAAGACAACCAAAAACTCTTAATTGAGAGAGACTATGAGTTTTCTTAAAAATCACTTCATAAGGAGACAGACCAGAGAGCACAGATGAAGGTGTCCTGTTAATTAAATAACATGCAGTTAGAATACAATCACTCCACATATTAAGAGGTATCCTCCCTTGAAACATAAGAGCTCTTGCATCATTAAGCAAGTGTCTATGTTTCCTCTCTACAATACCATTCTGTTGAGGAGTGTAAACATATGATGTTTGATGTAAAATTCCTTTGGAAGTTAAAAACTCATTAGTTTGATTATTAACAAATTCAGATCCATTATCAGACCTAAAGGTTTTAACTTGTTTAGAAAATTGAGTTTCTAAGAAAGAAACAGAACTTTTAATTTGATGAATAACTTCATCTTTATGTTTAATGAAATATATCCAAACACATCTAGAAAAATCATCAACTACAGTTAAAAAATATTTAAATCCATCTCTACTTTGAACTTTGAAAGGTCCCCACAAATCAAGATGAACCAATTCACCTAGACTTGTAGTTTTATGATCACTGAGAGGAAAAGAATCCCTTGTCTGCTTTGCCTTATGGCAAATATCACAAGGTTCAATTAACTTTTTATCACAATTAGTTATTGCAATTTTCTTTTTCAAAATATCTAGAACATGATCACAAGGATGACCAAGTCTAGAATGCCATAATTGTTTAGATATATAACTTTTATTTTCAGAGAAACAAACATTCAGGGCCGGCTAAGGCTATGGGCGAAGCGGACCACGGCCCGGGGCATCACGCGATTAGGGGCATCATTTCGAAAAAAATTAATAATACCTATAGTTTAAACCTCACAAAGATATATGTTTGTGTAGCTGTTGGGGGCATTTTATAATGATTTCTCCCGGGGCATGCAAAAACTTTGACTAAAGTTTGACCGGCCCTGCAAACATTCATACACACATAATTGCTTACATCAAATACATAGAGACCATCATACATATCACCAGTCCCTACAATTGTCCCTAGCTTCAAGTCCTGAATGTAATACTTACACTTATCAAAACCAACAAATAAATCATTATCCTTAGAAATTTTATACACAGAAAGCAGACTTACACAATATTCAGGTATAACTAACACATTGTGCAAAACAATATCTTTGGTTAAGTTTAAATCACCTATTTTTCTAATAAGAGCTTTTGTACCATTAGGATGTCCAACGGTTAGATTTAAATGAGTTACATCAAAAACATTAGTTAAACCTTGAACAGAATCAGTCATATGTTGATTTGCACAAGAATCTACAATCCAGTTTTTACTTTAATTATTTTTTAAACATCCATTTGCATTAAAAAATGTACCAAAATTTTCATTGAAATTCTTACTCCCATTAAAAATAGTACCTGCCATGTTATCATTAGTAATTTCATTTACAGGATACTTCTCATTTATTAGAGATAGGAGTCTCATCATTTGATCATTTGTAAGATTCATATTGCTTGAACCTGAAACATCAGAACTACTACTAATAGCATTGTTGTTAGTAACACTTTTATTATTATTATTGAACTTATTAACAAAGGGTTTTCTCTTACAATTAAATGGTAACCCACTTCTTCAAAACACCTATCAATAGTATGACCAACCCTATTACACTTTGTACATTTTAAGTTAGAGTTGACATTTCTCTTAAAAGTTTTTTTGCCTGCATTTCCTCTGTTAAAGTTATTATTTCTATTAGTGTTACTATAGTTAACAACCGTACTATTAGTATCAGATTGAGATAAAAACACAGAATTCTGAGGTTTACTAGATTCACCATTAAAAACACTTCTATGAGACTCTTCTCTAGAAATCACAGAATAAGCAGTTTTAACATCAGGCAATGGATCTCTAAGAAGTAAATTACTCCTAACAGCCATATAACAGTCATTTAATCCCATAAGAAACTGCATCAATATTAACATATTATTATGAGTTTGATTAGTTTGAGCAGCATCACAAGTGCATTTAGTCAATTTAACCATGGCATCATACTGAACCCACAAAGAACTTAACTTATGATAGTATTCAGCTAATGTACTATGACCTTGTTTGACAGTATTTATATTTTGATACAGATTAAAGATAACAGATCCATCTATTTTATCATAAGTATCTATTAAGTCCTTCCACACAGTAGCAGCATCCACACAAAAAATAGAACCAGAATACAATTCTTCACTTAAAGATCCAAGTAACCATGTTAACACAACTGAATTACATTTATCCCACTGTCTAGCAAGCACATCATTAGTAGTATTTTTTACACATGTACCATCAATAAATCCAACTTTATTTTTAGTACCTAAAGCAAGCAGAACAGATCTACTCCAGATATTATAATTTTCAGTTCCTTTTAATTTGACAGAAGCAAGTGGTGTACCAGTAGTATCACTAGGATGCAAATAAAGAGGATCACCAAAATCAAGTTTATTAATAAGAGTAAGAGCAGTTTCATCACCCATAATGAAAACAATAATAGAAACACACAAATAATCAACAAGAAACCAAGCAACGCAAGACAAGATAATAATTCAAGGAAAACAAATAAACACACAAGGAATAACACGAATAAATTCGAGACTCCCCTTTGTAGTTCAACCATAGTTGAGATCACAAGAAAAAATTACAGCGGAAGACAAGAAGAATCACAGCAGAAGAAGATACAAGAACTTTCAAGCACCAACAGATTACCACTTTTAAACCAGAAAACCCTAACCCTAAAAATTAGGGAATCTTCAATACAGCAACAAGTGTGACGTCACAAAACCTTTAACAATTGAGATAACACAATACCAACAGAAAACAAGATCAGATCTAGAAGAAACCCTTCAAACCCTAGAATGAAGAACAATATCACCAATCGATCGTATTCCGCTATGATACCATGTAAAAAATCACATACAGAATACAATAAACTTCTGGAATAGCATAAAACTTCAACTATTAGCCAAAATTACACAATCCTTAATCAGAGAACAAATCGAAATAAGTCACAAGATGTTTGAGATTTAAAATACACAATCAAAGCCTGATAAGAATGTAATAAAACTGGAACAGAAGAATCAAAAGAACTGATTCTTCACATATTATGAACTAAGGTTTTCTTTGAGAGAAATATGATGAAGCAGATGATGAATTCGTAAAAACTGTTGAAACCCTAAATCATATTCTCTTTTATAATGGAGAAAATTGCGAAAACATCCTTGAATCTTCTTTGCACAACCTCAGCAGTCCATCTACTTTTGATAGTGTCAAAACTGGTCCCTTGGGAATCATAAGAATGTTAAAGCCTGCATAAAATACTAGAAAACACCACAAATAAGGCAAAATAACATAACATACCAAAATAAGTTTGATTGTTTATATAAATTTAACAATGAATACATATCCCACATGTGTGCAACTTTAATTCTAAACCTCGTTTTAACAATAATTAAAATAGACATAAAGATGATTGTTACAAAATTATAAGTTTTCCGGTTAAGAAAACTAATAATAAAAAAACGTATACTCTACAAACTTTGAAAACAAATCGTGCGTTGTCATAGGAAGTCACTATTACAATGAGTAAGAAAATTTAAAAATAAAACATTTAAAAGAATTATTATAAAAAAATAATGAGAAAGTTTTGTTTTAAAAAAAGTCGTCATGCTCACGTAAGTGAAAATAAAACCTTTGTACAATGTCATGCTAATGTCAACAAAAAAATTAAAAATAAAATATACGCATGATGATATCATACTAACATCGGTGTAAAAAAGTATTGTTTAGACCGCCGTAATCTTCCAATCAAACTCCTTTCATGTTCACGTGTATTAGTACATTAGATAATTATGGCCGGTATGGTTTATATATAACTAACAAGCTTAATTAGTTGCATATACAAGACAAAACTCACTCTGTCACAACTCACAATCAATAACTAATCTGTTGACTTTGATTATTCTTTAAATGATAGCCATTTACCAACCCATATGTTTTTCCAAAATGGTTCATTCAAGATACTTGTATCATCATTCTTTATAGAACAACTTTCTAACTAACAGGATCAGTATATGGATGTCTACAAATTTCTATGTTTTTCCCTCTTACTTTCTTTTCTTTCTTCAGGAGAAACAACTGATTGTCAATCTTCTTACTGCGGTGATAATTTGAACCCAATACGCTTCCCTTTTCGATTAATTGATGAACAATCCGAGAGCTGTGGTTTTCGTGGATTCAATCTACGTTGCGTTTTCCCAAACACAATACTTATTAACCTCCCCAGAGCCGGTGAGTTTGTCGTCCGAAATATCGACTACAATAGTCAAGTCATGCAAATTTACGACCCTTTAAATTGTCTTCCTGCTAAACTTTCAAAATTCAACCTCTCAAATTCTCCTTTCTCAGTTTCTTACTATCAATACTTCACTCTTTTAAGTTGTCCAAGTGATGCTAATTTATTTGTGTACAAACCGATTGAATGCCTAAGTAATTCGTCTTTTTTGATACTGGCTACTGATTCGAAGACTTTTGCGACATCAATGACGAGTAACGAAACTGGTTGTGTGGTCTACGAGCGATTAAGTGTGCCTGTGAATCAACCATATGATGATGGGTTGACGTCACAGCTCAACGAAGATATAAGTCTAACATGGGGTACACCTGATTGTGAATATTGTGAAGCAAATGGTATGTCATGTGGTTATGAAGATATCACCTCAAAAACAATAACATGTTTCTCCAATAATTATGTTGACAGTAAGACATCTATCTAAATGTACTCTTTTCTGTTTTCTGAAATGGTTATAATTCTGTTAATCCCATTGAACACAACATAAGGTGACATAAATACTTAGGTTTCCATACCATAATAGACAATGGATATGACCTAAGACGACATAACACAATGGTTATGAGTCTATAAATCCGTTAACTTTTTTTTTTTTTTTTTTTTTTTTTTAACAGCAGTACGGAATCACCTAGAGGGACTTAACCACTCTCGTAAGAGAGGCAGGTCACTTTTTTATTCCTAGTTAAATGCGTTTTCACCCTGTTGGTGAGTAGTGTTCTCACCCTGTTGGTGAGCACTGGCGGAACTTGAACTCGACTACAAATGGGACGGTTATCCAAACCAATAAGATTTTTAAACACTAATAAAAACCTTATTTTTTAGTAATAAATTTTTTTTAGTGTAATTCTTTTTTCTCAGATAGGGCGGATGCCCCTACCCGGCTCTACAATATTCCGCCCAGCCCGTTTGTGTAGGTTGTTTTCTTGCTAGAGGTCTTGTTTGGTTTGCTTATGTATGGATAGTACTTGTTGATTATTTATTTAACGTTATGACGTTTTTTTAAAGAAAAAAAAAAGACATAACATAATACTTATAAATGATATTCCTAAAACTATCATTTTGTAGAAAATTATCATTTCTATGTTCTCAAGAATTCGTTTTCAAAAAAAAAACAATGCTCCTTTAATTTCCTCTAGTTGGGAAAAAAGTTGTAAATCACAGTTTCAGATTTTGTAGTTATAAAAGAAAAATTGAACAACGTTTTCTGTTTAGTTAGAAAAATTTACTGTGAAAATAAGAGATGTCCAGGGGTCAAAACTAACTAGCAGTACACCGTGAAAACAGGAAAGGAGACGATATCAACCGATCGATATATGATAAGTAAAAAATAAAAGGAACACAAGTGGGACATTTCTGATTTATTTGATTGAAGGAACTTGAAAATTTACAAAAACTATCAAGAACGATTAATCTTGAAAAGTAAATCTGACTTCTACTTAAGTAAAATAAGATAACAATTAGATCCTAAAAACCAGGAGGCGGGAGCATAATTCCACATAACCCATGTTTCCTCTTCATGTGCCAAAACCGGCCCAATCTCCTGTTTATTTGGTCTTCTTTGGGTCAAGTCACAATTTGCTCTAACAAGGTCTAGGTGTGAAACCTAGCTAAATAGCATCAAATCTTGGATAGTCAAAAGAAAGGTCAGAAACAGTCACAGGGTTAGGTTGCGTACGTCTGAGAACAAAGTACTAAAAAAATCTTATCCGAGTTAGTAATGTGAAAACAAGAGTTTTTATTTTATTTTTTCAACTAAAGGCCCTTTAATATAATGCTTTCAGGTGCTACTAACGGATTTAGTAAATTCATAATCATAGCTTTTGCCGTGGCTATACCAGCCATGACAGTTCTTGCGATCACATGTTTCTTGTATTATCGAGATCGACTCATGAATAGAAACCGGAGAAGCACCATCACCTCTGTAACTGACCCGGTAGAACCATCAATCATTGTTGGCCTAGACCAAGCGACCATCGAGTCCTACACAAAAGTCGTTTTGGGTGAAAGTAAGCGTCTCCCGGGA
The DNA here is from genome assembly GCF_046630445.1 of Rutidosis leptorrhynchoides. Lineage (NCBI taxonomy): Eukaryota > Viridiplantae > Streptophyta > Magnoliopsida > Asterales > Asteraceae > Rutidosis > Rutidosis leptorrhynchoides. The sequence goes on from NC_092335.1 coordinate 196,144,269, forward strand.
CACGATGATGCAACATGTCCCATATGCTTATCAGAATACAACGTCAAGGAAACGGTGAGGTGTATACCCGAGTGTCTACATTGCTTTCACGCGGACTGTATTGATGAGTGGCTTAAGATGAATGGGACTTGTCCAATTTGCAGGAATTCGCCTACTGTTATAAAATAGATAGAATCTTAGCATTTTATTTGTTGCTCTTAATGTGAATGCCATACTTTGCTGCATAAATCATATAAATTAGATTCACGGACAATTTGAGCAGTTTTGAAGAAAACATCAGGGACTAATTAGTGATAATTAGTGATAGATAAGGCATAATTTGCTCATATGATTTTGACTATATCAAAGTCAATAAAAGAAAGTTCTTTTGTATAAAATTCAAAACGAGAAAAGGCTAATATCCCCTAATTTATAAAAATGTCAAAAATGTAAATAAAAAAAAGGCCACCTAAATCATTAGGAACAATTAGGTGAGCCTTAACAAGATATGACAATCCCATGATTATTAAATCCGTATGACAATAAACAAAAAAATACGATAAACACGAAGAAACTAGCAAGAACGTAAAAAATACAAGAATTTAACGATGTTATATGTAATCAAAGTGATTACTTTAATCCTCGGTCAACCAAAGAGTATTCTTTACTATAAATTTAGTAGGTATACACTGCAGATTACATATGGGAATATATTTAGTGTACAAAACCACATAGAATCGCGACACAACTAGGAGTCCCAAGTCGAAACAAATTCCTTCCCGTCAGCGCCATTCTCGCAACCGGATAGAAATCCTCGCGGTCGCAAGTTTTGTCATCTCAGCAAACCCTTTCTCTGATGTGCTTCTCATGACCATAACATCTAAGTTCATGTCGTGAGCCCAACTTCGCGACCACCACCAACTACCTCGCGGTCGCGAGAGTACTCTAGCACAGAATCTAACTCGAGTTTAACTCGTCTTCGCACTCCCAACACTCTCCCACTTGAAGAGACGTTAAACGACACCCATCTTCAACCATTTTTTCATCCCATAGCAACCACCGACCCATTAATTACACCTCCTTTTGATGTCGCTGGATTTGCACCCGAATAACGTCGCACTTCACTCGTTACCCCACCCACGAGCAAGTGAAGTATTTCGACGCCAAAAAAATATCGTTGAGCTATAATTTGATCTTCATGTTACTAGCTTGGGAACAAGGACTACTCTTCGGCTACGTCACCCACCTACTTACTTTAGAAGATAACGGGTAGTTTGAGCCGGACCCGACCGAATCAACTCCATTGCCTAAGCGATCCATTCGTACACCATTTTATCCACCTGATTCATCTTTCCAATAATGAATAAACCCGTAGGTAGAACGATCACACGAACATTACCGATTATCCACCTTGCACGAGAATGTAATCGCACCTTTAATCGTCCACCTTACCGCCTTTGCTTTCACCTTTGGAACACGGACCACATGTGTGTGCACGAATTCCGACAAACCATATTTTTCACTCCGATTCAATAACATTGTACATATGTATCATTTACCATGACTCCTAAATATACCTCATGTTCGTCTTCCTACGTAACAAGTTTCCATTGGAGAAGGTCTACCTGAAGTAACAAAAACTCTATTCTACTTAATTCAACCCGAATCTCCATTAGTTTCAACTCCCTTTGAGCTCCCACTCAAACAAGACCCCTCAACAATCTTAGAAAGCATTAGCGCATTAGGATTTTTAGCACCTACAAAACCACCTAGCATATACATGGTTTCCCTCTCGTACTCGTGAGTTATAAGACATCCTTTAAACACCGTCCACCTTTGATCCCCAAATATAACATGACACCTATCATCATCTAATTGCCCAAAAGAGATCAATCTACTCTTGAGCTTTGTGATGAACGTCACGTTCCTCAAGATCTGAGCATAATCCAAGTGTCTAACAACTAGGTCACCAACCCCAGCGACATCAAGTGTCTTCCCATCCGCAACTCGAACCCTACTGGAATACAACTTGAAATTCACCATCCCGTTCATGTATGGGGTAGCATGATACGAGGCACCCTTATCTAATACCCAAAATTCGTCAAGAACTTCCTCTTGGCACATAAACGCATCCTCATCACCAAAGTAGATACGCTCCACACGACTTTAAACTCGAGCACTTTGACTTGTAATAACCAAATTTTTTGACAATTTCAACACACCACATTCTTGCTCCTTGATGGACTCCTTAACCTAGCTCTTCCTGGACTAACACTTAGAACGATACCCGAACTCCCACTTGAATATTTCCTTCGAATACCTTCGTTAAGTATCAAGTCACGGATTCCTTCGAATGTGAGTTTAGTAGTTCTGGATGAACCACTAACCATCTTCACAGTACCAGCCCAACTATCGAGTAACGAAGATAGCAAAAACAAAGCCTCAAGCTCATCATCGAATTTAATGCCAACCGATTTTAACCTGGTTAAATCAAATTAATTTCAACATGATCCACTGCTGTGACGCCTCGTACTAAATCAACATGTACGGACCATCAACAACAGGATCATTACAAGGTCAAACACTATATGCGTTTTCAAAACAAGTTTGCATTCATGATAAAAGGTGACATCATAACTAACGTCAAATGTTTTACATCAAAAGTATGTTTATATGAATAGAAGCAAAGATAATAGTGTGTGACCCTTAGGTCGTTACAAATCATTGTTTCAAAACTATTAAAGTTTGAATGCAAGATAAAGTGTTTCATGCGGTGACATCTCTAGTAAAGCACAGCGGAAGTCTACGAGGCATGACTAGTACAACAGCGGAAGCAACCTTAAGCACCTGAGAAAAACATGCTTAAAAACGTCAACACAAAGGTTGGTGAGCTATAGTTTAAGTATAACAGTAATGTAAGGTAGGCCACGAGATTTCAGTGCTATAAAGAGCGTTTCAAAACAGTATGATAAAGTATATGTTTAACCGTGGGCACTTGGTAACTAACTTAACGTTTATAACCCCCTGAAAATACACTTGGCGAGTGCGTATGTATACGAAGTATTAAACACCCGTTAAATACTAGCGCTACTAGCCCGAGTGGGGATGTCAAACCCTATGGATCCATATCTAAGATTCGCGTTCACCGGTTCAAAAACCAATGACTAAACGTTACCGAGCTAAAGGGAATGTTTATGCCGTTGTATAACCCACACATATATAAAGTTTAAGTACTCGTGCCTAGTATGTAAAACGTAAAATACGCATGTATTCTCAGTTCCCAAAATAGATAAAGTACAAAGGGATGCTATAACTCACAGTGGTAAAGTAGTAGTAAAGTTGAGTCGGGAAGTAAGCAAGTATGTAGGCCCGAAAAGTCCTCAATCTAAGTCAAATATTACTAAGTCAGTAAATCGTCCCAATAGGTTTAAATGTATATAAATTAGGTCTTAAGGGTCATCATCATTCATCATCAAACAAAAAGTATAAAGTAAGTTTCGTTCTAGAAAAGAGTTTAAAATAAAGGCTGACTTCGATCAGCCACCACGGCCTCTATACCTACTGAAATAAGGTGAGACCAGTGGCCATGGCTCCGTATATAAGTCCTTTAGTTGCTGTAAAAATTCCAGAACCAAACTCGTCTTCATTTGACCGTTAAAAGGACAACGTTAAAAGGACATAGTGAAGTTCGGAGGGCCATAGATCCTAAACCGTAACTCGGATTAAGACAAGTCTTAAACGAAAAATTATCTACTCGAACAGAGCTAACTGAAAATCAAATTTACAGTAGCCCAGGTATTCTGATTAGTTCCAGAAAATAGTAAACAGTGTGTTCCGGTGGGTTCTTGGTGCTTGACGTTCATCACGGTTCTCATCCTTGATGCATATAGCTTCAAGTGTACAACTCGTTGATGTGTTTACATCATCTTTACCAAGTTTTGACCATCATAACACAAGTGTAAGTGTAAGATAAGTAGCACAACTCAATTAAGTGTTGCAAGTAGTTTGATGAACCAAAGTTACATCAAGATCTTAGATTCGACACATACATGAACTCTAAAAGTAATATTAAGCTACAAACTTGAAAGTAAACTAACTAATCAAGATCTTAAGTTGCAGAACATAGTTCTTAGTTTGATCTTGAAGATCCAAGACCTAAAAGTCTAGATCTAAAGTTATTAAGTTAAATCCTAAGTAATAACACTTGAATCTTTACTTTAATGAAACCATAAGCTATAAAACTTAGATTTTCATCTTGTAAAGTATATGTAAGCTTTCAAGCTTTTGTTTATGACAAAATAAGTAGACCATAAGCTATAGAAACTTAGATCTTTCATATGTATGTGAAGTTGTAACTAGAAAGTTAAACTTCCATGTTCTTGAACTTATAAAGTTAGCTTTTAGTTCAAGAAAGTATGAGATCAAGATTAACTTGTAATACTTGACGATTTATCCAACAAACACGAATTTAAAGTGCATAATATGAAGAAATAAACTAAATAAACAAGTATCAAGTTCATGGTTGTTCATACTTTTAAAGATTCAAGCCAAGGCTTTGATCTTTAAGAAAGTAAACTTTAAGTTTACAACATGAACTTCAAGTATGATTTTAACACTCATGAACTTTAAATCTTTAAACATTATTTGTAGAACCATAAACTAGAAAGTTTAGGTCCTTGTTTGTTCTTGAAATAACAAGATGATATGAAGAATTAAACTAGAAAGTTTGATTCTTATAACTAGTAAATAAACAACAACAACAACAACATCAAGTAAGTAATCAATAAACAAGAACAAGTGATAAAACAACCAAATGATGATGATATACATGCATATATATTTCGGTTTTCATGAAGGAAAAAGGAAGAAGAAATAAGTTTGTTACTTACAAATATTTGAGAGAAAAAGAGAGAAAGAAAAGTAGCAAATGAAGTGTGTGTAAAAGTGAGGTGAATGCAAGTAATATGTAATCAAAATTTGAAAACAAAACCACTCCCCCACACCACCATAGTGGACGGCCAAAGAGGAGCCAAAGAGGAAGGTCAAGGCTTTTACTTTCATACATGGAAGAATGGTGTTAGCTTGAAATGGAAATAAAGCAAAATGGTGTGGGAAATATGTAAGTAACTAGATTCTTTGCTAAGCTAATTTATCTAGTTGTAACCTAATGTAATACTTACATAAATATGGGCTAACTAGTCCATTAAGGCTGTAGGGTGGGCTTCTAAGTCCATTAACACTAATAAAAGCCCAAGTTCAAGTAATTAACAAATTAATCCAACAAAGCCCAAGTAATTAACTATTAACACTAGTTAATTAAAAATGATTAATAATAATTAATCATGGATGCAAATAATACCCGAAATATTATTCGTGAAAAGTTCGTGTGTCACAAAGACGTGTCGGGCAATTAAAAGTCAATCATGGTGACAAGTAAATGTAATAAAATACATTCGTTAAAACACAAGTATTAATAATAATTATTATTAATTAAACGTTGGAAAATTCAGGGTCGTTACATTACCCACATGTTAAATAAAATTTCGTCCCAAAATTTTAAGTTGAGGTAGATGGAGGAGTCGGGAAAAGGTGAGGATACTTCTACATCATTTGATCCTCTCGCTCCCAAGTGAACTCAGGTCCTCGTTTGGCATTCCATCGTACTCGGACGATCGGAATCTTGTTGCGTTTCAAAGTTTTGACCTCACAGTCCATAATCTCGACAGGTTCTTCCACAAAGTAGAGTTTGTCATAAATTGTAAGTTCTTCCAGTGGTATGATAAGTTCGGGTGCAGCAAGACACTTCTTCAAGTTTGACACGTGGAAGGTAGGATGAACTGAGCTCAATTGTGTTGGAAGATCCAAACGGTATGCAACGGGTCCAACACGTTCCAAGATTTTAAAAGGACCAATATATCGCGGGTTTAACTTTCCACGTTTTCCAAAACGGATCACACCTTTCCAAGGTGCAACCTTCAACATTACACGGTCGCCCACGTTGAATTCAAAGTCTTTACATTTAAGATCGGTATAACTCTTCTGACGATCACGGGCCGTCTTAAGTCTAGCTTGAATTTGAGCAATCTTCTCCATTGTTTCATGGACTACCTCGGGTCCGGTGATTTGCTTTTCGCCTACATCGGCCCAACAAATAGGAGATCGGTACTTGCGGCCATACAACGCTTCAAAAGGTGCGGCATTAATGCTCGAGTGATAACTGTTGTTGTAAGAAAATTCGACGAGTGGCAAATGCCTTTCCCAGGCCTTTCCAAAATCAATAACACATGCACGCAACATGTCCTCCAAAGTCTGAATCGTTCATTCACTTTGCCCATCGGTCTGTGGGTGATATGCAGTACTCATGTCGAGACGAGTTCCCATGGCTTCTTGCAAAGAACGCCAAAATCTAGAAGCAAAACGGGGATCGCGATCTGAGATGATCGATAAAGGTACACCATGACGAGATACAACCTCTTTAATGTACAGTTGAGCAAGTCTCTCCATCGTATCCGTTTCCTTCATCGCTAGAAAGTGTGCAGATTTAGTAAGACGGTCAACGATAACCCAAATGGTATCGTATCCGCCCACCGTTTTTGGTAGCTTGGTGATGAAATCCATTGTGATCCTTTCCCACTTCTATTGTGGGATTTCCGGTTGTTGAAGCAATCCAGAGGGCCTCTGATGTTCAGCCTTAACTTTCGAACAAGTCAAACACTTACCAACATAAGTTGCAACGTCCTTCTTAAGATTCGGCCACCAATACTGTTCTTTAAGATCGTGGTACATTTTGCCCGCTCCGGGATGAATCGAATATCTCGACTTGTGGGCTTCATCTAATATAAGGTTTCATAGATCTCCATAACAAGGTACCCAAATTCTTCCGGCATAACATCGGAGTCCAGTTTCCCTAACCTCGAATCGAGAGACAAGAATGTTCAAATGTTCGTGAGATATATTCTCCTCCTTGAGAGCCTCATCTTGGGCTACTCGGATCTGGCTGTTGAGATTTGAATGAATGGTGATGTTCAATACCCGAACACGAAGAGGTGCCATCCTTTCCTTTAGCTCAAAGCGTCAGCTACAACATTGGCCTTACCAGGGTGATAACGAAGTTGACAATCATAGTCGTTCAGCGTCTCGATCCATCGACGCTGTCTCATATTCAGTTGCTTCTGATCAAAGATGTGCTGGAGGCTTTTATGATCGGTGAAAATAGTGCTCTTAGTTCCATAAAGATAGTGTCTCCACAATTTGAGCGCAAAGACAACGGCTCCCAGTTCGAGATTGTGAGTAGTGTAGTTCCGCTCGTGAATCTTCAGTTGACGAGAAGCATAGGCAATAACCTTTGATCTTTGCATCAGTACACAACCAAAACCACTTTTTGAAGCATCGCAATAAACGACGAAATCATCACTCCCTTCAGGAAGAGATAAGATAGGTGCGGTGGCCAACTTCTTCTTCAAGGTTTGAAATGCTGATTCGTGTGCGGGTTCCCAAATGAACTTCTTCCCTTTGTGAGTCAGTGCGGTCAAAGGACGCGCAATCAGAGAGAAACCTTCAATAAATCTTCGGTAGTAACCGGCGAGACCTAAAAATTGGTGAATGTGAGTTGGAGTAGCGGGGGTTTCCCACTTGCTGATAGCTTCAATCTTGGAGGGATCAACTTTGATGCCCTGGTCGCTCACAAAATGACCCAGAAATTGGACTTCCTTCAACCAAAATTCACACTTGGAGAATTTCGCATATAGTTGCTCTTGTCTCAAGAGTTCAAGCACTAATCGAAGATGTTGCTCATGCTCTTCTTCGCTCTTGGAGTAGATGAAGATATCATCTATGAAGACGATGACAAACTTATCCAGGTATGGCTTGCAGACACGATTCATGAGGTCCATAAACACGGCAGGTGCATTGGTTAATCTGAATGGCATTATGAGAAATTCATAATGACCATAACGAGTTCTGAACGCAGTCTTCATCACATCACTTTCCTTCACCCTCAACTGGTGATAACCGGATCGCAAGTTGATCTTAGAGTAAACGCTCGATCCTTGTAGTTGATCAAAAAGATCGTCAATTCGGGGAAGAGGATACCAATTCTTGATCGTCAATTTGTTGAGTTCACGGTAGTCGATACACATGCGGAAGGATCCGTCCTTCTTTTTCACAAATAGAACAGGTTCGCCCCAAGGCGAGAAACTTGGTTGAATAAATATACGGTCTAGCAGTTCTTGTAGTTGGCTCTGCAACTCTTGCATTTCGGAAGGTGCGAGTCGATAAGGTGCGCGAGCTACGAGTGCAGCTCCTGGCACTAAATCGATCTGAAACTCTACTGCTCTCGGTGGTGGTAATCCAGGCAATTCTTCCGGAAAGACATCGGAAAACTCGTTCACAATTCGAACATCGTTCACACTCTTCACCTCGGTTTCTAATGTTTTCACATGTGCCAACACGGCAAGACGTCCTTTCTTCATGATCTTTTGCACTTTCACTCAACTAATGAGGTTCAGCTTCGAGGTACATCTCTCTCCGTAAATGATCAGTGGCTCACCATCTCCGTGTGGTATACGAAGAGCTTTATCTCTACAGATAATGTCGGCTCTTACTTTGGCCAACCAATCTATACCGACGATCACGTCAAAACTTCCCAATTTAATGGGTATCAAGTCAATCTCGAAATCCACACCAGCTATGTTGATAATAGCTCCTCGACTAATATGGTCAACTTTCTCAAGTTCTCCATTGGCTACCTCTACAAGCATACTCTCCTTTAAAAAAACTAACGACCAATTTATCTTATCGCAAAATTGTCTACATACATAACTTCTATCGGCACCAGTATCAAATAGGACAGAAGCTAATAGATTGTTGATAGTGAATATACCTGTCACCAAGTCGGGGTTCTCACGAGCATCCCTTGCATTAACATTGAAAGCTCGTCCACGCGGTGGTCCGCCGTCTTTTCGCTTGTTGGGACACTCATTTCTGAAGTGGCCCGTCTGTCCGCATTCATAACACTTTCTCGGTCCATTGGGGTTCGGCTTCCCAGTCATGGTGGTGATCTTGCAGTCCCTGCCAATATGCCCGGTCTTTTTGCACTTTTCACAAACAACGTTACAATACCTGGTATGGTGCTTGTAGCACCTCTTGCACTGTGGTAGAGTACCTTTGTAGTTAGGGTTTGAGTTGGTGTTCAGATTGGGATTCCCACCGTTGTTGTTTCCTTTGAAACCCTCATGTCGCTTCGCCAGGTTTTGATATAGCCTCTACCCTTATGGTTATCCCACTTACGCTTATCACTACTACCCGCTTCGAATTTTGCCTTTTCCAGTTCATCGATGATGATTTGGTTCATTAAGGTATGCGCCATGCGCATTGCTTCCGGGACATTGGGTGGCTTAGACGAGGTGACGTTTCCCTTAATGGACTTAGGAAGTCCCCACAAATATCTTTCCATATGCTTGAACTCCGGGGTAACCATGGTAGGACACATCAGGGCTAGTTCCAAATACCTACAATTGTAACCATCGAGATCGTTTCCCACAACCTTCAACTGCATAAACTCAATCTCCATCTTCTGGATCTCGGTCCTAGGGCAATATTCCTCAATCAGGGCCCCTTTGAATTCCTCCCACGGGGTAGCAAACGCCTCATCAATACCCTTTGCTTGAGCCAAAGTGTTCCACCAAGTTAGTGAGCCGTCAAACAGCGTACATGAAGCAAACTTGGTTTTGTTCGCCTCTGAGCAGTTACTAACTCGAAACACAGATTCTAATTTCTCAAACCACCTAGTGAGACCAACTAGCCCCTCCGTTCCACTAAAGTTGTAGGGTTTGTAGCTTTGAAACTCTTTGTATGTACACCCATTACGAATGGGCTGGATAACCGGTGGCGGTGGAGCTTGGGGGTTCATTTCTGGTAAAGCTGTGGCGACTCGTTCATTGATCATTTCCTCGATTTGGACTGTGGTCAGTGTTGATCTTCCGTTGGCCATGATGTTCTAAACAAAAATTTTGACTCAAGTCAAAATCCAGTATTCAAATAGTAATAATACAGTATATGGTAACCAACATGGAATCAACACATCACATGTTTATTAAGTAATGCAACCAGGTACAAATACCACAGAATCATCATACAGTAATGTAAATAGAACACCGTGCAAGAATTAAATAACGCAAAGTTCCATTGATTAATAATAAGTTGCATACATCAGCATAGGTTCGTACAATACATAAGTAATACATAAAACTATAACTAGATTACATAATGAAATCTACTACAAAAGCCCTACGGTGATGGTGGGTGTAGGATGTCCAATACGTGGGACATCTGGTCCTCGAGCTCAGTTACCCGAGCACGGAGGATCTTCACCTCCCTCATCAGTTCCTCGACAGAGGGAGATGGTAGGGCAGGCGGTGCAGTCGGTACGGGTGGTGCTGGTGGAGCTGGTGGTGCAGACGGTCCGGCTCCAGAAGTAGAGGCTGCGAAACGGTAAGGCTTACGGATGAAGTGATCAGCAGGATACGGCACAAGCCGCTTACGGGCGGTAACCCTACGACGCCGACCATATGCGTCAGTGAATGCTCGACCTCCATTAATCCCTGGAATGACGGTACCATCGAAACGGTACCGCTTCTTCGGCGGGGTGGAGGTTGGCTGTACAGGTGCATCATCAGGGTCCTCATCAGAATTATCATCACTGGAGTCGTCTGAGGAGGTGTCGTCGGATAAAGAGTCAGCAGAGGATGGGTCGTCTGAATCATGTGGAGGTGGCTGCACGGGTGGCCGTACTGGCTCTCCTCGGGCGGCCATCATCTGTCTGTATCTGGCGGGTCCGATCAGCACGAGACGTCCATTAGGAGTGCGTCGACACCAATGGTTATGCTCATTACGGACTGGACCTTCCCCAAGATCCGCTGGAATCACAGCACCACCGGGATGGTGTTGTGGCTCCGAGGGTCCGGGGGCAAGTGGAGCTGGAATCTCCTGGAGGTCCTCGACTCCATTAGAGGTAACCACTGGGGCAGGTGCATGACTACTGGCACCAGAGGATGAAGCGCCAGGGTCACTGGTGGGTGTCGACGACGGCATCTGGGAATCGGCAACAACGGTCGGTGAAGTGGCGGACGAGTCTGAGTCACTGTCCAAAATGATGACAGGTGGAATATCCGACATCTGAACAAGGAAAAATAAATTTTCCATGTCAGTAAGTCATAAAGCAAGCACGTATTAGGCCAAGTAACTACAACAGTCTAAATCATGTATAACAGTAAGTAGCATGGCAATAATGACAAGTATCATGCAATCGAAAGAAGATAATAGCATGCAGTAGTGAAATCATGTAATAGCATACAGCATATAGTAGTAAAAGTACGCAGCAGCATGCAGCAAGTTCCGCAGAAACAAGTAAACTAGCAAGTTGTAGATTAGTCCTATTAGTGAATCCTACTCGGGTCGGTCCAGACTCACTAATGCAACCTAATTCCCTACAACCAATGCTTTGATACTAAATGTGATGCCCCGTACTAAATCAACATGTACGGACCATCAACAACAGGATCATTACAAGGTCAAACACTGTATGCATTTTCAAAACAAGTTTGCGTTCATGATAAAAGGTGACGTCATAACTAACGTCGAATGTTTTACATCAAAAGTATGCTTCTATGAATAGAAGCAAAGATAATAGTGTGTGACCCTTAGGTCGTTACAAATCATTGTTTCAAAAGTATTAAAGTTTGAATGCAAGATAAAGTGTTTCATGCGGTGACATCTCTAGTAAAGCACAGCGGAAGTCTACGAGGCATGACTATTACAACAGCGGAAGCAACCTTAAGCACCTGAGAAAAACATGCTTAAAAACGTCAACACAAAGGTTGGTGAGCTATAGTTTAAGTATAACAGTAATGTAAGGTAGGCCACGAGATTTCAGTGCTACAAAGAGCGTTTTAAAACAGTATGATAAAGTATATATTTAACCGTGGGCACTTGGTAACTAACTTAACGTTTATAACCCCCTAAAAGTACACTTGGTGAGTGCGTATGTATACAAAGTATTAAACACCCGTTAAATGCTAGCGCTACTAGCCCGAGTGGGGATGTCATGAAATGTCCCGTTCTTATTGATTAAAAACGTTCCATATTAATTGATTTCGTTGCGAGGTTTTGACCTCTATATGAGACGTTTTTCAAAGACTGCATTCATTTTAAAACAAACCATAACCTTTATTTCATCAATAAAGGTTTAAAAAGCTTTAAGTAGATTATCAAATAATGATAATCTAAAATATCCTGTTTACACACGATCATTACATAATGGTTTACAATACAAATATGTTACAACAAAATAAGTTTCTTGAATGCAGTTTTTACACAATATCATACAAGCATGGACTCCAAATCTCGTCCTTATTTAAGTATGCGACAGTGAAAGCTCTTAATAATCACCTGAGAATAAACATGCTTAAAACGTCAACAAAAATGTTGGTGAGTTATAGGTTTAACCTATATATATCAAATCGTAACAATAGACCACAAGATTTCATATTTCAATACACATCCCATACATAGAGATAAAAATCATTCATATGGTGAACACCTGGTAACCGACATTAACAAGATGCATATATAAGAATATCCCCATCATTCCGGGACACCCTTCGGATATGATATAAATTTCGAAGTACTAAAGCATCCGGTACTTTGGATGGGGTTTGTTAGGCCCAATAGATCTATCTTTAGGATTCGCGTCAATTAGGGTGTATGTTCCCTAATTCTTAGATTACCAGACTTAATAAAAAGGGGCATATTCGATTTCGATAATTCAACCATAGAATGTAGTTTCACGTACTTGTGTCTATTTTGTAAATCATTTATAAAACTTGCATGTATTCTCATCCCAAAAATATTAGATTTTAAAAGTGGGACTATAACTCACTTTCACAGATTTTTACTTCGTTGGGAAGTAAGACTTGGCCACTGGTTGATTCACGAACCTATAACAATATATACATATATATCAAAGTATGTTCAAAATATATTTACAACACTTTTAATATATTTTGATGTTTTAAGTTTATTAAGTCAGCTGTCCTCGTTAGTAACCTACAACTAGTTGTCCACAGTTAGATATACAGAAATAAATCGATAAATATTATCTTGAATCAATCCACGACCCAGTGTATACGTATCTCAGTATCGATCACAACTCAAACTATACATATTTTGGAATCAACCTCAACCCTGTATAGCTGACTCCAACATTCACATATAGAGTGTCTATGGTTGTTTCGAAATATATATAGATGTGTCGACATGATAGGTCGAAACATTGTATACGTGTCTATGGTATCTCAAGATTACATAATATACAATACAAGTTGATTAAGTTATGGTTGGAATAGATTTGTTACCAATTTTCACGTAGCTAAAATGAGAAAAATTATCCAATATTGTTTTACTCATAACTTCTTCATTTTAAATCCGTTTTGAGTGAATCAAATTGCTATGGTTTCATATTGAACTCTATAGGTTTATAGTCGGAAAAATAAGTTACTAGTCATTTTTGTAAAGGTATTCATTTCAGTCGAAAGAACGACGTCTAGATGACCATTTTAGAAAACATACTTCCACTTTGAGTTTAACCATAATTTTTGGATATAGTTTCATGTTCATAATAAAAATCATTTTCTCAGAATAACAACTTTTAAATCAAATTTTATCATAGTTTTTAATTAACTAACCCAAAACAGCCCGCGGTGTTACTACGACGGCGAAAATCCGGTTTTACGGTGTTTTTCGTGTTTCCAGGTTTTAAATCATTAAGTTAGCATATCATATAGATATAGAACATGTGTTTAGTTAATTTTAAAAGTCAAGTTAGAAGGATTAACTTTTGTTTGCGAACAAGTTTAGAATTAACTAAACTATGTTCTAGTGATTACGAGTTTAAACTTTCGAATAAGATAGTTTTATATAAATGAATCGAATGATGTTATGAACATCATTACTACCTCAAGTTTAGTAGGTAAACCAACTGGAAGTGACAAGAAATGATCTAGCTTCAAAGGATCTTGGATGGCTTGAAAGTTCTTGAAGTAGGATCATGACACAAAAACAAGTTCAAGTAAGATTTTTACTCGAATTAAGATAGTTTATAGTTATAGAAATTGAATCAAAGTTTGAATATGAATATTACCTTGAATAAGAAAGATAACCTACTGTATATAACAAAGGTTTCTTGATCTTAGATGATTACTTGGAATGGATTAGAAAGCTTGGAAGTAAATTAGTAAACTTGAAGGGATTTTTGAAGTGTTCTTGAAGTGTTCTTCCTATGATGATTATAGCTTGATTCTTGAAGTGATTTTTGATGAAGATGATGATTAACTACTGGAAAAAATACGTTCATAATAGTGTGTGTGTGTTGAGAGAGAATTAGAAAGAGAATTGGAAGTGAAATGGAGTGAATGATGAGTGGTAATTGGTGAGTGGTGAGTGGGGTTAAAAGGAGTTCTAGTTAGTTGACTAGCTCATGGTAGAAGTTAAAATTGATTAGTCATACATGACATAATCAAGAGTGGAATCCCATGCTAGTTCCTATTGGTATATACCCATAGTAAGTACGTTTTGAAGCTGTGTATAATACGGGTAAGAATACGACTAGAATTCTTGATGAAAGAAAAGAATGGGAAAGTAACTGTAACCATTTTCGTTAAGTATGAGTGTTTTGATATATGTCTTGAAGTCTTCCAAAAGTATTTTAATACATCTAAATACACTACATGTATATACATTTTAACTGAGTCGTTAAGTCATCGTTAGTCGTTACATGTAAGTGTTGTTTTGAAACCTTTAAGTTAACGATCTCAATTAATGTTTTTAACCCATTGTTTATTATATCAAATGAGATGTTAAATTATTATATTATCATGATATTATGATATATTAATATATCTTAATATGATATATATACATTTAAATGTCGTTACAACGATAATCGTTACATATATGTCTCGTTTCGAAATCCTTAAGTTAGTAGTCTTGTTTATATGTATATAACTCATTGTTAATATACTTATGGAGATACTTACTTATAATAATCTCATGTTAACCATATGTATATCCATATATATATCGTCATGTCGTTTTTACAAGTTTTAACGTTCGTGAATCGCCGGTCAACTTGGGTGGTCAATTGTCTATATGAAACATATTTCAATTAATCAAGTCTTAACAAGTTTGATTGCTTAACATGTTGGAAACATTTAATCATGTAAATATCAATCTCAATTAATATATATAAACATGGAAAAGTTCGGGTCACTACAATACCTACCCGTTAAATAAATTTCGTCCCGAAATTTTAAGCTGTTGAAGGTGTTGACGAATCTTCTGGAAATAGATGCGGGTATTTCTTCTTCATCTGATCTTCATGCTCCCAGGTGAACTCGGGTCCTCTACAAGCATTCCATCGAACCTTAACAATTGGTATCTTGTTTTGCTTAAGTCTTTTAACCTCACGATCCATTATTTCGACGGGTTCTTCGATGAATTGAAGTTTTTCGTTGATTTGGATTTCATCTAACGGAATAGTGAGATCTTCTTTAGCAAAACATTTCTTCAAATTCAAGACGTGGAAAGTGTTATGTACAGCCGCGAGTTGTTGAGGTAACTCAAGTTGGTAAGCTACTGGTCCGACACGATCAATAATCTTGAATGGTCCAATATACCTTGGATTTAATTTCCCTCGTTTACCAAATCGAACAACGCCTTTTCAAGGTGCAACTTTAAGCATGACCATCTCTCCAATTTCAAATTCTATATCTTTTCTTTTAATGTCAGCGTAGCTCTTTTGTCGACTTTGGGCGGTTTTCAACCGTTGTTGAATTTGGATGATCTTCTCGGTAGTTTCTTGTATAATCTCTGGACCCGTAATTTGTCTATCCCCCACTTCACTCCAACAAATCGGAGACCTGCACTTTCTACCATAAAGTGCTTCAAACGGCGCCATCTCAATGCTTGAATGGTAGCTGTTGTTGTAGGAAAATTCTGCTAACGGTAGATGTCGATCCCAACTGTTTCCGAAATCAATAACACATGCTCGTAGCATGTCTTCAAGCGTTTGTATCGTCCTTTCTCTCTGCCCATCAGTTTGTGGATGATAGGCAGTACTCATGTCTAGACGAGTTCCTAATGCTTGCTGTAATGTCTGCCAGAATCTTGAAATAAATCTACCATCCCTATCAGAGATAATAGAGATTGGTATTCCATGTCTGGAGACGACTTCCTTCAAATACAGTCGTGCTAACTTCTCCATCTTGTCATCTTCTCTTATTGGCAGGAAGTGTGCTGATTTGGTGAGATGATCAACTATTACCTAAATAGTATCAAAACCACTTGCAGTCCTTGGCAATTTAGTGATGAAATCCATGGTAATGTTTTCCCATTTCCATTCCGGGATTTCGGGTTGTTGAAGTAGACCTGATGGTTTCTGATGCTCAGCTTTGACCTTAGAACACGTCAAACATTATCCTACATATTTAGCAACATCGGCTTTCATACCCGGCCACCAAAAATGTTTCTTGAGATCCTTGTACATCTTCCCCGTTCCAGGATGTATTGAGTATCTGGTTTTATGAGCTTCTCTAAGTACCATTTCTCTCATATCTCCAAATTTTGGTACCCAAATCCTTTCAGCCCTATACCGAGTTCCGTCTTCCCGAATATTAAGATGCTTCTCTGATCCCTTGGGTATTTCATCCTTTAAATTTCCCTCTTTTAAAACTCCTTGTTGCGCCTCCTTTATTTGAGTAGTAAGGTTATTATGAATCATTATATTCATAGATTTTACTCGAATGGGTTCTCTGTCCTTCCTGCTCAAGGCATCGGCTACCACATTTACCTTCCCCGGGTGGTAACGAATCTCAAAGTCGTAATCATTCAACAATTCAATCCACCTACGCTGCCTCATATTCAGTTGTTTCTGATTAAATATGTGTTGAAGACTTTTGTGGTCGGTATATATAATACTTTTGACCCCATATAAGTAGTGCCTCCAAGTCTTTAATGCAAAAACAACCGCGCCTAATTCCAAATCATGCGTCGTATAATTTTGTTCGTGAATCTTTAATTGTCTAGACGCATAAGCAATCACCTTCGTTCGTTGCATTAATACACAACCGAGACCTTGCTTTGATACGTCACAATAAATCACAAAATCATCATTCCCTTCAGGCAATGACAATATAGGTGCCGTAGTTAGCTTTTTCTTCAATAACTGAAACGCTTTCTCTTGTTCATCATTCCATACAAATTTCTTCCCTTTATGCGTTAATGCAGTCAAGGGTTTTGCTATTCTGGAAAAGTCTTGGACGAACCTTCTGTAGTAACCAGCTAGTCCTAAAAACTGGCGTATGTGTTTCGGAGTTTTTAGAGTTTCCCACTTTTCAACAGTTTCTATCTTTGCCGGATCCACCTTAATACCTTCTTTGTTCACTATGTGACCGAGGAATTGAACTTCTTCCAACCAAAATGCACACTTTGAAAACTTAGCGTACAATTCTTCCGTCCTCAATACTTCTAACACCTTTCTCAAATGTTCACCGTGTTCTTGGTCATTCTTTGAGTAAATAAGTATGTCATCAATGAAAACAATGACAAACTTGTCAAGGTATGGTCCACACACTCGGTTCATAAGGTCCATGAACACAGCTGGTGCATTAGTTAAACCAAACGGCATGACCATAAACTCGTAATGACCGTAACGTGTTCTGAAAGCAGTCTTTGGAATATCATCTTCTTTCACCCGCATTTGGTGATACCCGGAACGTAAGTCAATCTTTGAATAAACAGACGAGCCTTGTAGTTGATCAAATAAGTCGTCGATTCTCAGTAGTGGGTAGCGGTTCTTGATGGTAAGTTTGTTCAACTCTCGGTAGTCGATACACAACCTGAATGTACCATCTTTCTTCTTGACAAACAAAACAGGAGCTCCCCACGGTGATGTGCTTGGTCGAATGAAACCACGCTCTAAAAGTTCTTGTAATTGGTTTTGCAGTTCTTTCATCTCGCTGGGTGCGAGTCTGTAAGGAGCACGAGCTATTGGTGCAGCTCCTGGTACAAGATCTATTTGAAATTCAACGGATCGATGTGGGGGTAATCCCGGTAATTCTTTCAGAAATACATCGGGAAATTCTTTTGCAATGGGAACATCATTGATGCTCTTTTCTTCAGTTTGTACTTTCTCGACGTGTGCTAGAACAGCATAGCAACCTTTTCTTATTAGTTTTTGTGCCTTCAAATTACTAATAAGATGTAGCTTCGTGTTGCCCTTTTCTCTGTACACCATTAAGGGTTTTCCTTTTTCTCGTATAATGCGAATTGCATTTTTGTAACAAACGATCTCTGCTTTCACTTCTTTCAACTAGTCCATACCGATTATCACATCAAAACTCCCTAACTCTACAGGTATCAAATCAATCTTAAATGTTTCGCTAACCAGTTTAATTTCTCGATTCCGACATATATTATCTGCTGAAATTAATTTACCATTTGCTAATTCGAGTAAAAATTTACTATCCAAAGGCGTCAATGGACAACTTAATTTAGCACAAAAATCTCTACTCATATAGCTTCTATCCGCACCCGAATCAAATAAAACGTAAGCAGATTTATTGTCAATAAGAAACGTACCCGTAACAAGCTCCGGGTCTTCCTGTGCCTCTGCCGCATTAATATTGAAAACTCTTCCGCGGCCTTGTCCATTCGTGTTCTCCTGGTTCGGGCAATTTCTAATAATGTGGCCCGGTTTTCCACATTTATAACAAACTACATTGGCATAACTTGCTCCGACACTACTTGCTCCGCCATTACTCGTTCCGACACCATTTGTTCCTTTCGTTCTATTAACCCCTGGTCCGTAGACCTCACACTTCGCCGCGCTATGACCGTTTCTTTTACACTTGTTGCAAAATTTGGTGCAGAACCCCGAGTGATACTTTTCACACCTTTGGCATAGCTGCTTCTGATTGTTGTTGTTGTTGCGGTTATTATTGTTATTGGGATGATTGTTGTAGTTGCCGTTGTTGTTGTTGTTGTTGTTGTTGTTGTTGGGCCGTTTGTTGTAGTTGGGATTGATGTTGCGATTGTTGGGATAATTGTTGCGATTATTGTTGTAATTGCTGTTGTTGTTGTATTGGTGATTCTTATCACCGTTTTCCTCCCACTTTCTTTTGACTTGCTTCACATTGGCCTCTTCAGCAGTCTGTTCTTTAATTCTTTCTTCAATCTGGTTCACTAGTTTGTGAGCCATTCTATATGCCTGTTGTATGGAGGCGGGCTCGTGTGAACTTATATCTTCTTGGATTCTTTCCGGTAATCCTTTCACAAACGCGTCGATCTTCTCTTCCTCATCTTCGAATGCTCCCGGACACAATAGGCACAATTCTGTGAATCGTCTTTCGTATGTGGTAATATCAAATCCTTAGGTTCGTAACCCTCTAAGTTCAGTCTTGAGCTTATTGACCTCGGTTCTGGGACGGTACTTCTCGTTCATCAAGTGCTTGAATACTGACCACGGTAGTGCGTACGCATCGTCTTGTCCCACTTGCTCTAGATAGGTATTCCACCATGTTAACGCAGAACCTGTGAAGGTATGCGTAGCGTACTTCACTTTGTCCTCTTCAGTACACTTACTTATGGAAAACACCGATTCGACCTTCTCGGTCCACCGTTTCAATCCGATCGGTCCTTCGGTTCCATCAAATTCCAAAGGTTTGCAGGCAGTGAATTCTTTGTAGGTACATCCTACACGATTTCCTGTACTGCTAGATCCAAGGTTATTGTTGGTATGTAGCGCAGCCTGTACTGTGGCTATGTTTGAAGCTAGAAAAGTACGGAATTCCTCTTCATTCATATTCACGGTGTGTCGAGTAGTCGGTGCCATTTCCTTCAAAATAGTCAAATGGAACAAGTTAATCATACAGAATATTAAGAGTAGTTAATAGTATTTCGTAGCATAATATGAACTCATTTATAAAAGCTTTTTCTTCATATTAGCGTTTTATAAGTTTAAATTCGGGTAGTACCTACCCGTTAAGTTCATACTTAGTAGCTAATATACAATTCAACTACTACAATTCTATATGAAAAACTGATTATAATAATATTTCGCGTTCAAACTTTTATACAATATTTTACAAACTTACAATACCGCTTATTTTACATAAAGCATGAAATATAGCACACAATAACTTTGATACAAGATAGTTGTGAAGATAATTCTAGCTAGTACACAAGTCGTTCAGCAAAGGCAATAAAGACACGTAATTCATACGTCCAGAAACAAGTCATGCATTCTGGTTTTACTAGGACTACTTCCCATCCTTGGTCTTGTGGAACATAACCGTTATGGCCGTTGATAAGACAGCGTGTTGTAACGTCATCAAAGGGACGAGGGTTACGTAATGTCCAACAGTCCTGTAACAATCTAAAAACCTCATTTCTTACCCCAATTACCGATTCCGTCACTTGTGGGAACGTTTTGTTTAATAGTTGTAGGCCGATGTTCTTGTTCTCACTTTGGTGAGAAGCGAACATTACTAATCCGTAAGCATAACATGCTTCTTTATGTTGCATGTTAGCCGCTTTTTCTAAATCACAAAGTCCAATATTCGGATATATTGAGTCAAAATAATTTCTTAACCCATTGCGTAAAATAGCATTTGGGTTCCCCGCAATATATGCGTCAAAGTAAACACATCGTAACTTATGGATTTCCCAATGTGATATCCCCCATCTTTCGAACGAAAGCCTTTTATAAACCAAGGCATTCTTGGAACGTTCTTCGAATGTCTTACAAACTGATCTCGCCTTAAATAGTTGTGCTGAGGAATTCTGACCGACTCTAGACAAGATTTCATCAATCATGTCTCCGGGTAGGTCTCTTAAAATATTGGGTTGTCTATCCATTTTGTGTTTTTATACTGTAAAAATAGACAAGAGTTAGATTCATAAAAAAATACTTATTAATACAAGCAATTTTTACATATATCATAAAGCATAAGCACACTATATTACATATATTACACCACACGAATACAACTATCTTATTCCGACTCGCTCGTTTCTTCTTGTTCGGTTTTGGTTCGTTTTGCCAAGTTTCTAGGGATATATGATGTTCCCCTAATACGAGCCGTCGTTGTCCACATTGGTTTAGAAAAACCTAGTGGTTTAGAGGTTCCCGGGTCATTGTTACAACTTAAGGACTTCGGGGGTTGACGATACATATAAAGTTCATCGGGGTTGGAATTAGATTTCTCTATTTTTATGCCCTTTCCCTTATTATTTTCTTTTGCCTTTTTAAATTCAGTTGGGGTAATTTCTATAACATCATCGGAATTCTCGTCGGAATCCGATTCATCGGAGAATTGGTAATCCTCCCAATATTTTGCTTCCTTGGCGGAAACACCATTGACCATAATTAACCTTGGTCGGTTGGTTGAGGATTTTCTTTTACTTAACCGTTTTATTATTTCCCCCACCGGTTCTATTTCTTCATCCGGTTCCGATTCTTCTTCCGGTTCCGATTCTTCTTCCGGTTCCGACTCTTCTTCCGGTTCCTCTTCGGGAACTTGTGAATCAGTCCACGAATTATTCCAATTTACATTTGACTCTTCATTATTATTAGGTGAGTCAATGGGACTTGTTCTAGAGGTAGACATCTATCACATAATATCAAACGCGTTAAGAGATTAATAGATCACATAATATTCACATGTTAAAAATATATAGTTTCCAACAAAATTTGTTAAGCAATCATTTTTCAAGTAAACACGGTCGAAGTCCAGACTCACTAATGCATCCTAACAAACTAGATAAGACACACTAATGCAAAATTCTGGTTCTCTAAGACCAACGCTCGGATACCAACTGAAATGTCCCGTTCTTATTGATTAAAAACGTTCCATATTAATTGATTTCGTTGCGAGTTTTTGACCTCTATATGAGACGTTTTTCAAAGACTGCATTCATTTTAAAACAAACCATAACCTTTATTTCATCAATAAAGGTTTAAAAAGCTTTAAGTAGATTATCAAATAATGATAATCTAAAATATCCTGTTTACACACGACCATTACATAATGGTTTACAATACAAATATGTTACAACAAAATAAGTTTCTTGAATGCAGTTTTTACACAATATCATACAAGCATGGACTCCAAATCTCGTCCTTATTTAAGTATGCGACAGGGGAAGCTCTTAATAATCACCTGAGAATAAACATGCTTAAAACGTCAACAAAAATGTTGGTGAGTTATAGGTTTAACCTATATATATCAAATCGTAACAATAGACCACAAGATTTCATATTTCAATACACATCCCATACATAGAGATAAAAATCATTCATATGGTGAACACCTGGTAACCGACATTAACAAGATGCATATATAAGAATATCCCCATCATTCCAGGACACCCTTCGGATATGATATAAATTTTGAAGTACTAAAGCATCTGGTACTTTGGATGGGGTTTGTTAGGCCCAATAGATCTATCTTTAGGATTCGCGTCAATTAGGGTGTCTGTTCCCTAATTCTTAGATTACCAAACTTAATAAAAAGGGGCATATTCGATTTCGATAATTCAACCATAGAATGTAGTTTCACGTACTTGTGTCTATTTTGTAAATCATTTATAAAACCTGCATGTATTCTCATCCCAAAAATATTAGATTTTAAAAGTGGGACTATAACTCACTTTCACAGATTTTTACTTCGTCGGGAAGTAAGACTTGGCCACTGGTTGATTCACGAACCTATAACAACATATACATATATATCAAAGTATTTTCAAAATATATTTACAACACTTTTAATATATTTTGATGTTTTAAGTTTATTAAGTCAGCTGTCCTCGTTAGTAACCTACAACTAGTTGTCCACAGTTAGATATACAAAAATAAATCGATAAATATTATCTTGAATCAATCCACGACCCAGTGTATACGTACTTCAGTATTGATCACAACTCAAACTATACATATTTTGGAATCAACCTCAACCCTGTATAGCTAACTCCAACATTCACATATAGAGTGTCTATGGTTGTTCCGAAATATATATAGATGTGTCGACATGATAGGTCGAAACATTGTATACGTGTCTATGGTATCTCAAGATTACATAATATACAATACAAGTTGATTAAGTTATGGTTGGAATAGATTTGTTACCAATTTTCACGTAGCTAAAATGAGAAAAATTATCCAATCTTGTTTTACTCATAACTTTTCATTTTAAATCCGTTTTGAGTGAATCAAATTGCTATGGTTTCATATTGAACTCTATAGGTTTATAGTCGGAAAAATAAGTTACAAGTCGTTTTTGTAAAGGTAGTCATTTCAGTCGAAAGAACGACGTCTAGATGACCATTTTAGAAAACATACTTCCACTTTGAGTTTAACCATAATTTTTGGATATAATTTCATGTTCATAATAAAAATCATTTTCTCAGAATAACAACTTTTAAATCAAAGTTTATCATAATTTTTAATTAACTAACCCAAAACAGCCCGCGGTGTTACTACGACGGCGTAAATCCGGTTTTACGTTGTTTTTCGTGTTTCCAGGTTTTAAATCATTAAGTTAGCATATCATATAGATATAGAATATGTGTTTAGTTAATTTTAAAAGTCAAGTTAGAAGGATTAACTTTTGTTTGCGAACAAGTTTAGAATTAACTAAACTATGTTCAAGTGATTACGAGTTTAAACTTCGAATAAGATAGTTTTATATATATGAATTGAATGATGTTATGAACATCATTACTACCTCAAGTTTAGTAGGTAAACCTACTGGAAGTGACAAGAAATGATCTAGCTTCAAAGGATCTTGGATGGCTTGAAAGTTCTTGAAGTAGGATCATGACACAAAAACAAGTTCAAGTAAGATTTTTACTCGAATTAAGATAGTTTATAGTTATAGAAATTGAATCAAAGTTTGAATATGAATATTACCTTGAATAAGAAAGATAACATACTGTATATAACAAAGGTTTCTTGATCTTAGATGATTACTTGGAATGGATTAGAAAGCTTGGAAGTAAATTAGTAAACTTGAAGGGATTTTTGAAGTGTTCTTGAAGTGTTCTTCCTATGATGATTATAGCTTGATTCTTGAAGTGATTTTTGATGAAGATGATGATTAACTACTGGAAAAAATACGTTCATAATAGTGTGTGTGTGTTGAGAGAGAATTAGAAAGAGAATTGGAAGTGAAATGGAGTGAATGATGAGTGGTAATTGGTGAGTGGTGAGTGGGGTTAAAAGGAGTTCTAGTTAGTTGACTAGCTCATGGTAGAAGTTAAAATTGATTAGTCATACATGACATAATCAAGAGTGGAATCCCATGCTAGTTCCTATTGGTATATACCCATAGTAAGTACGTTTTGAAGCTGTGTATAATACGGGTAAGAATACGACTAGAATTCTTGATGAAAGAAAAGAATGGGAAAGTAACTGTAACCATTTTCGTTAAGTATGAGTGTTTTGATATATGTCTTGAAGTCTTCCAAAAGTATTTTAATACATCTAAATACACTACATGTATATACATTTTAACTGAGTCGTTAAGTCATCGTTAGTCATTACATGTAAGTGTTGTTTTGAAACCTTTAAGTTAACGATCTCAATTAATGTTTTTAACCCATTGTTTATTATATCAAATGAGATGTTAAATTATTATATTATCATGATATTATGATATATTAATATATCTTAATATGATATATATACATTTAAATGTCGTTACAACGATAATCGTTACATATATGTCTCGTTTCGAAATCCTTAAGTTAGTAGTCTTGTTTATATGTATATAACTCATTGTTAATATACTTATGGAGATACTTACTTATAATAATCTCATGTTAACCATATGTATATCCATATATATATCGTCATGTCGTTTTTACAAGTTTTAACGTTCGTGAATCGCCGGTCAACTTGGGTGGTCAATTGTCTATATGAAACATATTTCAATTAATCAAGTCTTAACAAGTTTGATTGCTTAACATGTTGGAAACATTTAATCATGTAAATATCAATCTCAATTAATATATATAAACATGGAAAAGTTCGGGTCACTACATGTCAAACCCTATGGATCCATATCTAAGATTCGCGTTCACCGGTTCAAAAACCAATGACTAAACGTTACCGAGCTAAAGGGAATGTTTATGCCGTTGTATAACCCACACATATATAAAGTTTAAGTACTCGTGCCTAGTATGTAAAACGTAAAATGCGCATGTATTCTCAGTTCCCAAAATAGTTAAAGTAAAAAAGGGATGCTATAACTCACAGTGGTAAAGTAGTAGTAAAGTTGAGTCGGGAAGTAAGCAAGTATGTAGGTCCGGAAAGTCCTCAACCTAAGTCAAATATTACTAAGTCAGTAAATCATCCCAATAGGTTTAAATGTATGTAAATTAGGTCTTAAGGGTCATCATCATTCATCATCAAACAAAAAGTATAAAGTAAGTTTCGTTCTAGAAAAGAGTTTAAAACAAAGGCTGACTTCGATCAGTCACCACGGACTCTATACCTACTGAAATAAGGTGAGACCAGTGTCCATGGCTCCGTATATAAGTCCTTTAGTTGCTGTAAAAATTTCAGAACCAAACTCGCCTTCGTTTGACCGTGGTGACGGTTTAAGCGCGAGTAGGTCAGAATTTTCAGCACAACGTTAAAAGGACATAGTGACGTTCAGAGGGGCATAGATCCTAAACCGTAACTCGGATTAAGACAAGTCTTAAATGAAAAATTATCTACTCGAACAGAGCTAACTGAAAATCAACTTTACAGTAGCCCAGGTATTCTGATAAGTTCCAGAAAACAGTAAACAATGTGTTCCGGTGGGTTCTTGGTGCTTGACGTTCATCACGGTTCTCATCCTTGATGCATATAGCTTCAAGTGTACAACTCGTTGATGTGTTTACATAATCTTTACCAAGTTTTTACCATCATAATACAAGTTTAAGTCTAAGATAAGTAGCACAACTCAATTAAGTGTTGCAAGTAGTTTGATGAACCAAAGTTACATCAAGATCTTAGATCCGACACATACATGAACTCTAAAAGTAATATTAAGCTACAAACTTGAAAGTAAACTAACTAATCAAGATCTTAAGTTGTAGAACATAGTTCTTAGTTTAATCTTGAAGATCCAAGACCTAAAAGTCTAGATCTAAAGTTATTAAGTTAAATCCTAAGTAATAACACTTGAATCTTTACTTTAATGAAACCATAAGCTATAAAACTTAGATTTTCATCTTGTAAAGTATATGTAAGCTTTCAAGCTTTTGTTTATGACAAAATAAGTAGACCATAAGCTATAGAAACTTAGATCTTTCATATGTATGTGAAGTTGTAACTAGAAAGTTAAACTTCCATGTTCTTGAACTTACAAAGTTAGCTTTTAGTTCAAGAAAGTATGAGATCAAGATTAACTTGTAATACTTGACCATTTATCCAACAAACACGAATTTAAAGTGAATAATATGAAGAAATAAACTAAATAAACAAGTATCAAGTTTATGGTTGTTCATACTTTTAAAGATTCAAGCCAAGGCTTTGATCTTTAAGAAAGTAAACTTTAAGTTTACAACATGAACTTCAAGTATGATTTTAACACTCATGAACTTTAAATCTTTAAACATTATTTGTAGAACCATAAACTAGAAAGTTTAGGTCCTTGTTTGTTCTTGAAATAACAAGATGATATGAATAATTAAACTAAAAAGTTTGATTCTTATAACTAGTAAATAAACAACAATAACATCAAGTAAGTAATCAATAAACAAGAACAAGTGATAAAACAACCAAATGATGATGATATACATGCATATATATTTCGGTTTTCATGAAGGAAAAAGGAAGAAGAAATAAGTTTGTTACTTACATGAAACAACCCAACCCGTATTAAAACCAGCCCATAAAATTTTTTCCTTTTAATACGCGTTAAATAATACTTTAGGTCCCGTTACACATATTCCAAAACGTATTTGTTATCAAAGTAAGTTCATCGGACTTAAAACATACATTAATGATTTAAACTCCTTAATACAATGGTTCATTAATTAAATCGTAAACCGGTTATAATCATTATGACCTGACTAGTTACGTTTACACAAAACCGAGCATGGTGATTTGGGACTACGCTACCCAAATCCTAATCGAGTCCAAAAGCAAGATCTTCTAAAGCAACCTAGCCGAGATCTCTAATTCCCAAGCTTACCCGAGCCGCCAAGCATGCGAACCTATAAAAATATCAACAACGAGAGGGTAAGCTAACGCTTAGTGAGTGAGAATATACTACATACATATATATGCATAAAATGGACACGCCACAAAATAGCAAATACCGCATACCGGAGCATCCAAACATAAAGGCAAGCTAGTCTAAGCATACCGTAAGATCACTAAGCAATGAGCTAAAGATACATCAACAAAATATAAGTTTGCCAACAACGATGTGAACAATGCCAATAAGCTACACCCGGAGGGTTAGCTACAACACGACAATACAACATTATATGTATACAATATATATGTATATATATGTATATATCTCTCGAATAACATAATTTACTTACGCTTACAACACAATAACCATGGTTAACCAATCGTACAAGGGAACGATACTCGTAAGAGACCGTCGGAGTTCGTAACATCCATTAGCGTTACTTAAACACCGCGTAATCACTAATCCCCCGGGTGATGTCTTAAACACCGCGACTAATTCACCCCCATGACAATGTGGCGTCTTAAACACCGCGACGAATCCACACGTCAATCAAAATAATGAGTGGTGTCTTGAACACCGCGACAATTCCACTCCCATGACAATGTGGTGTCTTAACCACCGCGACAATACCACATGCCAATCAAACAATGAGTAGTGTCTTAAACACCGCGACACTACTACTCGTTACTTAGAATGTAGTGTCTTGAACACCGCGACAATACCACATTCATACTACACAAATAAATACATTATATACGTACACGCATAATTATTCCACTCACAATATTAACCCTTCGCCATTGGGGTTATATAATCCACATCACACGCCCATGTGATAGAGTACACGCAAGGTGTGCACCTCGTCAAAGATGGTCAACCAAAATGCACAACCGTGCTAATTGGACCTACACACAAGTCCATCAATCCACCTATATGTGAAGTGAGCTCTATAACCGAGAACCACTTCACCCGACCCGCACCCATCCTACACATACATATGCATATAGGATATTAACACTCACCTTAAGCCTTGATGAATGCAACCAAGTAATCCGCAACTCGTCAATGGAAAGTACCTATTCCATTATCACAAATTCAACAACACACTTGGATTGGATTTACAAACCAACCCAATTTGACACTTAGTGCAAATTCGACCCAAATGTAATTCCAAGTACAAACCGCGCCCAAACTAACCAATAATTACTAACACGGGTGAAAATGGTCCTAATATGCCAAGTAAACCCAAACACAAGTGTTAAACACATGTCTCACCCATTTTGACACCAAAACCCTAATTTTGACCCATTAAGTCAAAATCTCTCCGTTTACAAGTCTTGACACCAAAACACATTTAACTCGGTTTAATACTTCAACTTAATCCATTTTAAGTTTATAAACCTTAATAAATCAACAATCGGGTCAAAATCATCACCAAACCCTAATTTTGGCTCTAGTCAAAATTAGTCAACTCCAAGAACCCTAAATGTCCCCAAAACCTCAATAATCACTAATACTAGTGATTATACACCATTTACAAGTCTTACAAGCATGAACTTGCACACCAAACCCAAAACCCGACATTAACAACAAAAAACCCGAATCTTGGTGTTAACCTTCAATTAACAACTAAATGGGTTTCACCTATGAATCATACAATCAAAAGCCCTAAACTTGAATGATGAACACGAAAATGAATTTCGGAGTTAGAGCTTACCACTAGTATCACCGTGTAGCTAAGAACGAGGAGAACACACTTGTCAACTACGCCAAGGATCAACTCCCGATCCTTCCTTTCCAAAAATCCTTTTGAAATCAAATGGGTGTTTGAGTTTTTGAGAGGAAAATGAAATGAAAAAGGAAAAGAAATTAGGAAATGAAATGAATGGATGAGGTTAAATCCTCAAATCTGGCTCAAACGCGAAAAGACCAAATTGCCCTTGAACTTCATTTAAATTTACAAGAATCTGGTGCCAGTTCACACCATTCGCCGCGCCGCGGACTAATTCGTCGCGCCGCGACGATTGCCTCGAACTGGTGACTTTGTTAACAAGCTTTCTGATCTGGATTTATTTGAAACGCCGCGCCGCGGCTCCCTTTGTCGCGCCGCGACACCCAACGTGGCCTGACACATTTTCTCGCATACAAGACTTTAACACCCAAACATGTATCGAACCCTTCATACGCCTGTCGTACATACACAATACACCTATAAATCATGTACGGGGAAAAACGGGGTGTTACAACTCTCCCCCACTTAGACTCGATCACGTCCTCGTGATCCTTGTCATTTAACCAAACGGACCACACTTCACGGTCCTCAAACATAAGTCCAAACCGACTTTCCTAAGCAATTCTTCCCACTGAATTGCCTTTAACAACTAAATCGTCACCCGCGATTTATCAAATCCACAATCCGAGCACTAAAACCATGCTCATTCCCTAACATCGGGGAAACTCAACCAATCTCGTACAGAGATATCAACCCCTTAGCGTACCCTTACCGAGTACAACGCTAAAAGCAACCAAGTCTCAACCTAAGGTCAACAATCCGAAACGATGAAGACCGAACCAACGAATCCTGACGGATAACACCAATCACTAAACATCCCTTGTAGTGCGCAATACGATCAATACGCAACTACCGTAACATCATAATCAAAAGGCTAAAACCGATAGCGCCCAAAACGACTATGAAAATGCCAAATCCAAAGGTGTACAAAATCGACTATCGTCACACCCGTAACAACACGTGAGCGAAACACGGCTATCGCATCACTAATCATACCACATGGTCCTCGCGACCCCACCATCGGCGTATAAAAACACCCGATCGATCACACAACACGGTCCTTACGACCCCACCATTGGTGTATAAAACAACCAACAGATCAACATCACGGTCCTTACGACCCCACCATCGGTGTATAAAACAACCGACAGATCACACATCACGAAGGCTGGCCGAAAACACACGCGCCTTAGTGAATCCGAACTACACGCGATTCACTACCATGATGAAGTCAGCGAACCCGAATATCATGCTTCACCAATCAATAATCCCATGATGAAGTCAGCGGACCCCGAAGGTCATGCTTCACCAATCTCAACACCAGATGAAGTCAGCGGACTCCGAAAGTCATGCTTCACCGATATAACACCTCGCTCATGATGAAATCAGCGGACCCCGAAGGTCATGCTCCACCAATCGCATACTCCCATGATGAAGTCAGCGGACTCTAAAGGTCATGCTTCATCAATCACCAATACCATGATGAAGTCAGCGGACCCGAAAGTCATGCTTCATCAATCAACGCCCTTTTGGCCTCGAACGACGAGTAGCGTAACATCGCGCTCTGCTACGCCATAGTGAATCCTAATGGATACCACTAACCATTCACATACACGAGCAAGAACCACCTATATCAAACATAGGCACAAAACAATTATTCTCTAGAAGAGAATCCGACACACACCTCCCTTAACCGAAGGATTTCACCTTGCTCGCCAAACACGTCCATTATCTCTCAATCGAGATTTACCACATTACCACCTCGGTGATAATTCAAATCCAAACCATAAGTACAATTTATCCGAAATTGTAATCTACCACAAATCGACCAAAATCAGGTCTCGACAACATTTTCCGGATCTACCAAAAGCATCATCCGAAATCTCACACTAAAACTTCCTCGTGCGGGAGTGTAACTCCCCCATTTGGAACTACGTCCCATATCCACAACTCGTACAACCGTACAATGCTACCTAAGGTAGACTTTACAAAGATTGGGCTCACACAACCCGTCACCATATCTTGCTCCAGCCTTGAGCACACAAAGGATTTCAATCAATCCTTAAACACTTCGAGCAAAAAGTGTACCACGATTACACAAACCATACCTTCGCAATCATCCAATTGCTTTAGTTTGTCAAATTACACCTAGTCACTCATGTACCTAAGGATTTCACTTCGGTACCCTAAGTACAATGTAACCGCAACATAATCGGAGTCGAACACCACGCTAGTAGGTATAAAAGAGGCACCTAATGTCGCGTCATAAAGACTCCATTACCAACATACATCGAGATTCAAAACACTCGATCTCAAGGGTTTCGGCCCACCCGTCGAACCTCACGGTTCATCGACCTCAACACAAAAGCGAACACGCGCTTAACAACCGAACACCAACCCATTTCCATGGCTTGGTAGAAACATTTCCCAGATACTAAGGAATGCTTGGTGGCACCAAGTCTTACGCCCTTCGCCCGACAATCAACGTCACCATTGGGTACTTCCATTAGGAATGTCACCCATAACAACAATATGAACAACACAAGGCATTTAATCAACTCAAACTCAAACGGCACTTAATAAATAATCAAAGGGCATATTTATTAAAACGAAACGTACCTTAACGTCTCCTTGCTGCACCCGTCCCCGCTAACTTGGGACATTCCGACTTACGATGTCCTTGTTCTTGGCAATTGAAACACACCATACCATCACCCTTTGGTACCGAACATTCCCAAAACTTGTGACCCCTCACGCCACAATTGTAACACCTAGACGCACTAGATTCCAATATACCCGTCCGTGTACCACCCGTGCTCACACTCGGACTCTTAGTCCTCTTACTCGGAGCAACATACGAAACAACCCTTCTCTCACTTGAAGGTTCACCCTTCTTTGATCGCGAATACGATTCGAAACCCCTAGCCAACTCGAATAACTCCGCAAATGACTTCGCGTAACCCCGGTTAATTTTATTTTTCAAGTCATCGTTCAAAGTTCGATAGAAATCCTCCATCAACAAACGATCATTCCCCAAATACTCCGGCCAAAAACGAGCCTTCGCCATAAAGGTCGTCTTGAGAGTATTCAAATCCATAGATCCCTGTTGCAAGTTTCGCAACTCATCACGCAATTCCGACAAGTCGGCCGAAGTTCGGAACTCCTCGAAGAATTCCTTCTTAAATCGTCCCACGATAATGCCATAAACGGCTCACCACCGACAAGATCAATCTTACCATCCAACCAATCCTTCGCCCTACCCCGCAATAAACTAGTAGCGAGTCTTGTCTTTTTCTCGGGAGGGCATTCAATAGTACGAAAACACCCTTCAACATCCGAGATCCAAGTTGTGCTTACTAAAGGATCCGGTTTCCCGTCATACATCGGAGGTTTAGTCCTCATGAAGCTCTTAAGACAATGCTCCATTTCTCCACCATTTCGAAATTCGGAATACTTCCTATCCATTTCTTCTCGAAACGCACTCATTTGCTCCGCAACGGCGGCCGCAACTCTAGCGTTAAACTCAGCGTCGTTCGTCTCGATCCCATTTCCCGTCGCCATTCTAAGGAATGCAAAGCGGTTAGACCACGAACGTGTAAATCACACGCACAACACCGCCCCATCTTGCTAAACATTTGTCGTACATCACTTGCTAGACACGATTTGCACCCGTAATAAGGTTTGCAAGTCCTTATTACGCATACACGCTGTATCGGCTCGTTAGTACAACAACCGTATCGCTCGATGATATATGCAAACACAAACAAAATTCTACGCGATATAAACACACGCGAGAATTATTATCACATCACAATAGCATATTAATAATATTCGCATTACTAATATAAACGTTAGTCAACCTATAAACAAGGCACTAGCTAGAACCCATTCCGACCCGTACTCCTACAAGTCCCGCAACAAATTAAGCACACACAAAAGTCTAAGTCTAGGTACCTATCTCAAGTCACCTAAATCCCTTAGACCATGCTCTGATACCACTTGAAACAACCCAACCCGTATTAAAACCGGCCCATAAAATTTTTTCCTTTTAATACGCGTTAAATAATACTTTAGGTCCCGTTACACATATTCCAAAACGTATTTGTTATCAAAGTAAGTTCATCGGACTTAAAACATATATTAATGATTTAAACTCCTTAATACAATGGTTCATTAATTAAATCGTAAACCGGTTATAATCATTATGACCCGACTAGTTACGTTTACACAAAACCGAGCATGGTGATTTGGGACTACGCTACCCAAATCCTAATCGAGTCCAAAAGCAAGATCTTCTAAAGCAACCTAGCCGAGATCTCTAATTCCCAAGCTTACCCGAGCCGCCAAGCATGCGAACCTATAAAAATATCAACAACGAGAGGGTAAGCTAACGCTTAGTGAGTGAGAATATACTACATACATATATATGCATAAAATGGACACGCCACAAAATAGCAAATACCGCATACCGGAGCATCCAAACATAAAGGCAAGCTAGTCTAAGCATACCGTAAGATCACTAAGCAATGAGCTAAAGATACATCAACAAAATATAAGTTTGCCAACAACGATGTGAACAATGCCAATAAGCTACACCCGGAGGGTTAGCTACAACACGACAATACAACATTATATGTATACAATATATATGTATATATCTCTCGAATAACATAATTTGCTTACGCTTACAACACAATAACCATGGTTAACCAATCGTACAAGGGAACGATACTCGTAAGAGACCGTCGGAGTTCGTAACATCCATTAGCGTTACTTAAACACCGCGTAATCACTAATCCCCCGGGTGATGTCTTAAACACCGCGACTAATTCACCCCCATGACAATGTGGCGTCTTAAACACCGCGACGAATCCACACGTCAATCAAAATAATGAGTGGTGTCTTGAACACCGCGACAATTCCACTCCCATGACAATGTGGTGTCTTAACCACCGCGACAATACCACATGCCAATCAAACAATGAGTAGTGTCTTAAACACCGCGACACTACTACTCGTTACTTAGAATGTGGTGTCTTGAACACCGCGATAATACCACATTCATACTACACAAATAAATACATTATATACGTACACGCATAATTATTCCACTCACAATATTAACCCTTCGCCATTGGGGTTATATAATCCACATCACACGCCCATGTGATAGAGTACACGCAAGGTGTGCACCTCGTCAAAGATGGTCAACCAAAACGCACAACCGTGCCAATTGGACCTACACACAAGTCCATCAATCCACCTATATGTGAAGTGAGCTCTATAACCGAGAACCACTTCACCCGACCCGCACCCATCCTACACATACATATGCATATAGGATATTAACACTCACCTTAAGCCTTGATGAATGCAACCAAGTAATCCGCAACTCGTCAATGGAAAGTACCTATTCCATTATCACAAATTCAACAACACACTTAGATTGGATTTACAAACCAACCCAATTTGACACTTAGTGCAAATTCGACCCAAATGTAATTCCAAGTACAAACCGCGCCCAAACTAACCAATAATTACTAACACGGGTGAAAATGGTCCTAATATGCCAAGTAAACCCAAGCACAAGTGTTAAACACATGTCTCACCCATTTTGACACCAAAACCCTAATTTTGACCCATTAAGTCAAAATCTCTCCGTTTACAAGTCTTGACACCAAAACACATTTAACTCGGTTTAATACTTCAACTTAATCCATTTTAAGTTTATAAACCTTAATAAATCAACAATCGGGTCAAAATCATCACCAAACCCTAATTTTGGCTCTAGTCAAAATTAGTCAACTCCAAGAACCCTAAATGTCCCCAAAACCTCAATAATCACTAATACTAGTGATTATACACCATTTACAAGTCTTACAAGCATGAACTTGCACACCAAACCCAAAACCCGACATTAACAACAAAAAACCCGAATCTTGGTGTTAACCTTCAATTAACAACTAAATGGGTTTCACCTATGAATCATACAATCAAAAGCCCTAAACTTGAATGATGAACACGAAAATGAATTTCGGAGTTAGAGCTTACCACTAGTATCACCGTGTAGCTAAGAACGAGGATAACACACTTGTCAACTACGCCAAGGATCAACTCCCGATCCTTCCTTTCCAAAAATCCTTTTGAAATCAAATGGGTGTTTGAGTTTTTGAGAGGAAAATGAAATGAAAAGGGAAAAGAAATTAGGAAATGAAATGAATGGATGAGGTTAAATCCTCAAATCTGGCTCAAACACGAAAAGACCAAATTGCCCTTGAACTTCATTTAAATTTACAAGAATCTGGTGCCAGTTCACACCATTTGCCGCGCCGCGGACTAATTCGTCGCGCCGCGACGATTGCCTCGAACTGGTGACTTTGTTAACAAGCTTTCTGATCTGGATTTATTTGAAACGCCGCGCCGCGGCTCCCTTTGTCGCGCCGCGACACCCAACGTGGCCTGACACATTTTCTCGCATACAAGACTTTAACACCCAAACATGTATCGAACCCTTCATACGCCTGTCGTACATACACAATACACCTATAAATCATGTACGGGGAAAAACGGGGTGTTATATTACAAATATTTGAGAGAAAAAGAGAGAAAGAAAAGTAGCAAATGAAGTTGTGTGTAAAAGTGAGGTGAATGCAAGTAATATGTAATCAAAATTTGAAAACAAAACCACTCCCCCACACTACCATAGTGGACGGCCAAAGAGGAGCCAAAGAGGAAGGTCAAGGCTTTTACTTTCATACATGGGAGAATGGTGTTAGCTTGAAATAGAAATAAAGCAAAATGGTGTGGGAAATATGCAAGTAACTAGATTCTTTGCTAAGCTAATTTATCTAGTTGTAACCTAATGTAATACTTACATAAATATGGGCTAACTAGTCCATTAAGGATATAGGGTGGGCTTCTAAGTCCATTAACACTAATAAAAGCCCAAGTTCAAGTAATTAACAAATTAATTCAACAAAGCCCAAGTAATTAACTATTAACACTAGTTAATTAAAAATGATTAATAATAATTAATCATGGATGCAAATAATATCCGAAATATTATTCGTGAAAAGTTCGTGTGTCACAAAGACGTGTCGGGCAATTAAAAGTCAATCATGGTGACAAGTAAATGTAATAAAATACATTCGTTAAAACACAAGTATTAATAATAATTATTATTAATTAAACGTTGGAAAATCCAGGGTCGTTACAACTGCCGAGGAACCCTCTATCATCCTAGCATTTACTAATTATCGTATCAAGAAAACCTTGTTCAAAGTGGATGAATTTTCATACATGTTGGATAACGCCGCAATCAATCCCGCAGTGTTGGTTTAACCCACAATGTTGTAAGCAACGTTCTTGGCAATAGAAAGTCGTACAACTCCTAGGGCTTTCCTATCCAACAAATGCCAATCGTCGTGGGCCATTGTTTTCGGTTTAACACCCATTAACGGTTAATAAAGTTTCTTTCGATAAAGAAGGTCTTCAATTTGCATATTCTAAAAGCTAAAATCAGTCCCATCACAACGGTCAATCTTCACATTACTCTTTTTCACCATTGTTCCCGCAAACACGAGCCTAAGCTCTGATACCACTTGTTAGGAATAAACGTGTGAGCCTTACCAAAACTTGATAACCTCAAGCTATCAAACTCACTAACAATAAACGGATTAAACAAATAGAACATGAAAAAACTAGCAAGAACGATAAAAATACGAGAATATAACGAGATTATATGTAATCAAAGTGATTACTTTAATCCTCGACCAACCAAAGAGTATTCTTTATTATAAATTTCGTAGGTATACATTGCAGGTTACATATGGGGGTGTTTATGTAACATCCGTGTTACATCTGTCCCACATCGGTTGGAGAGGGGAACGAAGCATGCCTTATAAGGGTGTGAAAACCTTTCCTAGCATGACGCGTTTTGGGACCACAAGCGCAGCAGATCTCATGAGAACTCTGCAGTTAAGCGTGCTCAGACGAGAGCACTACCAGGATGGGTGACCTCCTGGGAAAGTGCTCGTTCTGTATGGTTGCCAATAAAAATCCGTGCGCCTACGAGCAAAGCGGACAATATCATGCTACAAGGAACGTTTACCTGGGATGTCACAGATGGTATCAGAGCCAGGCCCCGGACCAAATGTGCACAGCGAGGACGCTGTGTCCCATTAGGGGGGAGGATTGTAACATCCGTGTTACATCCGTCCCACATCGGTTGGAGAGAGGAACGAAGCATGCCTTATAAGGTTGTGGAGACCTTTCCTAGCATGACGCGTTTTGGGACCACAAGCGCAGCAGATTTCATGAGAACTCTGCAGTTAAGCGTGCTCAGACGAGAGCACTACCAGGATGGGTGACCTCCTGGGAAAGTGCTCGTTGTGTGTGGTTGCCAAGAAAAATCCGTGCGCCTACGGGCAAAGCGGACAATATCATGCTACGGGGAACGTTTACCTGGGATGTTATAGTTTATAGTGCAAAAAACTAATTAGAATCGCGACACAATGAGGAGTCCCAAGTCGAAACCAATTCCTTGCGGTCAGTGCCACTTGCGAACGGATAGAAATCCTCTCGGTCGCAAGTTTTGTCATCTTAGCAAACCCTTTCTTTAATGTGTGATATTTGTGACCATAACAACTAAGTTCCTGTCTCGAGCCAAACTTCGTAAAACCACCACCAACTACCTCGCGGTCACGAGAGTACTCCAGCTCAGGATCTAACTCGAGTTTAACTCGTCTTCGCCCTACCAACAAAATTTACAGATTGAGTGTCTAACGTCGTCATATTTTTGTGATTTTCAATTTACAAGCCGATAATATACAACCCCGGTTAGTCTTTTTCCGGGTCGGGTAGGTCTCACTCGAACATGTACATATACATATCTACTTTTGTCAATTGTCATTGATTACATTTACTCGCCAAAACTTGTTTTTCATATTTCCAAATTATCGTTTTTCAATTATATTAAGCTACCACCACTGGAAACCATGCTCCACCAAGCAAATCTAAAAAGAACCCTATATACTATTCGCAAAACGCGAGATTTGTGTTTTAAGCTAGAAATTGAAGGATAAAAATGGTTCCTTTGTGTGCATATTATTTCTGTGTTTTTGACATAGAATTGTTAGTGTTTATGTCAATATTTGATGTACTTGTATTGGTGATGTTTGTTTGTTGCTAGGACAATGATCTCGGTTGTACCTTGTTTGACCTTTCCACGTCTTTGACCTTGTTTGACATTATTTGACTTCACTTTACTCTGTTTTACTTAAGTTGACTATGTTTGACAATATATGACTTATTTGCTATTATGTTGAATAGTTTGACATTTGTTGATTATGATTATTTTTTAGTGTTTTGCGGCACACAGCCCGTTTTACCATTTTGAGTTTGTTTTTTACCTTGTTTGACATTTTTGACATTATTTGACTTGTTTGGTTTGCCATTAATTGATCTTTTGAGACCTTTGTTTGAGTTTGTGCTTACTATATTTAACTTATGACTTATTTGCACTAATGTTAAGTCATTTTGACTTAAATTGACAAACTATGATCATTTAATTTAGTTGATTGTGTTTGACTTGTTTTGACTATTCTTTATCCTAGTCGTTTTAGATCTTGATAATACTTGTTTCAGCTTCAATTTGTATTAGCTAGTTGATTTGATTCGAAAGTGTATGTATTGAATATGAAGGTGAACTATGACGATGATGTTGAAGATGCACAAGACTCAATTTTGAATATAAACGTGTATATTAATTTTTGTGTGTAATTACAATACAATACTTTAGCAAATGAAATCGATACCGAAATTGATCCACGGCTTTCGTCAACAACTAACTCGATAAGGATCAAGTTAATGTCACTAGGTTTAACCTAGTCTCTTAGCAATGTGCTAGAAAGTAAACATCCGAAGAACATACATCATCTAGCACACCAGTAAACCTGAATTTTTAGGTAGCTTGTAAATCTCTAGCCATCTGTTAGCTTTTTTCTTCTTATTGAAATTGAAAATGAGGTACTCTTTTTATGAGACACTATTAATACTTTTATGTCGTTTAGTGTAGGCTGATTAATTACTGGGGTAATAATAAAAACCTCACAGTAATAATACAATAATAATTTTGTTAGCGTGCATTAA
This sequence comes from Rutidosis leptorrhynchoides, assembly GCF_046630445.1. Lineage (NCBI taxonomy): Eukaryota > Viridiplantae > Streptophyta > Magnoliopsida > Asterales > Asteraceae > Rutidosis > Rutidosis leptorrhynchoides. Next base: position 196,183,497 of record NC_092335.1, read on the forward strand.
GTCATCAATTATTTCTAGTGTAATTATATACTTCTCTATCCCATATCTATTGTCCATTATTCTATTTTGAAATGTCTCAAATCAATTGTTTACTTTCATAAATGTAAAAGAATAATGTGAAAAATAATTTTTGTGTCTCTACTTTATTCATGTAAGACAAAAAATGGGTAAAAACTAAAGGGTAAGACTGAAAAGTGAACAAAAAAATACATGTGACAAGTATTTTTCTTAAACTGTGTATTTTTCGTTTAAAGACAATAGATTTAAGACGGATGGAGTAGTAAATAAACAACATATCTAATCACGCAAACAGAATAAACTATAAGTAGATAAACAACCAAAAAGTACAGAATCTTTATTTAAATCTAAAGAGAATTGTTCCTCTAGCCTAGAGTTAAGAGTTAAGAGTTAAGAGGAAGTCAATTCTCTGCCGGAAAGTTCGGATAATAAACAGTTAAAGAGCAGTCCATATCTTCAAAACATAGTGTGAACTCTTTTGCCGTAGTTTCATACTTTGGTGTGGATAGTCGAGGCACCGTCAGTGGTGTCGTGAAATGAGTTTCCTGAAGTCATTGGTGGACCCAATGCTATTTCATTCTATAAGACCATTAATAACGCAACGTGAACACTCTGAAATCACCACCATCACGCCACTATGCGGCGTGATGGAAGCAAAATCTTGTTGGCGTGTTTCGAGCATCACACGGCGCCATGGTTGAGTATACCCATTCCCAGGTTTCCATGTGTCATTTCTGTTTTCCTTTTCCTTGTTTTATTCTTTTCTTTTGAAAAATCACACAATATGTGATAAGTGTGTGTATTCTGTGTGATTTTGACTTGCAGGTTCCTTCTTCAGAAGTGGAATATCTTAGTTTTTTGTGAGTGTTTTTAATAACAATTTACATAATAAGTCTCTATATTTCTAATAAGTTTACAAAATAGTTCAGTAAAATAATAACGTATCATTTGAAACCTATTATATATATATAATACAAAATATCTTAATAATACTCCGTATAAAACTAACAATCTGTTACTATTATTTAATAAATATTTTAAATTAATTTAATTAATTAATAATTAATAAAAACAAGACTAATAATAATTATCTCAAAAATGAAAATGAAAATACAAATAAAAATGTGGGACTAATTAGCCCATCACATAACTATCACGTCATATTACTACAAACTCCATCACGCCATCATGTCATCACTTTTGCCACATCAGCACTATACTCCACAAAAACACTCGTCACCTCCCCACCATTAAGAATGGTCTAAAATTTGGTTGGTAGTTAACTTGTACATATTAATATTATATTTGTGGGTTACATTTGTGAATATTGTCTAGTAAAAAGATAATGAGTGTTTTGTGAATGCTCTGTGAATGGAGTTAGTGTTGATGTGGAAACTCAAATAGAAAAGAAAACGTGTTCAACCAGAGATACAAAAGAAGTATGTCCGTCTTTCAAATTTAATGATGGATTACATATAGTATGTGTTAGCAACTCTCTTGTCCGTTGTTTATACAAGAATTGATTAATTATGATAACGAAAGACTGTGACATACGGAGTATTGTTTATTTAATGTTACTTTTAGCTATGGTCAACGTTCACATAAGGTCACATAGTAATTGTATTTTGTAACCAGTTAACCACCACCACTACAAGAAAATGAACAATTTTGGATCACTAAATTGGATGACATATCCTCGAGCCAAAATTTCACAATAGAAAATAAAAAATACATTGACCTTTCCAGACGATAGTTATCCGGGAAAGATCCAGAACCTGATCAAAAAGTAAGCGGATCTTTTCCGGATGACATGATCTGGAAAAGCGGCGTCCGAAAAATACTTTTTCTTGTAATGCACTTGTTAATATGTCTATCACTTTTGTTCGGCCTAATATTCTGAAATAAAGAAAGAACTTATAAGTCCGAAATAAACGTACAACTTTTTAACATCTCAAAATGTTTCAGCATCAAACCTGGATGTTTACTTGGTTAGAAAAATTGGCCATAAACTATCAGGGGATATCTGATTAGGTCGCAAAAATCTTAGTAAAAAATACCATCCCTAATAGTATAAACAGAGAAAATCTTATTCGTTTACCAACTTATACAACTTTTTTATTACAGTATATGAAATTGACACATTCCTAATAACAACACTACTTATCATTGACTTTAAGTATGGTTTATATATAACTAACAAGTTTAATATACAATCCCAAACTCCTCTGTCACAACTCACTACCAATATTTAATCCGTTGACTTTGATCATTCTTTAAATGATAGCCATTTACCAACCCTTATATGTTCTTCCAAATTTGTTCATTCAAGATTCTTGCTTTACCATTCTTTAAAACAACTTTCTAACTAACAGGATCAGGATATGAATGCCTACACATTTCTCTTTTTTTCCCTCTTACTTCCTTTTCTTTCTTTAGCACAAACAAATGATTGTCAAGCTTCTTACTGTGGTAATAATTCAAACGCAATACGCTTCCCTTTCTCCAATAACACTGGTGGTGGTGACAGTAAGACATCTCTATATTTATACATTTTTTCTTTCTTTCTGAAACATTTATAAGTCTATTAATCCTATCGAATGCAAAATATAAACATAAAATGAATATTTGATTGATTTAAGATATGTTTGATAAATATCACTTTTGCCTATAAGTTCGACTGAATTTATATAAGAAATACATTATTGAAAGTATTAAATAATTTGACTAGAGGGGCGTCAATGTGCGAAATTCACCCGGTTAGGAGTCTGGTTGCTCGGGGAGCTCGTCACCCAAGGGTTTTACTCGCTAATGAGGACCCAATGTAGTTGTCGCTAGGTAGATTTCATATGCAAGCCTAACAAAATATTAAATAAGGGTAAATTGAATAGTTTCATGATATTTTTTAGTAATTTTTTGCAATGCATATTTATGATGAACAAATTGAAAGTAACATCCATTTCTTTTTCATTTCAATTTTCTAAGGAACTAGTTTTCAAAAGAATAAAAAATACAGCTCCTTTAATATTCTGATTTCAGGTGCCACGAGTGAGGCTAGTCTATTCAGAATCCTAGCTTTTGTCATGGTTATACCAATGATGACAGCCTCCCTTGCGATCGCATGTTTCATGTGTTATAGAGATCGACAAAACCGAATCTTGATTAGCAACTGGAGAAACACCATCACTACCGTAACCCCAGAAGACCCGATTGTTCCATCAAACATCGTTGGTCTAGACCAAGCGACTATCGAGTCCTACACAAAAGTCGTTCTGGGTGAAAGTAAGCGTCTCCCAGGACATGCCGATGCAGCATGTCCTATATGCTTATCAGAATACAACGTTAAGGAAGCGGTGAGGTGTATACCCGTGTGTCAACATTGCTTTCATGTGGACTGTATCGATGAGTGGCTTAAGATGAATGGGACTTGTCCGATTTGCAGGAATTTGCCTGCTGTTTTTCATATCGAATCATAGCTTTTTATTTGTTGTTCTTAAAGTGAATACCATACTTTGTTGTATTATTCTAATCATATACATTTTGCTTCATTGACAATTTGAACAGTTTGGAAGAAATGACAAGAAAGAACAAAAGTTGACTAATATAAAGTAAATATGTTAAGGACGACTAAATTTGTAAAGATAGTGATAGATAAGGCATAACTAGCTCATAAGCCTGTCACTATATCAAAGTCAAATTAAAGAATTTTTTTTGTAGCGCCTGCAGAAAAAATAGAAAAAAAGGTCATGAAAACAAAAACTTAAATATCCACTAATTTAAATTTTAAAATGTCCAACAATTACGAAAATAACCCTATGGTTAGATATACCTTCTTTTTATTGTGATATAAGGGAGGAGCTGCAAGAGGTGTCTTCGAATATAGACAAGAAAGTTAACCGTCTATGGCCCAAAAATTTAGAAGGTCTTAAAATTTTGAATATGTATATATTTTATTCAATATATTTAAAATCAAATAAAAAATTGTCAATTAATGTTAAAATACTTTATTTTTAATAGTTAAATACAATAAATACAACGTAATTAAATAAATAGATAAATTGGAGTATTATTTTTTAATGCGTAGTAAAAAAGTTTAACGTATATGTGAGCCCATTTTTATTTTCGTCTAGGGCTTTTAAATTGTTGAGACGACCCTAGTGATCTGAATGACCTTCACAGAAAATCAAATTCATTAGATTTATTGGACACTTTGTTATCACTGAGAAAAATTGGTGAAGTGTTTAAATTTTAGTGTTAGGAATAGAAATTCTGATCATAGATATTGATTGTGATTGATTAAGCGATTAAGTGGTTATGCTTAACGAATAAGTGCATTTTTTTTTTTTTTGGCAAAAAACTTTAACTTTATATAATAAAATGAGATTTCATCCAAAGGATGAAGACTCAAACAGAAGCAAAAGAATACAAACCCGGCAACAAGGCCCCAAACAACAACACCTCAACCGAGACCAAACAAACTACAACACCTCTAACAATACGCATAACAATACAAAAACCCACTATAACGCAATAACACACCAAACTAACAAAAGAAAAAAATGACTTAACCATCGAACTTAAACCGTCGAACTACCACCCCTTTACCTTTCTTTGACCGAGCCCTTGAACCCTCTTTTAGCTTCGGAAGCGTCTTCGACCCAATCAACTTGCCTTCCACCCTAACCAAGCCTTCAATACCTTTTACCGCCTCTTCAAAAAAACTAGACTTTCTACCCGACCCATCACCCTCACCTGCCCCATCATCCGAGATAGACCCGAAACTAGTGCCATGGTCAACCCCAACATCATACCTGAGTTCCTTCGAAAGCCCACCCGAATATTTATCCGACAAATAATTCACACGACCCGACTCCAACCCGTTCAACTTGTTACTCGGTTGTCCCACATCCAAACCTGCAATTCCCGTAGCAAGACCCGAGCCATTTGTGCCATTCACCATTGAATGACTCCCTAACCTCCCATCATTACCACTTGAACTTAAATCTAAACAACGAGCCCTTTTAAGTTTTCGAAATCCTTGAGAATCTAAAGCCACTTGAACTTGATCTAAAGAGAACGTAACCGGAGTAGGAGTAGCAATACCCTTACCCGAATCAACAACATTGAAACAATCATGATTTGCCTTAATGCCCGTTTTAAATGGGGAAGAAAAGCCAACATCCTTCTCGCCACCAACAACACCACCATCCTCATTGCCTTCACCTAAAACCTTACCATCATGATCAGGAGCAATCCTAGGCTCCCCTGTTTCCAAATCACCCCCTCCTGCCATCATTTCCTTCATAACCGAACCGTTAACATCATGAATAAAATCAGTCAAAACAGTAGCCATCTGAATTCTTTCGAAGATCGATACATCGGAAACTTCATTGACCCAAATATGTCCATTAACCAAAACGTCTGAAATCAACGAAGCCGGAACTAGCTCGTGAATGTGTTTGGCATGAGAGGTTTCGACAAACACAAAAAGGACCCATAACCTAACAAATCAGGAGAAGAACACGCCACTTGCACCACTGATCCAACCCTACTAGCAATACTTCTAATATTATCAAGGGATACAAACTTCGTCGAAAAACCCCTGAGCTCCACCCAAACATACCTGAAAAAAGCATCCGTCTTTGGAGAAAAAGGAGCCACCAAATCAAAACCCGAATCAAGTCCCTTAGCAAGAACAGGTGAATAAGAAGCCGAATCAAAACACTCTACAACTGTGATGACCCGTCCAAATCTATTTGAACGAATACATTATTCATCGATTTCACAGTGAGGTACTGACCTCTACATGATACATTTTGTAAACATTGCATTCTTTTGAAAAGGCACACCATAATTGAATATTAAATTCCAAGGTTTTTGACGTTTGATGATTTCTACATATAGACAATCACCGTAATTAATAGTTTACAATACTACATCTGTTGATAATGCAGTCAAAATAAGATACATGGTGATGATTTTGTGAATGCAACGTTTTCTCGAATAAAGCATGTATGACTCCATGCACATAGCTTGTATCACATATAAGCAAACAGCGGAAGACTTCTAGGAACCTGAGAATAAACATGCTTAAAAGTGTCAACACAAAGGTTGGTGAGTTCATAGTTTTAATGTAGCACATAATCTGTATATAAAGGTGGATCACAAGATTTCAGTTGTTTCATTCAGAAACGTTTATCAAAATATTTTACAAGATTGAGCACCCTGGTAAGTAAACTTTAACGTATATATAATAAGTACCCCTGTTTTAATATACATGCAACCAACATGTACAATACACAAAATCCAATATGTAATAAACTCAAATAGCATACGTCTGTTTTATAGTTCAGGCTAGGGTTTCTATACCTGGAACATACGGGGATGTCAAGCCCTATGGATCCATATACAACTACTCGCGCCCACCAGTTCTTATAACTGGTAGTTACTAGTTACCAAAGCTAAGAGATTTTTGGTTCAAACTCAGTGTAGAATTTAGTATGTACTTGTATCCATTGCGTTTAAAATAAAGTGCATTTATTCTCAGCCCAAAAATATAGATTGCAAAAGCAATTAAAAAGGGATCTATAAACTCACCTTAGCAGCACATAAGGTCATTCACCGAAATGTGACCGAAACTCGGAATGCAAGATAATCGTAGATCTCAACCTAGAGAACATATGTTGGTCAATACAGGACTAACAAGTTAGGTCGGGTCATAGTGTATCACAATCCTAATGCTCAAGACCGACATGCAAAAGTTAACAAAAGTCATCTCAAAAGTCAACCTGACCCAATATGATCTTTATACATGTTTATTATATTAACATAGTATAAGTCTTGATAATTGAACGAATTTATTGTTTGTCAAACTCAAAATATTATTTATTTCAGGAGCTATATTATATTTGAATTATCTTGGCAATCGAACATATTTTACTATTTCACGTAGTTTTCCAATACTTGTAAAATCAGATTATAGTGTTTATAAAGCTTTAAAACATGATAAGACAGTCAACTTTGACAATTGTTCAACAAAATGAGACGTGCCTTATATAGAAATTCATTTACTCGCTTAGTAATATCTAGAAATCCAATTTATCAATCTCATAGACAAGTTGTTTAAATATTAATATACAGTTTCAAACACAATTTCAATTAACGTCAAACATAATTCAGTTGACCATATCTTTTAATCCATTTATCGAAATCACGCGATTTCTAAAGGAGAAGTTATAAATTTTTCGATAGCTTTCCAACGACATGCATATCATATACTTTATATCAGTAGCATATGTATCAAATTCATGATTCATCATAAACTATTTAACGACAAAATTAAAGCATACAAGCATGCATAAATATAAATACTCGAGCACTAGACAGGGATACACTATTAATATATAAAAGATAAGATATGAATGCTCACTTATCAATATTGTGATTCAATATTGCAGGAAAGTACGTAGACGCAACGGAGATGATAAACACTATGTTTGACTTGTGAACAATACCCATGAACATTACCCATAACCTCCATAGTTTCCTTAACTTTGACTCATTTGAAAATTCGGTTTGAAATCATTTAAGCAGTACTTCGTCGTAGTATTTTATGTATAATACTAATAATAATAATATTAATACTACTGATAATAATAATAAGATCAATAATAATATTAATCTTAATAATAATAATAATAATAATAATAATAATAATAATAATAATAATAATAATAATAATAATAATATAATAATAATAATAATAATAATAATAATAATAATAATAATAATAATAATAATAATAATAATAATAATAATAATAATAATAATAATAATAATAATAATAATATAAATATAATACAGAGGGAGTAAGAGAGAAATGAATGAGACCAGAGTGCAAAATCGATCGAGCTTTATAATGTTTTGGCCAGCCACCTCCCATACGATCGCATGGACTGGAAAGCTATTTGCCATGCGATCACATGGCCGCCTCTGACAGCTCATATATGTTTTGTTTTTTTGTTTGTTGACATATTATATATATATATATATATATATATATATATATATAATTTATATTAATTATATATATATTATATTATATTCATGTGCATAGTTGACTTGTAATTTTAGTTCCGATTACTTGTACGTTGTCACTTGACTTATGTCCCGGTTCCGAATTTTCAAACGTTACTTCGTATGTTGTAATAACTTATACTTTACGTTTCGCGACGTGCACCTTTATCAAAATATAGACTTACATTACCAATAACTATATTACCCGAAGTGTATCTTGTACGTTCGAGTGTTTTGATCATTTGCATCTATAAATTAACGTCTTAATATATAATAATATTATTTTAAATCAAAACGTTTTATATCTAAGTTAATATTATATTTTATAACATTTGTAAAATATACATACATTTTTATTTTGAAATAGTGTTTTACTGTAGCAAAATGATTTTTACTGTAGTAAATAGTGGTTTTCGAAAACACTGTAGCTTTTCGGGTACTGTAACAATTCGAAAATACTGTAGCAAATTAGTGTTTTACTTGTTCATCTTAAACGTTTTAGTTAAATTATCTAAATATCAATCGAATCAATAATAGAATGTTACTGTCGTTTACTAAATAACTTGAAATTATATATATATATATATATATATATATATATATATATATATATATATATATATATATATATATATATATATATATATTGTGACAACCCGGAAATTTCCGACCAAATTTAAACTTTAATCTTTATATATTCCCGACACGATAAGCAAAGTTGTAAGTTGAATCTCAAAGATTTTTAAACTGTGTTCATACATTCATTTAAACCTCGACCAAGTTTCTATGATTTACGAACCATTATATGAACGAACATGATTATATATGTGTATGTGTATATATTATAACTTGAAAACATTAATAAAGTATTAGACGTATAATACTTTATATAAACGTATTTGTTTCAAAATATATTCTTATAGTTATCAATGAAATTAAAAGATGATATCAAATGATTGAATTATTAGATACATTGAATTACGATTACGAGTCTCTGTAAGGAGGTCCACTTTGATTTGGAAAACATTTCTTTTTAACGGTATTCGGAATAATTGGTAAAGTGATTTATTAGTAAGAACAAATGTGTCAATTAACGAGAACTAGACAAGGGTTAGTGGAGTTTACTGTTCAATTTCCTATATAGGTGTTAACTAGTTAACTTTCATATTATTTAGGGTGAAAGTGAAATTTGGGAATATAGATAACTTAGGAAATAGATATCAAAAAGTTAAGTAACTCGACATTTTTCATTAAGATGATTTCATACGTTTATTTAACCTTTGGACTTTATCCCATGCTTCACCAACAGACTGTAATTTAAAAACTTGAAACCTATTATAAATATATATGATTCTACTTTTCTAAAACGTTTTATGATATAACGATTTTCATTATTTTAACCTTTAAACAAAATAATTCTTAAATATATTTAGTTTTGGAAAACAAAATTATCATATTTATTTGATTTAATTTCAATCGTACAAAAACGTTTTCAGTTTAAAAATAACTTTATTATTAAAATGTATATAACTTTTATAAATATCTAGAACCACTTTTGACAACTCATTACTTAACTAGTATGATAAAGATATCGATATTTATATTTTATTTTATTAAATATATATAACGATTTAAATTAATATTATATATATTTATACGCGTATTATACGTACATAGTTTTATACTTTTACTATACTTAAACTTTACCTTTACTTTATTTTTACTTTACTTTAATTTTAATAATTCACTTTAATAATTCATACTTTAATAATTCACTTTAATAATTCATACTTTAATAATTCACTTTAATAATTCATACTTTAATAATTCACTTTAATAATTCAAAAATATATTATAAATAGAATTCAATAGGTTTCATTATTTCATAGAAACTTAAAAATATTTTATCTAAACTCTCTCAATCGATTTACATATATATATTTACTCCGTATTATTTCAAGATATTATTAGTATACATAAAATATTGCGACGGAGTGCTGTCCGAGTGATTTCGAAATTGTTTTTCGAGCGAGATAGAGCTAAGGAAATTATGGGTTATAGCTATGGAGGTTATGTGTATGGTTCGGGAGTATTGCTCGTAAGTCAAACTAGTGTTTATCATCTCCGTTGCGTTTACGTACTTTTCCTGCAATATTGAATCTCAATATTGATACGTGAGTACTCATAATTTAATTTTTATATATTAATAGTGTATCCCTGACTAGTGCTCGAGAATATAGGATTATGCAAGCTTGTACTTTTGATATTGCCATTAGATAGGATATGTTGAATCCTGAATTAGTTACGTATGCGGTTGAGATAAGGTATAAGATATGCATGTCATTGGAAAGCTAGCGAAAAATTAAGAACTTTTCATTTAGATATCGAATGGTTTCGTTGAACGGATTAGAAGTTATAATCAATTGAATTTTTGTATTATTATTATTAAAAATGATTATTATTATCGTCGTTACTATCGTCGTCCTAATTTTTATTCAATTATTATTATTATTATTATTATTATTATTATTATTATTATTATTATTATTATTATTATTATTATCTATAAAAAGTATTATCATTAAAAATTGTTATTTATATTATTATTTCTATCGTTATTATTGTTAAAGTTATAATTAGTATTATCATTAATATATTCATAATATTTATTATCATTATTATTATTATGATTAAAACTTATATTAGTAACACTTAATTATTATGATTACTATTATTATCATTAACATGAAAACGATATAAAAGACGATTAAAAGCTATTAAACGAATCAATTAAGAAATAATGAGTATGAGTATTATGATGAAAATTAAATATTGTAAGATAATGATTTAGATAAAATTATCGTTCTTATTATTTATTTATCATTACTATTATTATTAAAAGTATCGTTATATTAAAACTATCATTTTAACAAAAATTACCATTTTAATAGAAATGTCATTGTTACTATAAAATATCATTATTATTATCATTTTAAATAGAATTATTATTTTAAAAGATAATATTAAAAAGTATCATAAATATTTATGTTATCATAATTAGAATTATCATTTTATTTTAGTAATTATGAATATTGATATTTTAATTAATAGAATAATAATAATTATTATTACAAAATAATGCAAATTTTACTTACTATTATTATAGATATTATTTTAAAAAATACATATGAGATACAAACATATTTTTACTACGTGTAATAAAATTTCTTTAATAATACCTATCATATTATCTTTATGATATTAAATGAACTTTATAAATTTTATTACTTAAGATATATAAAAGTATATTTTTTTAAAGTTTTATTTATTAATAAATGAATTATATTATTTACTCTAATAAATCTTTTAAAGATATTTAAAAATATAAAATGACGATATTTAAACTATATATTAATCATATATAGATTTTGGAAATCATTTTGAGTCAAATTGACTTTTGTTGACTTTTGCATATTAGTCTCGAGCATTAGGAATGTGGTACACTATGACTTGATCTTAATTGTTAGACAAATATTGACCAACATATAAATATATAATTAATATAGGTTCGTGAATCCGGGGCCAACCTTGTACTTGTTCAATGATGTTATATGTATTTTTACTACGAAATACAGTATGGTGAGTTTCATTTGCCTTTTTACCCTTTATATTTTTGGGCTGAGAATACATGCGCAATTTTTATAAATGTTTTACGAAATAGACACAAGTAATCGAAACTACATTATATGGTTGAATGATCGAAGCCGAATATGCCCCTTTTTGCTTGGTAACCTAAGAATTAGTAAACCGATCTACTAATTGACGCGAATCCTAAAGATAGATTTATGGGCTCGACGAACCCCATCCAAAGTACCGGATGATTTAGTACTTCGATTTTGTTTTATATCATGTCCGAAGGATTTCCCAGAAGGATAGGGGATATTCTTATATGCATCTTGTTAATGTCGGTTTCCAGGTGTTCAATCCATATGAATGATTTTTGTCTCTATACATGGGACGTATATTTATGAGAAATGGAAATGAAATTCTTGTGGTCTATTAAAATGATGGAAATGAATGATTATGATAAACTAATGAATTCACCAACCTTTTGGTTAACACTTTAAAGCATGTTTATTCTCAGGTATTAAAGAAATCTTCTGCTGTGCATTTGCTCATTTTAAAGATATTACTTAGAGTCTTTCATGACATATTTCGAAGAACGTTGAATTCGAGTCTTTGAGTTCATCAAAGATTATTATTAAGTCAATTTATAGTTGGATAGTGGATATTATGAAATGGTATGCATGCCTGTCAATTTTCGATGTAAAGAAAGTTTGTCTTTTAAAAACGAATGCAATGTTTGTAAAATGTATCATATAGAGGTCAAATACCTCGCGATTTAATCAACTATTGTGAATCATTTATAATGTATATGAACGGGTCCTTTCAGTTGATATCAGAGCGGTGGTCTTAGCGAACCAGGTCTGCATTAGTGTGTCTAACTGATAAGTCGTTAGGATGCATTAGTGAGTCTGGACTTCGACCGTGTCTACATGTCAAAAGTTTTGCTTATCATGTCTAGCCGGAAATCATCTGCTTATCACCCTTAGAAAAATTTCCTGCTTAATCTAGACACGTCTTGCTGCATTGATTGCATGAATAGTGTATAGACAAAAATTCATATCTTAGCGTATTTGCTAAATCATATCTTATCGTATCTATTACTGTAAACGTTGCCTGATATATTCCGTAAATTCCTCCGTAAATTACGAAATCTTTTGTTCTATATATATGGATATTCTATGTAATTAGAATACCATCAGTTAGCCAAAATCATTTCATATCGAAAAATCCTTTATCCAATCGTACGAAATGGAATTCGTCATTAGTTCAAGTCACTCGGATTCCGAAATGGAATCCCATTCAAGCTCCGAAAGCAGTGTGACCGGAATGGATCAACCAATCAGCCATCATCTATTTTGGATGAATTGGGGATGGGTTCGTAGCCTTCTCAATCATTGGAGACAAGAAGAAGGTGATCCCTTCCATCCATCACATTACCCTCTTGGCGAAGAACCTGAAGCACTTACCGGTGAACCTGTCCGAAACACCATTTTCTCTCTCATTTCCAGAGTATCTCGTCACGATTATATACTACATCAAATTCTAGATTTTATTTATCCACTAATCCAAACCGACAATCACCCCGGTGTAATAGAAGAAGACAACGAGCTTTGCGCTCGGGTAGTGGCTTTGGAGAATATGGTGCAGAGATTACAAACGCCAGCAGCATAACCAGTACCACCATCATCAACGCCAATAGTACTATTACCACCTCCAACCACAACCGCGTCGTAAACCTTAACTTCACAATCTGTCCCACGAACATCAACGTCATATGCACCATAGATACCAAGGAGTACCAACAAAAATAACTGACGAAATATTAATTCATAACTTCATTGGAGAAACATTCCGTGGCGATTATATAATCTCTAAAGTCTTAGAGATTATCTAATCTAGCCCTAACCATAAATCAGTTAAGCGAACCAAAATGATAGAAGAAAGAGTAGAAACCCTGACAAAATGGTGTGTGATTAACAAGTTAAACTTATTTTACCAACAGCATCAACAGTACCTTCAACGTCACCAGCATCGTCAGTACAGTCAACATCAGAATCAACAACACCTATAACATCACAAAATCCGTCAGTTCAAGAATCACTGTGGATAACATTACGAATCAGTAACGCGTATATTGTGTCAACGAGTTATGAAGAATTAACTCATTCCTTCTGAAGAAATTATATGTATATATATATATATATATATATATATATATATATATATATATATATATATATTTTGAAATAAAAATAAATCTTTCCGTGCTAAGCTATTGTGTGTGAATCTTAACTAATCGGTTAATTCATATTACAAATATGCAATAATGTACGTCCTTCGGCCGTAACTTAACCAGCGTTAACTACAATCTCTGTCTCAATTCAACAAATTCCAATTGCTAATAAATCAAGTATATATTTGATTTTACACTTCATCATTGATGTAACCGAAACTTTTCAGATAACATCATTCGTACTCTGCGAAGTTCACAAGAATTTAACGAAAACCAACATCACATCTTAACAAATAACGAAGTATTGATTCATAATTTCAATATTATTGAAGAAATACTTATGTAATTTCTAAAGCCTTCAAGTTATTATTCAATCTAGTTCCAACTGTAAATCGAATGAGTTTAATTTAGTATTAACTCATTAAAATCTATGTTACATCTGAAGAGAATATATACATATATATTTTCATAAAGACTGTAATAATTTTTTTTTTAAAGATATTAATTGTGAAATTTTTTTTTTAACGGGTAGGTAATACCCGAGAGATATATATATATATATTCACAATTAATATGTTACATTCTTCGAATCTGATTAAGCAAATTATCAACCATACTTCCTACTTTCACAATAATATACATTCTTTCATATCAAAACAACCATACTCATTCAAACTCAATTACATATTCTGATTTTGAAACCTCTGAATTAAATTCGAGATATAACTGGTTACCATCACCTTTAGATTCCTACATCTTTCAAAGCTATATTTTGACTTCAAAACTGTGTTAGAACATCAAATGTATGTTAACAATTACAATCTGTGTTCAAACCCTTCAAAAATTTCTAAAGACACTTCGAATGATGAGCAATCGAGATGATGATCCAACAACATGTTACCCACAGTTATGTACCCGAAAAACTCTTGAAACCAAAGTAAAAGTTTAAACAACGTATCCGCGTCAGATTCTTTGGCATTTATTAGCAAAAATAACTTTGCGATTCCTTTTCAAAGTAGCCAGTTTTGTCACAGCTCCAGCAAGTCAACTTCGACTTTTCAGTCAGATTAACCTTATTATAACCTTGAGATATACACCATCATTATCGGGGAACCTTTTACATTCCACCACATTATTAGCAGATGTACCAACAACTTCATTACCCTTTGACTTTAGCCTCTCCAAAAAGTCATTATAATTATTCATTGAAACCCCATCATTTACTCATTCGCATCTTGTAACGAGAATTGCCATACGAATCATTGGGAATTAGCAATTAGTATTTTGAAATCTCGCAGCATGTCTACACCATTAGTTATATGTGTACATATAACGGACTTACATACTTCGGATGTGAAGTTTCTGAAAAACATCCTGAACTGCGGAATAGTTCTCGAAATGTTGATGAAGCAGCAAAAACTATAAAACGACCTTAACAGTAAAAAGTTTGATGATAATGAATAGTGTACTGGCAAAGCGCAAAAAAAGAGAAGTCTTGGAACTGGAAACAGGATTGAGCAAAGTATGAAGGAGGCTGTGGACATATCACAAAGACTGAACCTGACTTCAAAGAATCCAAATGATTCAGTATCTGCTGAAGTCATTAATGAATACCTTGCTTCTGACTCTAAACTCCTGCGGACAATATCCTTCATCATCCTCTGATATTAGAAATTCTAAGATATCATCGTATCTTTCATTATAAATATCCTCCATATTTCTGAAGATATTTTCATAATTATTCTTATCTGAAATCATTTACCTCTTCGCGCTATCTGTATTACATCATGAAAGAAACTATTTTAGTTTCTAAATTCTAAAACATTTGAGTTTAAAATAGGAATATTTTAGAAGTAGTGTTGGGAGCTGAAGCATGAGTTAATATAATAAAATGACACTTGATCAACGTGATTATATTACAGTAAGTCATGCTAAGTTTCTAAATGGAACGTGATGATTCACAGATCATAACATCATCATGTGCCATGTTATACGACTCTTGTATTCTATTTAACCTCTAAAATATCAAGAAAATATTTCTTGATGATTCAGCCTTTTCCAAGGTATTCTGGTAATTTGACAAGTCAAGATCGTGCCATCACAATTTCCTTCCTAGAACATTAACAATGTTCATTCCGAAATTCATATCTGCGAATTTTGAACCATTACAAGCGGTGTTTAATCGCAAGAAGAAGAAACGAAAGGACAAAACTCCGAAATAGAAATTGGGGTATAAATTGCAGCAAATAAAAGAGAGCATTAACTGTGGATGACAATGATTATAGAAGACAGAAGCAGAGACTTTGAAATATAAGGGAAGATATAAAGCCCAACGACAAACCAAAAATTATAAACCATATATATCGATGCATATAGCAATATAAAGACACGGGAGAACTAGAAACACTATAAACCCAAGAGTATAGTAGAAGTAAATAGATTCTTCTGGCGGTAGGTGAAAAAGAAAAATGACCGATATGAAAGTTAGAAATATATCGAGAATCGGAACTGGATGGAGCATATTGATGAATACTTTAAAATATGAGTTGAGGGAGAAAGAATAGAAGGTGATGAAACATGACTAGGAACTTAGAAATCAACAGATTTAACTCACACAATGACGGAATAAGTGAATCAATCCCTCTAGTGAATAGGTTAAGCTTTTTAGGATTAATTTAGTCAAACCACAACTAAATCAAGTGTGTTTAGATCAACACCTAGAGCTATAATTCACCACCTGGGTGATTTAGGTTGAGAGGGAATCGGAGGAGCTCACCAGATCTGAGTGTGTGTAACAAATGAGAGGCTTAACCTAAAATGAGAAACATAAGACTTTATATACCCCTGCTGTTGACTCACCCGTACGATTCATCCATCACACGTACGAGTTATCTTCATCAGCCGTACGGGTGATCACTCACTCGTGTCTTCTCATTTAGGTTGTAATTGTGACTTAGCTCAGCATCAACCGTGTGTATGAGCATGTCAGCCGTACAAATGAGGCTTCACTTGTACATCTGACTAAGTCTAACATAGTTAAACATCCAAATCTCATTCCTGCAGTTCCTGCAACCACATACAAACACGGATAGGATAATAACGAGCGATCATGGTGGCCTGTAAACTATTGTACCTGCAATGGATGTGGGTAGATGTCTAGGGATTTACATAAAATGCATCAACAGAAGGTGTGAGTTATGAGGGAACAAAGGAGGTGAATTTATAAGAAAATCTCCGACAGAAAAATTAAAATGGACGATCGCATTTAAAGCGGATCCTAATTCCCTTGGTTACCGGAGAATCAAATCTTATTACAAAGATTTTCTTCAAATCCCTTGAAATCTGGAAATCAATCATATCTACGTCAAATGATAAGATGAATCTACACTTACTCATTTCACTCTTCTATGTTAGCTTCATTCGTACTCTTCATATAAATGGATTGTTTATTCAAATTATTCACTGATGATAAAACTCTAATTTTCAGCCCGTATGCATCATGAAAACATACTTATTATCATTCACGACCTTTCCACTTAAATTTCGGGACGAAATTTCTTTAACGGGTAGGTACTGTGACAACCCAAAAATTTCCGACCAAATTTAAACTTTAATCTTTATATATTCCCGATACGATAAGCAAAGTTGTAAGTTGAATCTCAAAGATTTTTAAACTGTGTTCATACATTCATTTAAACCTCGACCAAGTTTCTATGATTCACGAACCATTATATGAACGAACATGATTATATATGTGTATGTGTATATATTATAACTTGAAAACATTAACAAAGTATTAGATGTATAATACTTTATATAAACGTATTTGTTTCAAAATATATTCTAATAGTTATCAATGAAATTAAAAGATGATATCAAATGATTGAATTATTAGATACATTGAATTACGATTACGAGTCTCTGTAA
Organism: Rutidosis leptorrhynchoides; assembly: GCF_046630445.1. NCBI lineage: Eukaryota > Viridiplantae > Streptophyta > Magnoliopsida > Asterales > Asteraceae > Rutidosis > Rutidosis leptorrhynchoides. Next base: position 196,201,375 of record NC_092335.1, read on the forward strand.
GGAGGTCCACTTTGATTTAGAAAACATTTCTTTTTAACGGTATTCGGAATAATTGGTAAAGTGATTTATTAGTAAGAACAAATGTGTCAATTAACGAGAACTAGACAAGGGTTAGTGGAGTTTACTGTTCAATTTCCTATATAGGTGTTAACTAGTTAACTTTCATATTATTTAGGGTGAAAGTGAAATTTGGGAATATAGATAACTTAGGAAATAGATATCGAAAAGTTAAGTAACTCGACATTTTTCATTAAGATGATTTCATACGTTTATTTAACCTTTGGACTTTATCCCATGCTTCACCAACAGACTGTAATTTAAAGACTTGTAACATATTATAAATATATATGATTCTACTTTTCTAAAACGTTTTATGGTATAACGATTTTCATTATTTTAACCTTTAAAAAAAATAATTCTTAAATATATTTAGTTTTGGAAAACAAAATTATCATATTTATTTGATTTAGTTTCAAACGTACAAAAACGTTTTCAGTTTAAAAAGAACTTTATTATTAAAACGTATATAACTTTTATAAATATCTAGAACCACTTTTGACAACTCATTACTTAACCAGTATGATAAAGATATCGATATTTATATTTTATTTTATTAAATATATATAACGATTTAAATTAATATTATATATATTTATATGCGTATTATGCGTACATAGTTTTATACTTTTACTATACTTAAACTTTATCTTTACTTTATTTTTACTTTACTTTAACTTTAATAATTCACTTTAATAATTCATACTTTAATAATTCACTTTAATAATTCATAGTTTAATAATTTACTTTAATAATTCATACTTTAATAATTCACTTTAATAATTCATACTTTAATAATTCACTTTAATAATTCAAAAATCTATTATAAATAGAATTCAGTAGGTTTCATTATTTCATAGAAACTTAAAAATATTTTCTCTAAACTCTCTCAATCGATTTACATATATATATTTACTCCGTATTATTTCAAGATATCATTAGTATACATAAAATATTGCGACGGAGTGCTGTCCGAGTGATTTCGAAATTGTTTTTCGAGCGGGATAGAGCTAAGGAAATTATGGGTTATAGCTATGGAGGTTATGGGTATGGTTCGGAAGTATTGCTCGTAAGTCAAACTAGTGTTTATCATCTCCGTTGCGTCTACGTACTTTTCCTGCAATATTGAATCTCAATATTGATACGTGAGTACTCATAATTTAATTTTTATATATTAATAGTGTATCCCTGACTAGTGCTCGAGAATATAGGATTATGCATGCTTGTTCTTTTGATATTGCCATTAGATAGGATATGTTGAATCCTGAATTAGTTACGTATGCGGTTGAGATAAGGTATAAGATATGCATGTCGTTGGAAAGCTAGCGAAAAATTAAGAACTTTTCATTTAGATATCGAATGGTTTCGATGAACGGATTAGAAGTTATAATCAATTGAATTTTTGTATTATTATTAAAAATGATTATTATTATCGTCGTTACTATCGTCGTCCTAATTTTTATTCAATTATTATTATTATTATTATTATTATTATTATTATTATTATTATTATTATTATTATTATTATTATTATTATTATTATTATTATTATTATTATTATTATTATTATCATTATCTATAAAAAGTATTATCATTAAAAATTGTTATTTTTATTATTATTACTATCGTTATTATTGTTAAAGTTATAATTAGTATTATCATTAATATACTCATAATATTTATTATCATTAGTATTATTATGATCAAAACTTATATTAGTAACACTTAATTATTATGATTACTATTATTATCATTAACATGAAAACGATATAAAAGACGATTAAAAACTATTAAACGAATCAATTAAGAAATAATGAGTATGAGTATCATGATGAAAATTAAATATTGTAAGATAATGATTTAGATAAAATTATCGTTCTTATTATTTTTTTATCATTACTATTATTATTAAAAGTATCGTTATATTAAAACTATCATTTTAACAAAAATTACCATTTTAATAGAAATGTCATTGTTACTATAAAATATCATTATTATTATCATTTTAAATAGAATTATTATTTTAAAAGATAATATTAAAAAGTATCATAAATATTTATGTTATCATAATTAGAATTATCATTTTATTTTAGTAATTATGAATATTGATATTTTAATTAATAGAATAATAATAATTATTATTACAAAATAATGCAACTTTTACTTACTATTATTATAGATATTATTTTATCAAATACATATGAGATACAAACATATTTTTACTACGTGTAATAAAATTTCTTTAATAATACCTATCATATTATCTTTATGATATTAAATGAACTTTATAAATTTTATTACTTAAGATATATAAAAGTATATTTTTTTAAAGTTTTATTTATTAATAAATGAATTATATTATTTACTCTAATAAATCTTTTAAAGATATTTAAAAATATAAAATGACGATATTTAAACTATATATGAATCATGTATAGATTTTGGAAATCATTTTGAGTTAAATTGACTTTTGTTGACTTTTGCATATTAGTCTCGGGCATTAGGAATGTGGTACACTATGACCTGACCTTAATTGTTAGACAAATATTGACCAACATATAAATATATAATTAATATAGGTTCGTGAATCCGAGGCTAACCTTGCACTTGTTCAATGATGTTATATGAATTTTTACTACGAAATACAGTATGGTGAGTTTCATTTGCCTTTTTACCCTTTATATTTTTGGGCTGAGAATACATGCGCAATTTTTATAAATGTTTTACGAAATAGACACAAGTAATCGAAACTACATTATATGGTTGAACGATCGAAGCCGAATATGCCCCTTTTTGCTTGGTAACCTAAGAATTAGTAAACCGATCTACTAATTGACGCGAATCCTAAAGATAGATCTATGGGGCCGACGAACCCCATCCAAAGTACCGGATGCTTTAGTACTTCGATGTTGTTTTATATCATGTCCGAAGGATTTCCTGGAATGATAGGGGATATTCTTATATGTATCTTGTTAATGTTAGTTACCAGGTGTTCAATCCATATGAATGATTTTTGTCTCTATGCATGGGACGTATATTTATGAGAAATGGAAATGAAATTCTTGTGGTCTATTAAAATGATGGAAATGAATGATTATGATAAACTAATGAACTCACCAACCTTTTGGTTGACACTTTAAAGCATGTTTATTCTCGGGTATTAAAGAAATCTTCCGCTGTGCATTTGCTCATTTTAAAGATATTACTTGGAGTCTTTCATGACATATTTCGAAGAACGTTGCATTCGAGTCTTTGAGTTCATCAAAGATTATTATTAAGTCAATTTATAGTTGGATAGTGGATATTATGAAATGGTATGCATGCCTGTCAATTTTCGATGTAAAGAAAGTTTGTCTTTTAAAAACGAATGCAATGTTTGTAAAATGTATCATATAGAATTCAAATACCTAGCGATGTAATCAACTATTGTGAATCGTTTATAATGTATATGAACGGGTCCTTTCATATATATATATATATATATATATATATATATATATATATATATATATATATATATATATATATATATATATATATATATATATATATATATATATATATATATATATATATATATTTATCTTTATTTAATATACATAAATCAGTTTTTAAATACACATTGCAAGTTATTTATAATTAATTTTAGTAATTAATATTCCAACTTATTGTGTGTGTGTGTATATATATATATATATATATATATATATATATATATATATATATATATATATATATATCTATTTACAAATAGATGTTCGTGAATCGTCGGTCAATAGTCAAAAGGGTAATTGATTACATGAATAAAATTCCAAAAATTTTGAGACTCAACATTACAGACTTTGCTTATCTTGTGGAAATCATATAAAGATTAAGTTTTAAATTTGGTCGGAAATTTCCGGGTCGTCTCAACAACCCCTGTAAAGGCCCCCAATCTTCTGAAAATATATTCCTTAACTTTGCAATTAATCAAGAAATTCTTAATTTTTTCTTCCGATAGAGACGACGACGAGTCAACACAAAGCACACATCATTACAAGCAATCAGCAGCTTGACGGTTCGGTGCAAGTGTAACCTGAGAACCACCAAGACCACGACGACTATGAGTTCCACCACCACGCCTACATGGCCTTCCAACATAGATAGGAGAGCCAAAAATACACGACCAGTTCAATTCTTGAATTGCCAACGCAGCGTGAACTGGTTTTTCGAACGAAATAAAAGCAAACCACCTAAAGGACCAAGATTTGATTTCCCAAATCGGTCCAAATTTACCGAATTCATCCTTGAAAAGATTATGAGAAACCCTATTCAGTCTCCCCACAAAAATAGAATCCCCTACACTAGAAGAATCCACGTTTACCATGAAAACAAAAGGAATAAAAAGACGAAGTGAAATGGAAAAACCTGACCGGAAGAAGAAAAAATGACTGAAGAAGAGGATCAATCTGCCGGAAGTAGCCGAAATCAGGCCAGAAAGCAGTTGGTAACACCTCCCAATTCAGAGAGAAAAAAGAGGGTTATGGAATGAGTGCATATATGTAACGGGATGGTATGAGGTATAAATACCATCTCCACCTCTAGAATAAGCTAATGTTTCACCTCCCTCGCTCACTTTTACACACACATCAGAATTTTTTTTCAAAATAGTAATATATTTATAGGTTTTATAGAAATAGTTTTTAAATTTTTTTTTTATAAAAATAGGTAAACCGAGCATTTATTTGCCGGTTTGTCTGTTTCGACACCAAACCGGCTATTCAAATGCCGATTTGGGTGTTTTTATACAAACTAATATACGATATTTAGGGTTTCGATGTGGACCCGTATAAACAATCAAACTGGCATTTTAAAGGCCTGTTTGCATGCTATTTTTTTTTTTAGTTTTATTTAAAATTTCATGCTAATTCATCCATTTTTTTTAGTTCTAATATATATATATATATATATATATATATATATATATATATATATATATATATTTTGTAAAATTGCATCTCAAACTATAAGTTGTAATAGGTTTGAGTTATTTCATTATTATCATTGTCACTATTACGAACAACAGTTTTATTGAAAACATAAGTACGGTTACAACAACATAACTATGCTTACAACAATTGATCACAAATAACTACGGTTACAGCTACTTCTTATCTTAACCGAACCTAGTAGGACACGAATTCCTGTTATGACCTGGTTGTGAGCAAAAACCACACCTAGGTGGACCTGTATCTCTGTTGTGCGTTTCATCCATTTCATTATGGTGTCGTCGTGATTGTCTCCTACCCCTATGTGTGATCAATCGTGTTGGATCGGCCTTCATTGTCCAGTTTGTTGTGGTCCAGTATGTGGCATCTCTTAGTGGATGTAAGTGATAAATATATTATTCCCTCCACGTGGTAGTAGTGTAGTATATACTGATCAAGGTTTTTGGATCTTTATTTCTCATGCGACATACTGCAATGCCATGAGAGCAAGGCATTCTTTGATGTTGCCATCTTCCACAAGTGCACTTTTTGGCCAAATATTTAACAGTGTACTCTGCCCCACCATCACCACTTCTTTGATATGTAGATTGAACCTTGTTGATGTGTGCATCGGTGTATACGAAATACTATTATTGTTTATTACGAAATACGAAGAAATTACACAAGTTTTATTTATTTATTTATGGAATATACCTAAACCTTCTACAACACTATAGGCAGTGTACCTAATCGTAGAGTAGTGTAGTTTTTAGTAAGTCCGGTTCGTTCCACAGGGAGCTAGCGACTACGTACTATATTTTTAACAACTATATTTATATAAAATATATATAATTATATATAGTAATAATAATATATAAAAGGGAGGTTTTACCGTTTAATGACCGGTTTGTCAATTTTAAATAGAGCGTAAAGATAAATGACGATAATTAAAATGCGTAAAATAAATGACGATATATAAAATTGCGAATAATAAAATGACAGTAATTAAAAGTACGATGAGAAATACGATAAAAGAATTATGCTTATTTAAACTTCCGTAACCATGATGTTTGACGTTTTGATTTTAATTTATTACTCTGGGTTAATTGTCCTTTGTTCTGGCTTATTTGATACCTATCTGGGTTTTGCCCATAATAGTCCATCGGTCATAATTATAATATGCTCGTCAAATTAACCTTATTCCCGAAGTTAAATATTCCAACTAATTAGGGATTCGAACTGTAACAAGATTTTAATACTTTGTTAATAATTACACCAGATTATCGACTCCGTCTAATCCAAGGTTTTAATACTTTGTTAACAATTACACCAATTATCCTTGTATGTAATCCACCCCTGTTTTAATTAGTCCATGATACATTAATTTATTCACTTGGCCATAATGAATAATCAATTACCCAATCCAATTGATTAATTAAATGATCGTAAAAGATGTCGTATAAACGTCACTAAATAGGACATGCATAATCATTTAATAATTATTAGATTAACTAATTTAAAGATAGGTTCGACAGATTCTAATGAGTTGTCATTCGATTAGACAATACCCCCATCTATTAATAGTCCATAGTCCAATGTCCACAAGTGTCGTCTTTTGTCCAAACCCGAATTATGGTACAAAATCCAATAACCTCGTCTTAATATTTAGCCTAACATCACGATTACTTTGGCTCAAATAAGCATAATAATAACTTAGTTACGAGACATTAATTTAAAAAGGAAGAACATAGCTTTCAGTGATTATTAATAGCGTAGCGTTACACGGACAGAGTTCTGACTTAAAACCCGCAAAATATTTCTTACAATAACCTTATTATTATTAAACTTAAATTAAAATTATAAATATAAATATAAATATAAATATAAATACATATAGAGAGATTGAGGTTGGAAAAGGGGTAAAGAACTCGTCTGAAATCGTGGTATTTATAGGACCTGGCCAGATTTTTTGGGGCCATTCGATCGCATGGCTGTGATGCCCAGTTTCCATGCGATCGCATGGAGGGCTGCCCAGCTCACACTTCTTTGTACACTAGCTTGCCGACACTTTTAAATATATATATATATATATATATAATATATATATAATTATATATATATATATATATATATATATATATATATATATTCATGTGCATAGTTTTCTTGTAATTTTAGGTCTGTTGAGTCGTACATTTCTTCTCGGTTTATGTCCCGATTCTGGATTTTCGAAAGCCTTTTCGTATGCTTAGATATCTTGTACTTTGCGTTCCGCGATTTGTACATTTGTCATTTTAGACGTTTTCTTATCAATAAATTTAACCACTTGGATTGTTTATTTTACATTTGAGCTTTTTGGTCATTTGTGTCCTCAAATCTTCATTTGCGTCTTCAGTCTTCACACTTATTTATTTAAATGAATATCACTTGGAAATAGAAAAATTGTAACTAAAAACTTTACATATTGGAAGGATATTGATACTAAATATATGTTCATTTGGAGCACTATCAAATATCCCCACACTTGAGCGTTGCTTGTTCTCAAGCAATACAGAACTTGAAATTAAATCACACTTCACTCGAATCACTTTTTTATTCTCACACTTTATACATCAGTGATTTGAATATGGCGGTATAAACAATGATAGTAACAATGTGGTTTACAGTCCCACATGACTATGAAAATTTAGATCCTTTAAGGAAATTGGATCTTTATGAAAACATTTGATCTTTTGAAAATTCAAGCTAGATTTTATCCTAGACAAGTTTTCCGGAATATCCCTTCACCGGTGTTTGCAAAATGTTTTTGTGGATTTTGTGGGTTTCAGATTTTAAAATTTTAGCTCAAAACTTGTGGTTTTGTGTCACCCACTTGCTAACCTTGTATTAGGAAAGCACACGTCCAGTTTACTTGTCCCGTATATTACCTTTCGGTAAACTACCATCCGGTTGTAAAGGAAAGCGATGAACAAACAATTGTTAAGGCAATGTCTAATGACATGCAGATGTTCATGGTCTAAAACGTGTCGGATGCAATTACTATCCTTTGTTGGAGCAATAGCAAAGATCACCCTATAGTTTTTCGGTCTGGCACAAGGTCCTGTCTTCGACCGTGCTATGCAACCACCGTTCTTACGGTTGACACCCGATTTGGTTCAGGTGACCTAATGAATTTCAGGTGAATTCTTAGGATTTTACGTTCAATGGTAATGAACGCAATAAAAATAGGTTTTCAGAAAATAAATCGGTTTTAATTTGATCAAAATATTTTCTCGTTCAAGCTCGAGTTTAGATATCATCGAATTCCATGAGTTTATAATTCTCAATCTTTAAGGTCAATCTCAAAGATTGAGTAATATCAGGCTTAAATGCTGATTTTTAATCTTTAAGGAGATTATCCTTTCTGGGGGTCTGATTCATTAGTCTTATCAAGCTAATTTGCACGGTACCCTCCCCATTTTACGAGACAGATCCTCTCATGGTTAGGATAAGTCTGACCACTTGGCGACTCTGTTTGATGCTGAGGTCCATGGATTTCCTGCTGATCTTAGAGATGACTTTTCTAGATTTTTCGTTAACCTACAGCTGGTCTGGATGACAACTTCCTGACCGAAATCAAGAAGCGCATTTCTTTTTCGAAAGACTTTACTTCCTTTTAATGATGGAATTGATTCATCGTGTAGATCCATCTTTCTTTCAAATATATTACAGTAAATCGGGTAAAACTGATTAGTTTAGTCCAAAGCAAAAGTACCTGCAATAATCTTGTACAAAATATGTGATATATGTTTTAAAGACCTTGGTAAATTCTTCCCACACTTAGTTTTTATTTATTCTTTTCTTTGCCTTTTTATTCTCCTTTATTCCATTTTAAATGAATTCAAGCGTTTTGGGTTGTTTCTCAATTTATGTTCTCTCCGAGGTAACAATAATTTCGGTATTATCACCTAGTTTTATCATTCATAAATATGTATAAACATGATTTTGAGTTCATTTAATTGAAAATTTTTCAAATTTTCACAAAATTTGGCAATTTAAACCAAGTGTAAACCCGAGAGAATTTATAACCCTTCCCCACACTTGAGATCTTGCAATGCCCTCATTTGCAAGAAATCAGTAAAAATTTAAATTCATGAGGGTGATTAGTGTAGAAAAGTGATTAAAAATACCCAATTTGTAATTACTAAGCTCGTCGAATGATAGATGGCGCGCCTCATCGTTCATTCCTTTTGTTGTAATTTCACATATGTTTTGCGTCTTATCGTCAAAATTAGTAGCTTTTGCTGAACTTAATGTCAGTCTTTGAAAGTGCGATGTTTTACCCTGTTTTACATAAGATAAACTACAAACATATATATATATATATATATATATATATATATATATATATATATATATATATATATATATTACATACTTTAGATCAATAATATTAAAATAATGATAATAAAATTTTTCGCCCCGCCCTCGGGTAAAGCAATTTCAGTTCCATGACCTAGTCTTTAACTTACGACGAATTTTAGAAATCATTTTTTAAACTTAATGAAATAAAGTAAATTTTGTTTTTTTAAAATTTACACAAAACTTAAATTTAAAAAGCATATTAATTTCATATAAAACCTACAAAACAAAAAAATTCAGAATGGGGGGAGAAAACTAGTTCTTTAGTGTCTGCTAGTGGAAAAGACCAATCGGATTCCATTCTCGGAACTACACGAGAACAGAACATCTAACTCTAGGCAGCATTTTCTTTTTATAACAATAGAATCTCCCCACACTTAGGTAGCTGTGGTGTCAAAATTGTGATTAACTTCATCATCAATTTCTTTTGGACCATAATCAATTAGTATATCTGTGACTTTTGCTTTAAGCCATTGGTCGGATTCCTGTGTAATATCCACAAATTCAACTAGTTTCGCCTTTTCTTTAGGCGATAGATTAGATACTAACCAGTTACATAACTTAAAGTTCCTCTTGGTTCTAGCATCGCGAATCCGTTTAATAAGTTTCTTCATTGAACTGTCAATAACGGAGTCATTTAATTTTGTATCAACAACGGGGTTCTTTGTTATCAGGTCATCATTAGGTGTTACTTCATTTTTCCCACACTTAGGCATTTTATTATTGTTAAGCACTACCGTTGGAGTTGGTAAAACAACATGGTTCTTACCAATCGTCTTTATTGGTTCAACGGTTTTAGTTGGTGGAGATTTAGACTTTCGAATCATAAAGGTGATCAATTTTTCACCATTACTAAGTGTCATTCTACCCTCTCTTACATCAAATAATGCCCCGGTGGACACTAAGAATGGTCGACCTAAAATTAGAGGAATGTTTGAGTCCTCTTCTATGTCAATGACAATAAATTCGATTAGAAAGGTTAAATTACCTACTTGAACGGGTAGGTTGTCAGCAATTCCAACTGGGTGCTTAATGGTTTAATCAAGGAGTTGAACACTCATTTCCGTTGGACTTAACTCACCTACTCCTAATCTCTTATATAATGAAAGAGGTATAACACTCACACTTGCACCTAAATCTGCTAGTGCATCATACATGACACAATCACTAAGTAGACAAGGAATAATAAATTCACCCGAATCACCCAACCTAGGTGGAGGTTTTGGTGGAACTGTCTTCACCGGGTTTATCTTTACGGTTTTTGTTTCTTGCTCTTTCTTATTCTTCTTCTTTCTAGATGCATCACAAACTTTATTACCTATTACTTGCTCATACTCAAGTCCTTTTCTTGGAAACGGGATGGGTGGTCTGTATGGTGCCACCACTGGCTTTACATACTCGGGTGGTGGTGGTGGTGTAACTTCTTCATTGTTACTCACATCTAAAACCTTCCCATTTTCTGGTGTTGGTTTTTTAGAATTTGTTGACACCATATTATCATTCTCATTCTGAGGATTTACTTCAGTATTACTCGGTAGCTTTCCTTGTTCCCTCTCACTCATCAAGCTAGCAAGAGTACCTACGTGTTTTTCTAGATTCAAAATGGAAGCTTGTTAAGTTCTTAATGACTGATCAAACCTCTCATTCGTTTGGGTTTGAGATGTAATAAATTGTGTTTGAGATTCCATTAGCTTTGCCATCATTTCTTCCAGATTTGGCTTTTTCTCTTTGGTTTGTTGTGGTGGTTTATACAAGCTAGGTCTTTGTTGACTGAAAGTGTTGTTTTGAGTTGGTTGGTTATTCGGACCTTGTTGGTTGTACGAGTTATTGTTGGGTTCATTTGGATTGTAAAGAATGTTTTGATTTCGATTGAAGTTTGGCCTTGGCGGTTGATAATTATTTTGATAATTATTTCCCGGCCTTTGGTTCATTTAGGAAACATTCTCTCGTTGTTCCATCGTTTACTGAATGTGACAATCTTTCGTTAAGTGTGGTCCACCGCATTGCTCACAACTGATTCGTATTGCGTGAATATCTTTAGTCATCTTTTCCATTCGTCTCTCGAAAGCATCTATTTTTGCGGAAACGGAATCAAAGTCATGGCTAGAATCGGCTCTAGCCACTTTAGATGAACGAAGAATATCTTTTTTTCCTGGTGCCACTCATTTGAGTGGGATGCTGTGTTATCAATATTTTTGTGAGCTTCAGTTGCAGTTTTCTTCATAATGGAACCACTAGCTGCTGTGTCGATGTCTTTTCGTGTAGCAACGTCGACACCTTGGTAGAATATTTGTACTATTTGATAAGTGTCTAAACCGTGTTGAGGACATCCTCTCAACAACTTTCCGAATCTTGTCCACGCCTCATATAATGTTTCATTTGGCTTTTGCGTGAACGTAACAATTTCTCCTTGAAGTCTCACGGCTTTAGATGCCGGAAAGAATCTTTTAAGAAATTTCTCAACTAAAACATCCCATGTGTCAATCGCCCCTTCAGGTAACGATTCTAACCAATCTTTGGCTTCTCCCTTTAAAGTCTAGGGAAACAACATGAGATAAATCTGTTCATCCTCAACTTCTCTGAATTTAAATAGAGTACAGATCTTATTAAAGGTTCGAAGATGTTCATTTGGATCTTCTTTTGGCGTACCACTAAATTGGCATTGATTAGTTACCATGTGTAGGATTTGTCCTTTGATTTCATAATCTGGTGCATTAATGTCTGGTTGAGTAATTGCATGACCTTGGCCAGTGCGTGTGGTTCTCATTTGATCTTTCATACTTAGAGGTTCCTGATTTTCCATGATTGAATTTGTTGAATCTGAATCACTAGAGGATTCTGATTTAATGGTTTCTTCCTCGACAATCTCTGGTTGTATGATTGGTGGTTCCGGAGGAAATATTAGTGGTTCAGAATCTCTGAATTGTCCTTGAATATCCTCCGGGTTCTCAATTGTGAGGTCGGGTTCAAAAAATGGATTGTCAGAAATTTGAATTGGAGTACTCGTTCTACTAGATGATGATTCTAAAGAAAAATCAACGGCGACAATATTGGCTAGATGTCTTGATCGAGTAACAGGAGGTGAACGTATGAAAGGTGGTGAACGTTTTGCTCGGTGCATTCACTAAATATCCTATTAGTTATAAATATAAAAATTATTAAAGTTATCAAATTAATAGACTTTTCTGATTTTGCCCACATTTCGAATAGCCAATAGATGCAGCAGGTAGCCATGACCCTTTAAATCGGAAGCCCACAACTCGCCACTAACAAATCCAACTATTACTACGAACCAGAAAATTTTAGATGTCTATCAATTTAACAGCTTAAAATAATTTTTCGTCGAAATTTAAAGAAGATAAAATCTATGTCCTAAAAACTAGAGCGTAGAAATGAGAAAGAAAAAGCGCATCGAAAAATAAGAGTCGAAAAAAATAAGAAAGAAAGTAAAGCGTCGAAACTTAAAAGTCTAAAAACTAAAAATTAAAACTTGCGTCTAAAGGTATTAAAACTTAAAAGGAACTCTAAATCCAAAACGTCAATAACTTAAAAGGCACTAAAATCTATTAAATATTAAAGCGATAAGCGACGTCGTAAAATTCTAAAGCGCCTAAATCTTAATCTAAAGAAAAAGCACTTAACGGATTTTATGGCAAAGCCTAAAAATCTAGAAATATAAAAATTCTATGGCAAAAACTAAGTTAAAACTAATTACGAACGATAAATATACAATTTACGAATTAAAAGATTAAAATATACAATTTATAAAAAGAGAACAAAAAAAATTATAAAATTACTTATTTTTATAAAAATATTATTTTTATATTATTATTTTATAAAAGTAATAATTTATATAATTAATAATAATTTTAAAACTTAATATTACTAATTATAAACCAAAACTAAAATTAAAAACTAATTAATTAATTAAACCCTAATTAGGTTAAACAATAATAATAATTAATTTAAACCCTAAACTGTAATTATGGCGTACTAGGTTTCCTGTCAGACACGCTCATGCGATCGCATGAGTTCTGGGTGTCTGGGCCATGCGGTCGCATGGAGTGCAGATTCAAAAAAGGTTGCAGGCCGAAATTTTGCAGGTTCAAATCGTTTTTTTTTAACTTTTTTTTTCAAATATGAATTTAATTTATACTTTTTACAAAATTAATATATGAGAAATATTTAGAATTATATTTTTAAGAACTAAAAAAATATACTTTTATACTTTATATAGAATATATTTTCTTTTTATTTAGACACTTATATATATATATATATATATATATATATATATATATATATATATATATATATATATATATATATATATATATATATATATATATATATATATATATATATATATATATATATTTATATCTTTGTATTTTTATGTTTAAAACTTATTATATTTTTACAAAAATAGCTTAAAAACTAATTTTATTTATATAGTGTTTCGCTTCGGCGTATGCTCCCCGGCAGCGGCACCAAAAACTTGATGTATGCAGCGGTGTATACGAAACACTATTATTGTTCATTACGAAATACGATGAAATTACACAAGTTTTATTTATTTATTTATTTATGGAATATACCTAAACCTTGCTACAACACTATCGGCAGTGTACCTAATCGTAAAGTAGTGTAGTTTTTAGTAAGTCCGGTTCATTCCACAGGGAGCTAGCGATTACGTACTATATTTTTAAAAAAACTATATTTATATAAAATATATATAATTATATACAGTAATAATAATATATAAAAGGGGAGTTTTACCGTTTAATGTAGTGACCCGAACTTTTCCATGTTTATATATATATTAAATGAAATTGTTATTTACATGATTAAGTGTTTCCAACATATTAAGCAATCAAACTTGTTAAGACTTGATTAATTGAAATATGTTTCATATAGACAATTGACCACCCAAGTTGACCGGTGATTCACGAACGTTAAAACTTGTAAAAACTATATGATGACATATATATGGATATATATATATATATAGTTAACATGATACTATGATAAGTAAACATATCATTAAGTATATTAAAAATGAACTACATATGTAAAAACAAGACTACTAACTTAATGATTTTTAAACGAGACATATATGTAACGATTATCGTTGTAAAGACATTTAATGTATATATATCATATTAAGAGATATTCATACATGATAATATCATGATAATATCATGATAATATAATAATTTAAAATCTCATTTGATATTATAAACATTGGGTTAACAACATTTAACAAGATCGTTAACCTAAAGGTTTCAAAACAACACTTACATGTAACGACTAACGATGACTTAACGACTCAGTTAAAATGTATATACATGTAGTGTTTTAATATGTATTTATACACTTTTGAAAGACTTCAATACACTTATCAAAATACTTCTACTTAACAAAAATGCTTACAATTACATCCTCGTTCAGTTTCATCAACAATTCTACTCGTATGCACCCGTATTCGTACTCATACAATACACAGCTTTTAGATGTATGTACTATTGGTATATACACTCCAATGATCAGCTCTTAGCAGCCCATGTGAGTCACCTAACACATGTGGGAACCATCATTTGGCAACTAGCATGAAATATCTCATAAAATTACAAAAATATGAGTAATCATTCATGACTTATTTACATGAAAACAAAATTACATATCCTTTATATCTAATCCATACACCAACGACCAAAAATACCTACAAACACTTTCATTCTTCAATTTTCTTCATCTAATTGATCTCTCTCAAGTTCTATCTTCAAGTTCTAAGTGTTCTTCATAAATTCTACAAGTTCTAGGTACATAAAATCAAGAATACTTTCAAGTTTGCTAGCTCACTTCCAATCTTGTAAGGTGATCATCCAACCTCAAGAAATCTTTGTTTCTTACAGTAGGTTATCATTCTAATACAAGGTAATAATCATATTCAAACTTTGGTTTAATTTCTATAACTATAACAATCTTATTTCAAGTGATGATCTTACTTGAACTTGTTTTCGTGTCATGATTTTGCTTCAAGAACTTCAAGCCATCCAAGGATCCGTTGAAGCTAGATACATTTTTCCCTTTTCAAGTAGGTTTATCCAAGGAACTTAAGGTAGTAATGATGTTCATAACATCATTCAATTCATACATATAAAGCTATTTTATTCGAAGGTTTAAACTTGTAATCACTAGAACATAGTTTAGTTAATTCTAAACTTGTTCGCAAACAAAAGTTAATCCTTCTAACTTGACTTTTAAAATCAACTAAACACATGTTCTATATCTATATGATATGCTAACTTAATGATTTAAAACCTGGAAACACGAAAAACACCGTAAAACTGGATTTACGCCGTCGTAGTAACACCGCGGGCTGTTTTGGGTTAGTTAATTAAAAACTATGATAAACTTTGATTTAAAAGTTGTTATTCTGAGAAAATGATTTTTATTATGAACATGAAAAAAATTATGGTTAAACTCAAATTGGAAGTATGTTTTCTAAAATGGTCATCTAGACGTCGTTCTTTCGACTGAAATGACTACCTTTACAAAAACGACTTGTAACTTATTTTTCTGACTATAAACCTATACTTTTTCTGTTTAGATTCATAAAATAGAGTTCAATATGAAACCATAGCAATTTGATTCACTCAAAACGGATTTAAAATGAAGAAGTTATTTGTAAAACAAGATTGGATAAGTTTTCTCATTTTAGCTACGTGAAAATTGGTAACAAATCTATTCCAACCATAACTTAATCAACTTGTATTGTATATTATGTAATCTTGAGATACCATAGACACGTATACAATGTTTCGACCTATCATGTCGACACATCTATATATATTTCGGAACAACCATAGACACTCTATATGTGAATGTTGGAGTTAGGTATACAGGGTTGAGGTTGATTCCAAAATATATATAGTTTGAGTTGTGATCAATACTGAGATACGTATACACTGGGTCGTGGATTGATTCAAGATAATATTTATCGATTTATTTCTGTACATCTAACTGTGGACAACTAGTTGTAGGTTACTAACGAGGACAGCTGACTTAATAAACTTAAAACATCAAAATATATTAAAAGTGTTGTAAATATATTTTGAACATACTTTGATATATATGTATATATTGTTATAGGTTCGTGAATCAACCAGTGGCCAAGTCTTACTTCCTGACGAAGTAAAAATCTGTGAAAGTGAGTTATAGTCCCACTTTTAAAATCTAATATTTTTGGGATGAGAATACATGCTGGTTTTATAAATGATTTACAAAATAGACACAAGTACGTGAAACTACATTCTATGGTTGAATTATCGAAATCGAATATGCCCCTTTTTATTAAGTCTGGTAATCTAAGAATTAGGGAACAGACACCCTAATTGACGCGAATCCTAAAGATAAATCTATTGGGCCTAACAAACCCCATCCAAAGTACCGGATGCTTTATGTAGTGACCCGAAGTTTTCCATGTTTATATATATATTAATTGAGATTGATGTTTACATGATTAAATGTTTCCAACATGTTAAGCAATCAAACTTGTTAAGACTTGATTAATTGAAATAGGTTTCATATAGACAATTGACCACCCAAGTTGACCGGTGATTCACGAACGTTAAAACTTGTAAAAAAACTATATGATGACATATATATGGTTATATATATAGTTAACATGATATTATGATAAGTAAACATATCATTAATTATATTAACAATGAACTACATATGTAAAAAACAAGACTACTAACTTAATGATTTTGAAACGAGACATATATGTAACGTTTATCGTTGTAACGACATTTAATGTATATATATCATATTAAGAGATATTCGTACATCATAATATCATGATAATATAATAATTTAAAATCTCTTTTGATATTATAAACATTGGGTTAACAACATTTAACAAGATCGTTAACCTAAAGGTTTCAAAACAACACTTACATGTAACGACTAACGATGACTTAACGACTCAGTTAAAATGTATATACATGTAGTGTTTTAATATGTATTTATACACTTTTGAAAGACTTCAATACACTTATCAAAATACTTCTACTTAACAAAAATGCTTACAATTACATTCTCGTTCAGTTTCATCAACAATTCTACTCGTATGCACCCGTATTCGTACTCGTACAATACACAGCTTTTAGATGTATGTACTATTGGTATATACACTCCAATGATCAGCTCTTAGCAGCCCATGTGAGTCACCTAACACATGTGGGAACCATCATTTGGCAACTAGCATGAAATATCTCATAAGATTACAAAAATATGAGTAATCATTCATGACTTATTTACATGAAAACAAAATTACATATCCTTTATATCTAATCCATACACCAACGACCAAAAACACCTACAAACACTTTCATTCTTCAATTTTCTTCATCTAATTGAACTCTCTCAAGTTCTATCTTCAAGTTCTAAGTGTTCTTCATAAATTCCAAAAGTTCTAGTTTCATAAAATCAAGAATACTTTCAAGTTTGCTAGCTCACTTCCAATCTTGTAAGGTGATCATCCAACCTCAATAAATCTTTGTTTCTTACAGTAGGTTATCATTCTAATACAAGGTAATAATCATATTCAAACTTTGGTTCAATTTCTATAACTATAACAATCTTATTTCAAGTGATGATCTTACTTGAACTTGTTTTCGTGTCATGATTTTGCTTCAAGAACTTTGAGCCATCCAAGGATCCATTGAAGCTAGATCCATTTTTCTCTTTTCCAGTAGGTTCATCCAAGGAACTTAAGGTAGTAATGATGTTCATAACATCATTCGATTCATACATATAAAGCTATCTTATTCGAAGGTTTAAACTTGTAATCACTAGAACATAGTTTAGTTAATTCTAAACTTGTTCGCAAACAAAAGTTAATCCTTCTAACTTGACTTTTAAAATCAACTAAACACATGTTCTATATCTATATGATATGCTAACTTAATGATTTAAAACCTGGAAACACGAAAAACACCGTAAAACCGGATTTACGCCGTCGTAGTAACACCGCGGGCTGTTTTGGGTTACTTAATTAAAAACTATGATAAACTTTGATTTAAAAGTTGTTATTCTGAGAAAATGATTTTTATTATGAACATGAAACCATATCCAAAAATTATGGTTAAACTCAAAGTGGAAGTATGTTTTCTAAAATGGTCATCTAGACGTCGTTCTTTCGACTGAAATGACTACCTTTACAAAAACGACTTGTAACTTATTTTTCCGACTAGAAACCTATACTTTTTTTTTAGATTCATAAAATAGAGTTCAATATGAAACCATAGCAATTTGATTCACTCAAAACGGATTTAAAATGAAGAAGTTATGGGTAAAACAAGATTGGATAATTTTTCTCATTTTAGCTACGTGAAAATTGGTAACAAATCTATTCCAACCATAACTTAATCAACTTGTATTATATATTATGTAATCTTGAGATACCATAGACACGTATACAATGTTTCGACCTATCATGTCGACACATCTATATATATTTCGGAACAACCATAGACACTCTATATGTGAATGTTGGAGTTAGCTATACAGGGTTGAGGTTGATTCCAAAATATATATAGTTTGAGTTGTGATCAATACTGAGATACGTATACACTGGGTCGTGGATTGATTCAAGATAATATTTATCGATTTATTTCTGTACATCTAACTGTGGACAACTAGTTGTAGGTTACTAACGAGGACAGCTGACTTAATAAACTTAAAACATCAAAATATATTAAAAGTGTTGTAAATATATTTTGAACATACTTTGATATATATGTATATATTGTTATAGGTTCGTGAATCAACCAGTGGCCAAGTCTTACTTTCCGACGAAGTAAAAATCTGTGAAAGTGAGTTATAGTCCCACTTTTAAAATCTAATATTTTTGGGATGAGAATACATGCAGGTTTTATAAATGATTTACAAAATAGACACAAGTACGTGAAACTACATTCTATGGTTGAATTATCGAAATCGAATATGCCCCTTTTTATTAAGTCTGGTAATCTAAGAATTAGGGAACAGACACCCTAATTGACGCGAATCCTAAAGATAGATCTATTGGGCCTAACAAACCCCATCCAAAGTACCGGATGCTTTAGTACTTCGAAATTTATATCATATCCGAAGGGTGTCCCGGAATGATGGGGATATTCTTATATATGCATCTTGTTATTGTCGGTTACCAGGTGTTCACCATATGAATGATTTTTATCTCTATGTATGGGATGTGTATTGAAATATGAAATCTTGTGGTCTATTGTTACGATTTGATATATATAGGTTAAACCTATAACTCACCAACATTTTTGTTGACGTTTTAAGCATGTTTATTCTCAGGTGATTATTAAGAGCTTCCGCTGTCGCATACTTAAATAAGGACAAGATTTGGTGTCCATGCTTGTATGATATTGTGTAAAAACTGCATACAAGAAACTTATTTTGTTGTAACATATTTGTATTGTAAACCATTATGTAATGGTCGTGTGTAAACAGGATATTTTAGATTATCATTATTTGATAATCTACGTAAAGCTTTTTAAACCTTTATTGATGAAATAAAGGTTATGGTTTGTTTAAAAATGAATGCAGTCTTTGAAAAACGTCTCATATAGAGGTCAAAACCTCGCAACGAAATCAATTAATATGGAACGTTTTTAATCAATAAGAACGGGACATTTCAGTTGGTATCCGAGCGTTGGTCTTAGAGAACCAGAAAATTTGCATTAGTGTGTCTTATCGAGTTTGTTAGGATGCATTAGTGAGTCTGGACTTCGACCGTGTTTTCTTTAAAAATGATTGCTTAACATTTTTGTTGGAAACTATATATTTTTAACATATGAATATTATGTGATATATTAATCTCTTAACGTGTTTGATATTATGTGATAGATGTCTACCTCTAGAACAAGTCCCATTGACTCACCTAATAATAATGAAGAGTCAAATGTAAATTGGAATGATTTGTGGACTGATTCACAAGTTCCCGAAGAGGAACCGGAAGAAGAGTCGGAACCGGAAGAAGAATCGGAACCGGAAGAAGAATCGGAACCGGATGAAGAAATAGAACCGGTGGGGGAAATAATAAAACGGTTAAGTAAAAGAAAATCCTCAACCAACCGACCAAAGTTAATTATGGTCAATGGTGTTTCCGCCAAGGAAGCAAAATATTGGGAGGATTACCAATTCTCCGATGAATCGGATTCCGACGAGAATTCCGATGATGTTATAGAAATTACCCCAACTGAATTTAAAAAGGCAAAAGAAACTAATAGGGGAAAGGGCATAAAAATAGAGAAATCTAATTCCAACCCCGATGAACTTTATATGTATCGTCAACCCCCGAAGTCCTTAAGTTGTAACAATGACCCGGGAACCTCTAAACCACCAGGTTTTTCTAAACCAATGTGGACAACGACGGCTCGTATTAGGGGAACATCATATATCCCTAGAAACTTGGCAAAACGAACCAAAACCGAAGAAGAAGAAACGAGCGAGTCGGAATAAGATAGTTGTATTCGTGTGGTGTAATATATGTAATATAGTGTTCTTATGCTTTATGATATATGTAAAAATTGCTTGTATTAATAAGTATTTTTTTATGAATCTAACTCTTGTCTATTTTACAGTTTAAAAACACAAAATGGATAGACAACCCAATATTTTAAGAGACCTACCCGGAGACATGATTGATGAAATCTTGTCTAGAGTCGGCCAGAATTCTTCGGCACAACTATTTAAGGCGAGATCAGTTTGTAAGACATTCGAAGAACGTTCCAAGAATGTCTTGGTTTATAAGAGACTTTCGTTTGAAAGATGGGGGATATCACATTGGGAAACCCATAAGTTACGATGTGTTTACTTTGACGCATATATTGCGGGGAACCCAAATGCTATTTTACGCAACGGGTTAAGAAATTATTTTGACTCAATATATCCGAATATTGGACTTCGTGATTTAGAAAAAGCGGCTAACATGCAACATAAAGAAGCATGTTATGCTTACGGATTAGTAATGTTCGCTTCTCACCAAAGTGAGAACAAGAACATCGGGCTACAACTGTTAAACAAAACGTTTCCACAAGTGACGGAGTCGGTAATTGGGGTAAGAAATGAGGTTTTTAGATTATTACGAGACTGTTGGACATTACGTAACCCTCGTCCCTTTGATGACGTTACAACACGCTGTCTTATCAACGGCCATAACGGTTATGTTGCACAAGACCAAGGATGGGAAGTAGTCCTAGTAAAACCAGAATGCATGACTTGTTTCTGGACGTATGAATTACGTGTCTTTATTGCCTTTGCTGAACGACTTGTGTACTAGCTAGAATTGTCTTCACAACTATCTTGTATCAAAGTTATTGTGTGCTATATTTCATGCTTTAAGTAAAATAAGCGGTATTGTAAGTTTGTAAAATATTGTATAAAATTTTGAACGCGAAATATTATTATAATCAGTTTTTCATATAGAATTGTAGTAGTTGAATTGTATATTAGCTACTAAGTATGAACTTAACGGGTAGGTACTACCCGAATTTAAACTTATAAAACGCTAATATGAAGAAAAAGCTTTTATAAATGAGTTCATATTATGCTACGAAATACTATTAACTACTCTTAATATTCTGTATGATTAACTTGTTCCATTTAACTATTTTGAAGGAAATGGCACCGACTACTCGACACACCGTGAATATGAATGAAGAGGAATTCCGTACTTTTCTAGCTTCAAACATAGCCGCAGTACAGGCTGCGCTACATACCAACAATAACCTTGGATCTAGCAGTACAGGAAATCGTGTAGGATGCACCTACAAAGAATTCACTGCCTGCAAACCTTTGGAATTTGATGGAACCGAAGGACCGATCGGATTGAAACGGTGGACCGAGAAGGTTGAATCGGTGTTTGCCATAAGTAAGTGTACTGAAGAGGACAAAGTGAAGTACGCTACGCATACCTTCACAGGTTCTGCGTTAACATGGTGGAATACCTATCTAGAGCAAGTGGGACAAGATGATGCGTACGCACTACCGTGGTCAGCATTCAAGCACTTGATGAACGAGAAGTACCGTCCCAGAACCGAGGTCAATAAGCTCAAGACAGAACTTAGAGGGTTACGAACCCAAGGATTTGATATTACCACGTACGAAAGACGATTCACAGAATTGTGCCTATTGTGTCCGGGAGCATTCGAAGATGAGGAAGAGAAGATCGACGCGTTTGTGAAAGGATTACCGGAAAGAATCCAAGAAGATATAAGTTCACACGAGCCCGCCTCCATACAACAGGCATGTAGAATGGCTCACAAACTAGTGAACCAGATTGAAGAAAGAATTAAAGAACAGACTGCTGAAGAGGCCAATGTGAAGCAAGTCAAAAGAAAGTGGGAGGAAAACGGTGATAAGAATCACCAATACAACAACAACAGCAATTACAACAATAATCGCAACAATTATCCCAACAATCGCAACATCAATCGCAACTACAACAAACGGCCCAACAACAACAACAACAACAACAACAGCAACTACAACAATCATCCCAACAACAATAATAACCGCAACAACAACAACAATCAGAAGCAACTATGCCAAAGGTGTGAAAAGAATCACTCGGGGTTCTGCACCAAATTTTGCAACAAGTGTAAAAGAAATGGTCATAGCGCGGCGAAGTGTGAGGTCTACGGACCAGGGGTTAATAGAACGAAAGGAACAAATGGTGTCGGAACGAGTAATGGCGGAGCAAGTAGTGTCGGAGCAAGTTATGCCAATGTAGTTTGTTATAAATGTGGAAAACCAGGCCACATTATTAGAAATTGCCCGAACCAGGAGAACACGAATGGACAAGGCCGTGGAAGAGTTTTCAATATTAATGCGGTAGAGGCACAGGAAGACCCGGAGCTTGTTACGGGTACGTTTCTTATTGACAATAAATCTGCTTACGTTTTATTTGATTCGGGTGCGGATAGAAGCTATATGAGTAGAGATTTTTGTGCTAAATTAAGTTGTCCATTGACGCCTTTGGATAGTAAATTTTTACTCGAATTAGCAAATGGTAAATTAATTTCAGCAGATAATATATGTCGGAATCGAGAAATTAAACTGGTTAGCGAAACATTTAAGATTGATTTGATACCAGTAGAGTTAGGGAGTTTTGATGTGATAATCGGTATGGACTGGTTGAAAGAAGTGAAAGCGGAGATCGTTTGTTACAAAAATGCAATTCGCATTATACGAGAAAAAGGAAAACCCTTAATGGTGTACGGAGAAAAGGGCAACACGAAGCTACATCTTATTAGTAATTTGAAGGCACAAAAACTAATAAGAAAAGGTTGCTATGCTGTTCTAGCACACGTCGAGAAAGTACAAACTGAAGAAAAGAGCATCAATGATGTTCCCATTGCAAAAGAATTTCCCGATGTATTTCCGAAAGAATTACCGGGATTACCCCCACATCGATCCGTTGAATTTCAAATAGATCTTGTACCAGGAGCTGCACCAATAGCTCGTGCTCCTTACAGACTCGCACCCAGCGAGATGAAAGAACTGCAAAGCCAATTACAAGAACTTTTAGAGCGTGGTTTCATTCGACCAAGCACATCACCGTGGGGAGCTCCTGTTTTGTTTGTCAAGAAGAAAGATGGTACATTCAGGTTGTGTATCGACTATCGAGAGTTGAACAAACTTACCATCAAGAACCGCTACCCACTACCGAGAATCGACGACTTATTTGATCAACTACAAGGCTCGTCTGTTTATTCAAAGATTGACTTACGTTCCGGGTATCATCAAATGCGGGTGAAAGAAGATGATATTCCAAAGACTGCTTTCAGAACACGTTACGGTCATTACGAGTTTATGGTCATGCCGTTTGGTTTAACTAATGCACCAGCTGTGTTCATGGACCTTATGAACCGAGTGTGTGGACCATACCTTGACAAGTTTGTCATTGTTTTCATTGATGACATACTTATTTACTCAAAGAATGACCAAGAACACGGTGAACATTTGAGAAAGGTGTTAGAAGTATTGAGGAAGGAAGAATTGTACGCTAAGTTTTCAAAGTGTGCATTTTGGTTGGAAGAAGTTCAATTCCTCGGTCACATAGTGAACAAAGAAGGTATTAAGGTGGATCCGGCAAAGATAGAAACTGTTGAAAAGTGGGAAACCCCGAAAACTCCGAAACACATACGCCAGTTTTTAGGACTAGCTGGTTACTACAGAAGGTTCATCCAAGACTTTTCCAGAATAGCAAAACCCTTGACTGCATTAACGCATAAAGGGAAGAAATTTGAATGGAATGATGAACAAGAGAAAGCGTTTCAGTTATTGAAGAAAAAGCTAACTACGGCACCTATATTGTCATTGCCTGAAGGGAATGATGATTTTGTGATTTATTGTGACGCATCAAAGCAAGGTCTCGGTTGTGTATTAATGCAACGAACGAAGGTGATTGCTTATGCGTCTAGACAATTGAAGATTCACGAACAAAATTATACGACGCATGATTTGGAATTAGGCGCGGTTGTTTTTGCATTAAAGACTTGGAGGCACTACTTATATGGGGTCAAAAGTATTATATATACTGACCACAAAAGTCTTCAACACATATTTAATCAGAAACAACTGAATATGAGGCAGCGTAGGTGGATTGAATTATTGAATGATTACGACTTTGAGATTCGTTACCACCCGGGGAAGGCAAATGTGGTAGCCGATGCCTTGAGCAGGAAGGACAGAGAACCCATTCGAGTAAAATCTATGAATATAATGATTCATAATAACATTACTACTCAAATAAAGGAGGCGCAACAAGGAGTTTTAAAAGAGGGAAATTTAAAGGATGAAATACCCAAAGGATCGGAGAAGCATCTTAACATTCGGGAAGACGGAACCCGGTATAGGGCTGAAAGGATTTGGGTACCAAAATTTGGAGATATGAGAGAAATGGTACTTAGAGAAGCTCATAAAACCAGATACTCAATACATCCTGGAACGGGGAAGATGTACAAGGATCTCAAGAAACATTTTTGGTGGCCGGGTATGAAAGCCGATGTTGCTAAATACGTAGGAGAATGTTTGACGTGTTCTAAGGTCAAAGCTGAGCATCAGAAACCATCAGGTCTACTTCAACAACCCGAAATCCCGGAATGGAAATGGGAAAACATTACCATGGATTTCATCACTAAATTGCCAAGGACTGCAAGTGGTTTTGATACTATTTGGGTAATAGTTGATCGTCTCACCAAATCAGCACACTTCCTACCAATAAGAGAAGATGATAAGATGGAGAAGTTAGCACGACTGTATTTGAAGGAAGTCGTCTCCAGACATGGAATACCAATCTCTATTATCTCTGATAGGGATGGCAGATTTATTTCAAGATTCTGGCAGACATTACAGCAAGCATTAGGAACTCGTCTAGACATGAGTACTGCCTATCATCCACAAACTGATGGGCAGAGCGAAAGGACGATACAAACACTTGAAGACATGCTACGAGCATGTGTTATTGATTTCGGAAACAGTTGGGATCGACATCTACCATTAGCAGAATTTTCCTACAACAACAGCTACCATTCAAGCATTGAGATGGCGCCGTTTGAAGCACTTTATGGTAGAAAGTGCAGGTCTCCGATTTGTTGGAGTGAAGTGGGGGATAGACAGATTACGGGTCCGGAGATTATACAAGAAACTACCGAGAAGATCATCCAAATTCAACAACGGTTGAAAACCGCCCAAAGTCGACAAAAGAGCTACGCTGACATTAAAAGAAAAGATATAGAATTTGAAATTGGAGAGATGGTCATGCTTAAAGTTGCACCTTGGAAAGGCGTTGTTCGATTTGGTAAACGAGGGAAATTAAATCCAAGGTATATTGGACCATTCAAGATTATTGATCGTGTCGGACCAGTAGCTTACCGACTAGAGTTACCTCAACAACTCGCGGCTGTACATAACACTTTCCACGTCTCGAATTTAAAGAAATGTTTTGCTAAAGAAGATCTCACTATTCCGTTAGATGAAATCCAAATCAACGAAAAACTTCAATTCATCGAAGAACCCGTCGAAATAATGGATCGTGAGGTTAAAAGACTTAAGCAAAACAAGATACCAATTGTTAAGGTTCGATGGAATGCTCGTAGAGGACCCGAGTTCACCTGGGAGCGTGAAGATCAGATGAAGAAGAAATACCCGCATCTATTTTCAGAAGATTCGTCAACACCTTCAACAGCTTAAAATTTCGGGACGAAATTTATTTAACGGGTAGGTACTGTAGTGACCCGAAGTTTTCCATGTTTATATATATATATTAATTGAGATTGATGTTTACATGATTAAATGTTTCCAACATGTTAAGCAATCAAACTTGTTAAGACTTGATTAATTGAAATAGGTTTCATATAGACAATTGACCACCCAAGTTGACCGGTGATTCACGAACGTTAAAACTTGTAAAAAAACTATATGATGACATATATATGGTTATATATATAGTTAACATGATATTATGATAAGTAAACATATCATTAATTATATTAACAATGAACTACATATGTAAAAAACAAGACTACTAACTTAATGATTTTGAAACGAGACATATATGTAACGTTTATCGTTGTAACGACATTTAATGTATATATATCATATTAAGAGATATTCGTACATCATAATATCATGATAATATAATAATTTAAAATCTCTTTTGATATTATAAACATTGGGTTAACAACATTTAACAAGATCGTTAACCTAAAGGTTTCAAAACAACACTTATATGTAACGACTAACGATGACTTAACGACTCAGTTAAAATGTATATACATGTAGTGTTTTAATATGTATTTATACACTTTTGAAAGACTTCAATACACTTATCAAAATACTTCTACTTAACAAAAATGCTTACAATTACATTCTCGTTCAGTTTCATCAACAATTCTACTCGTATGCACCCGTATTCGTACTCGTACAATACACAGCTTTTAGATGTATGTACTATTGGTATATACACTCCAATGATCAGCTCTTAGCAGCCCATGTGAGTCACCTAACACATGTGGGAACCATCATTTGGCAACTAGCATGAAATATCTCATAAGATTACAAAAATATGAGTAATCATTCATGACTTATTTACATGAAAACAAAATTACATATCCTTTATATCTAATCCATACACCAACGACCAAAAACACCTACAAACACTTTCATTCTTCAATTTTCTTCATCTAATTGAACTCTCTCAAGTTCTATCTTCAAGTTCTAAGTGTTCTTCATAAATTCCAAAAGTTCTAGTTTCATAAAATCAAGAATACTTTCAAGTTTGCTAGCTCACTTCCAATCTTGTAAGGTGATCATCCAACCTCAATAAATCTTTGTTTCTTACAGTAGGTTATCATTCTAATACAAGGTAATAATCATATTCAAACTTTGGTTCAATTTCTATAACTATAACAATCTTATTTCAAGTGATGATCTTACTTGAACTTGTTTTCGTGTCATGATTTTGCTTCAAGAACTTTGAGCCATCCAAGGATCCATTGAAGCTAGATCCATTTTTCTCTTTTCCAGTAGGTTCATCCAAGGAACTTAAGGTAGTAATGATGTTCATAACATCATTCGATTCATACATATAAAGCTATCTTATTCGAAGGTTTAAACTTGTAATCACTAGAACATAGTTTAGTTAATTCTAAACTTGTTCGCAAACAAAAGTTAATCCTTCTAACTTGACTTTTAAAATCAACTAAACACATGTTCTATATCTATATGATATGCTAACTTAATGATTTAAAACCTGGAAACACGAAAAACACCGTAAAACCGGATTTACGCCGTCGTAGTAACACCGCGGGCTGTTTTGGGTTACTTAATTAAAAACTATGATAAACTTTGATTTAAAAGTTGTTATTCTGAGAAAATGATTTTTATTATGAACATGAAACCATATCCAAAAATTATGGTTAAACTCAAAGTGGAAGTATGTTTTCTAAAATGGTCATCTAGACGTCGTTCTTTCGACTGAAATGACTACCTTTACAAAAACGACTTGTAACTTATTTTTCCGACTAGAAACCTATACTTTTTTTTTTTAGATTCATAAAATATAGTTCAATATGAAACCATAGCAATTTGATTCACTCAAAACGGATTTAAAATGAAGAAGTTATGGGTAAAACAAGATTGGATAATTTTTCTCATTTTAGCTACGTGAAAATTGGTAACAAATCTATTCCAACCATAACTTAATCAACTTGTATTATATATTATGTAATCTTGAGATACCATAGACACGTATACAATGTTTCGACCTATCATGTCGACACATCTATATATATTTCGGAACAACCATAGACACTCTATATGTGAATGTTGGAGTTAGCTATACAGGGTTGAGGTTGATTCCAAAATATATATAGTTTGAGTTGTGATCAATACTGAGATACGTATACACTGGGTCGTGGATTGATTCAAGATAATATTTATCGATTTATTTCTGTACATCTAACTGTGGACAACTAGTTGTAGGTTACTAACGAGGACAGCTGACTTAATAAACTTAAAACATCAAAATATATTAAAAGTGTTGTAAATATATTTTGAACATACTTTGATATATATGTATATATTGTTATAGGTTCGTGAATCAACCAGTGGCCAAGTCTTACTTCCCGACGAAGTAAAAATCTGTGAAAGTGAGTTATAGTCCCACTTTTAAAATCTAATATTTTTGGGATGAGAATACATGCAGGTTTTATAAATGATTTACAAAATAGACACAAGTACGTGAAACTACATTCTATGGTTGAATTATCGAAATCGAATATGCCCCTTTTTATTAAGTCTGGTAATCTAAGAATTAGGGAACAGACACCCTAATTGACGCGAATCCTAAAGATAGATCTATTGGGCCTAACAAACCCCATCCAAAGTACCGGATGCTTTAGTACTTCGAAATTTATATCATATCCGAAGGGTGTCCCGGAATGATGGGGATATTCTTATATATGCATCTTGTTATTGTCGGTTACCAGGTGTTCACCATATGAATGATTTTTATCTCTATGTATGGGATGTGTATTGAAATATGAAATCTTGTGGTCTATTGTTACGATTTGATATATATAGGTTAAACCTATAACTCACCAACATTTTTGTTGACGTTTTAAGCATGTTTATTCTCAGGTGATTATTAAGAGCTTCCGCTGTCGCATACTTAAATAAGGACAAGATTTGGTGTCCATGCTTGTATGATATTGTGTAAAAACTGCATACAAGAAACTTATTTTGTTGTAACATATTTGTATTGTAAACCATTATGTAATGGTCGTGTGTAAACAGGATATTTTAGATTATCATTATTTGATAATCTACGTAAAGCTTTTTAAACCTTTATTGATGAAATAAAGGTTATGGTTTGTTTAAAAATGAATGCAGTCTTTGAAAAACGTCTCATATAGAGGTCAAAACCTCGCAACGAAATCAATTAATATGGAACGTTTTTAATCAATAAGAACGGGACATTTCACTTTAGTACTTCGAAATTTATATCATATCCGAAGGGTGTCCCGGAATGATGGGGATATTCTTATATATGCATCTTGTTAATGTCAGTTACCAGGTGTTCACCATATGAATGATTTTTATCTCTATGTGTGGGATGTGTATTGAAATATGAAATCTTGTGGTCTATTATTATGATTTGATATATATAGGTTAAACCTATAACTCACCAACATTTTTGTTGACGTTTTATGCATGTTTATTCTCAGGTGATTATTAAGAGCTTCCGCTGTCGCATACTTAAATAAGGACGAGATTTGGAGTCCATGTGTGTATGATATTGTGTAAAAACTGCATTCAAGAAACTTATTTTGTTGTAACATATTTGTATTGTAAACCATTATGTAATGGTCGTGTGTAAACAGGATATTTTAGATTATCATTATTTGATAATCTACGTAAAGCTTTTTAAACCTTTATTGATGAAATAAAGGTTATGGTATGTTTTAAAAATGAATGCAGTCTTTGAAAAACGTCTCATATAGAGGTCAAAACCTTGCAACGAAATCAATTAATATGGAACGTTTTTAATCAATAAGAACGGGACATTTCAGTTGGTATCCGAGCGTTGGTCTTAGAGAACCAGAATTTTGCATTAGTGTGTCTTATCGAGTTTGTTAGGATGCATTAGTGAGTCTGGACTTCGACCGTGTTTACTTGAAAAATGATTGCTTAACAAATTTTGTTGGAAACTATATATTTTTAACATGTGAATATTATGTGATATATTAATCTCTTAACGCGTTTGATATTATGTGATAGATGTCTACCTCTAGAACAAGTCCCATTGACTCACCTAATAATAATGAAGAGTCAAATGTAAATTGGAATGATTCGTGGACTGATTCACAAGTTCCCGAAGAGGAACCGGAAGAAGAGTCGGAACCGGAAGAAGAATCGGAATCGGAAGAAGAATCGGAACCGGATGAAGAAATAGAACCGGTGGGGGAAATAATAAAACGGTTAAGTAGAAGAAAATCCTCAACCAACCGACCAAGGTTAATTATGGTCAATGGTGTTTCCGCCAAGGAAGCAAAATATTGGGAGGATTACCAATTCTCCGATGAATCGGATTCCGACGAGAATTCTGATGATGTTATAGAAATTACCCCAACTGAATTTAAAAAGGCAAAAGAAAATAATAAGGGAAAGGGCATAAAAATAGAGAAATCTAATTCCAACCCCGATGAACTTTATATGTATCGTCAACCCCCGAAGTCCTTAAGTTGTAACAATGACCCGGGAACCTCTAAACCACCAGGTTTTTCTAAACCAATGTGGATAACGACGGATCGTATTAGGGGAACATCATATATCCCTAGAAACTTGGCAAAACGAACCAAAACCGAAGAATAAGAAACAAGCGAGTCGGAATAAGATAGTTGTATTCGTGTGGTGTAATATAAGTAATATAGTGTGCTTATGCTTTATGATATATGTAAAAATTGCTTGTATTAATAAGTATTTTTTTTTTATGAATCTAACTCTTGTCTATTTTACAGTATAAAAACACAAAATGGATAGACAACCCAATGTTTTAAGAGACCTACCCGGAGACATGATTGATGAAATCTTGTCTAGAGTCGGTCAGAATTCTTCGGCACAACTATTTAAGGCGAGATCAGTTTGTAAGACATTCGAAGAACGTTCCAAGAATGCCTTGGTTTATAAAAGGCTTTCGTTCGAAAGATGGGGGATATCACATTGGGAAATCCATAAGTTACGATGTGTTTACTTTGACGCATATATTGCGGGGAACCCAAATGCTATTTTATGCAATGGGTTAAGAAATTATTTTGACTCAATATATCCGAATATTGGACTTCGTGATTTAGAAAAAGCGGCTAACATGCAACATAAAGAAGCATGTTATGCTTACGGATTAGTAATGTTCGCTTCTCACCAAAGTGAGAACAAGAACATCGGGCTACAACTATTAAACAAAACGTTCCCACAAGTGACGGAGTCGGTAATTGGGGTAAGAAATGAGGTTTTTAGATTGTTATGGGACTGTTGGACATTACGTAACCCTCGTCCCTTTGACGACGTTACAACACGCTGTCTTATCAACGGCCATAACGGTTATGTTCCACAAGACCAAGGATGGGAAGTAATCCTAGTAAAACCAGAATGCATGACTTGTTTCTGGATGTATGAATTACGTGTCTTTATTGCCTTTGCTGAACGACTTGTGTACTAGCTAGAATTATCTTCACAACCATCTTGTATCAAATTTATTGTGTGCTATATTTCATGCTATATGTAAAATAAGCGGTATTGTAAGTTTGTAAAATATTGTATAAAAGTTTGAATGCGAAATATTATTATAATCAGTTTTTCATATAGAATTGTAGTAGTTGAATTGTATATTAGCTACTAAGTATGAACTTAACGGGTAGGTACTACCCGAATTTAAACTTATAAAACGCTAATATGAAGAAAATGCTTTTTATAAATGAGTTCATATTATGCTACGAAATACTATTAACTACTCTTAATATTCTATATGATTAACTTGTTCCATTTGACTATTTTGAAGGAAATGGCACCGACTACTCGACACACCATGAATATGAATGAAGAGGAATTCCGTACTTTTCTAGCTTCAAACATAGTCGCAGTACAGGCTGCGCTACATACCAACAATAACCTTGGATCTAGCAGTACAGGAAATCGTGTAGGATGCACCTATAAAGAATTCACTGCCTGCAAACCTTTGGAATTTGATGGAACCGAAGGACCGATCGGATTGAAACGGTGGACCGAGAAGGTCGAATCGGTGTTTGCCATAAGTAAGTGTACTAAAGAGGACAAAGTGAAGTACGCTACGCATACCTTCACAGGTTCTGCGTTAACATGGTGGAATACCTATCTAGAGCAAGTGGGACAAGATGATGCTTACGCACTACCGTGGTCAGCATTCAAGCACTTGATGAACGAGAAGTACCGTCCCAGAACCGAGGTCAATAAGCTCAAGACAGAACTTAGAGGGTTACGAACCCAAGGATTTGATATTACCACGTACGAAAGACGATTCACAGAATTGTATCTATTGTGTCCGGGAGCGTTCGAAGATGAGGAAGAGAAGATCGACGCGTTTGTGAAAGGATTACCGGAAAGAATCCAAGAAGATATAAGTTCACATGAGCCCGCCTCCATACAACAGGCATGTAGAATGGCTCACAAACTAGTGAACCAGATTGAAGAAAGAATTAAAGAACAGACTGCTGAAGAGGCCAATGTGAAGCAAGTCAAAAGAATATGAGAGGAAAACGGTGATAAGAATCACCAATACAACAACAACAGCAATTACAACAATAATCGCAACAACTATCCCAACAATCGCAACATCAATCGCAACTACAACAAACGGCCCAACAACAACAACAACAACAACAACAGCAGCAGCAACTACAACAATCATCCCAACAACAATAATAACCGCAACAACAACAACAATCAGAAGCAGCTATGCCAAAGGTGTGAAAAGTATCAATCGGGGTTCTGCACCAAATTTTGCAACAAGTGTAAAAGAAATGGTCATAGCGCGGTGAAGTGTGAGGTCTACGGACCAGGGGTTAACATAACGAAAGGAACAAATGGTGTCAGAACTAGTAATGGCGGAGCAAGTAGTGTCGGAGCAAGTTATGCCAATGTAGTTTGTTATAAATGTGGAAAACCGGGCCACATTATTAGAAATTGCCCGAACCAGGAGAATACGAATGGACAAGACCGCGGAAGAGTTTTCAATATTAATGCGGCAAAGGCACAGGAATACCCGGAGCTTGTTACGGGTACGTTTCTTATTGACAATAAATCAGCTTACGTTTTATTTGATTCGGGTGCGGATAGAAGCTATATGAGTAGAGATTTTTGTGCTAAATTAAGTTGTCCATTGACGCCTTTGGATAGTAAATTTTTACTCGAATTAGCAAATGGTAAATTAATTTCAGCAGATAATATATGTCGAAATCGAGAAATTAAACTGGTTAGCGAAACATTTAAGATTGACTTGATACCAGTAGAGTTAGGGAGTTTTGATGTGATAATCGGTATGGACTGGTTGAAAGAAGTGAAAGCAGAGATCGTTTGTTACAAAAATGCAATTCGCATTATACGAGAAAAAGGAAAACCCTTAATGGTGTACGGAGAAAAGGGCAACACGAAGCTACATCTTATTAGTAATTTGAAGGCACAAAAGCTAATAAGAAAAGGTTGCTATGCTGTTATAGAACACGTCGAGAAAGTACAAACTGAAGAAAAGAGCATCAATGATGTTCCCGTCGCAAAAGAATTTCCCGATGTATTTCTGAAAGAATTACCGGGATTACCCCCACATCGATCCGTTGAATTTCAAATAGATCTTGTACCAGGAGCTGCACCAATAGCTCGTGCTCCTTACAGACTCGCACCCAGCGAGATGAAAGAACTGCAAAGCCAATTACAAGAACTTTTAGAGCGTAGTTTCATTAGACCAAGCACATCACCGTGGGGAGCTCCTGTTTTATTTGTCAAGAAGAAAGATGGTACATTCAGGTTGTGTATTGACTACCAAGAGTTGAACAAACTTACCATCAAGAACCGCTACCCACTACCGAGAATCGACAACTTATTTGATCAACTACAAGGCTCGTCTGTTAATTCAAAGATTGACTTACGTTCCGGGTATCATCAAATGCAGGTGAAAGAAGATGATATTCCAAAGACTGCTTTCAGAACACGTTACGGTCATTACGAGTTTATGGTCATGCCGTTTGGTTTAACTAATGTACCAGCTGTGTTCATGGACCTTATGAACCGAGTGTGTGGACCATACCTTGACAAGTTTGTCATTGTTTTCATTGATGACATACTTATTTACTCAAAGAATGACCAAGAACACGGTGAACATTTGAGAAAGGTGTTAGAAGTATTGAGGAAGGAAGAATTGTACGCTAAGTTTTCAAAGTGTGCATTTTGGTTGGAAGAAGTTCAATTCCTCGGTCACATAGTGAACAAAGAAGGTATTAAGGTGGATCCGGCAAAGATAGAAACTGTTGAAAAGTGGAAAACCCCGAAAACTCCAAAACACATACGCCAGTTTTTAGGACTAGCTGGTTACTACAGAAGGTTCATCCAAGACTTTTCCAGAATAGCAAAACCCTTGACTGCATTAACGCATAAAGGGAAGAAATTTGAATGGAAGGATGAACAAGAGAAAGCGTTTCAGTTATTGAAGAAAAAGCTAACTACGGCACCTATATTGTCATTGCCTGAAGGGAATGATGATTTTGTGATTTATTGTGACGCATCAAAGCAAGGTCTCGGTTGTGTATTAATGCAACGAACGAAGGTGATTGCTTATGCGTCTAGAAATTTGAAGATTCACGAACAAAATTATACGACGCATGATTTGGAATTAGGCGCGGTTGTTTTTGCATTAAAGACTTGGAGGCACTACTTATATGGGGTCAAAAGTATTATATATACCGACCACAAAAGTCTTCAACACATATTTAATCAGAAACAACTGAATATGAGGCAGCGTAGGTGGATTGAATTGTTGAATGATTACGACTTTGAGATTCGTTACCACCCGGGGAAGGCAAATGTGGTAGCCGACGCCTTGAGCAGGAAGGACAGAGAACCCATTCGAGTAAAATCTATGAATATAATGATTCACAATAACCTTACTACTCAAATAAAGGAGGCGCAACAAGGAGTTTTAAAAGAGGGAAATTTAAAGGATGAAATACCCAAAGGATCGGAGAAGTATCTTAATATTCGGGAAGACGGAACCCGGTATAGGGCTGAAAGGATTTGGGTACCAAAATTTGGAGATATGAGAGAAATGGTACTTAGAGAAGCTCATAAAACCAGATACTCAATACATCCTAGAACGGGGAAGATGTACAAGGATCTCAAGAAACATTTTTGGTGGCCGGGTATGAAAGCCGATGTTGCTAAATACGTAGGAGAATGTTTGACGTGTTCTAAGGTCAAAGCTGAGCGTCAGAAACCATCAGGTCTACTTCAACAACCCGAAATCCCGGAATGGAAATGGGAAAACATTACCATGGATTTCATCACTAAATTGCCAAGGACTGTAAGTGGTTTTGATACTATTTGGGTAATAGTTGATCATCTCACCAAATCAGCACACTTCCTGCCAATAAGAGAAGATGACAAGATGGAGAAGTTAGCACGACTGTATTTGAAGGAAGTCGTCTCCAGACATGGAATACCAATCTCTATTATCTCTGATAGGGATGGCAGATTTATTTCAAGATTCTGGCAGACATTACAGCAAGCATTAGGAACTCGTCTAGACATGAGTACTGCCTATCATCCACAAACTGATGGTCAGAGTGAAAGGACGATACAAACACTTGAAGACATGCTACGAGCATGTGTTATTGATTTCGGGAACAGTTGGGATCGACATCTACCGTTAGCAGAATTTTCCTACAACAATAGCTACCATTCAAGCATTGAGATGGCTCCGTTTGAAGCACTTTATGGTAGAAAGTGCAGGTCTCCGATTTGTTGGAGTGAAGTGGGGGATAGAAAAATTACGGGTCCGGAGATAATACAAGAAACTACTGAGAAGATCATCCAAATTCAACAACGGTTGAAAACTGCCCAAAGTCGACAAAAGAGATACGCCGACATTAAAAGAAAAGATATAGAATTTGAAATTGGAGAGATGGTCATGCTTAAGGTTGCACCTTGGAAAGGTGTTGTTCGATTTGGTAAATGAAGGAAATTAAATCCAAGGTATATTGGACCATTCAAGATTATTGATCGTGTCGGACCAGTAGCTTACCGACTTGAATTACCTCAACAACTCACGGCTGTACATAACACTTTCCACGTCTTGAATTTGAAGAAATGTTTTGCTAAAGAAGATCTCACTATTCTGTTAGATGAAATCCAAATCAATGAAAAACTTCAATTCATCGAAGAACCCGTCGAAATAATGGATCGTGAGGTTAAAAGACTTAAGCAAAACAAGATACCAATTGTTAAGGTTTGATGGAATGCTCGTAGAGGACCCGAGTTCACCTGGGAACGAGAAGATCAGATGAAGAAGAAATACCCGCATTTATTTCCAAAAGATACGTCAACACCTCCAACTGCTTAAAATTTCGGGACGAAATTTATTTAACTGGTAGGTACTGTAGTGACCCGAACTTTTCCAAGTTTATATATATATATTAAATGAAATTGTTATTTACATGATTAAGTGTTTCCAACATATTAAGCAATCAAACTTGTTAAGACTTGATTAATTGAAATATGTTTCATATAGACAATTGACCACCCAAGTTGACCGGTGATTCACGAACGTTAAAACTTGTAAAAACTATATGATGACATATATATGGATATATATATATAGTTAACATGATACTATGATAAGTAAACATATCATTAAGTATATTAACAATGAACTACATATGTAAAAACAAGACTACTAACTTAATGATTTTTAAACGAGACATATATGTAACGATTATCGTTGTAAAGACATTTAATGTATATATATCATATTAAGGGATATTCATACATGATAATATCATGATAATATAATAATTTAAAATCTCATTTGATATTATAAACATTGGGTTAACAACATTTAACAAGATCGTTAACCTAAAGGTTTCAAAACAACACTAACATGTAACGACTAACGATGACTTAACGACTCAGTTAAAATGTATATACATGTAGTGTTTTAATATGTATTTATACACTTTTGAAAGACTTCAATACACTTATCAAAATACTTCTACTTAACAAAAATGCTTACAATTACATCCTCGTTCAGTTTCATCAACAATTCTACTCGTATGCACCCGTATTCGTACTCGTACAATACACAGCTTTTAGATGTATGTACTATTGGTATATACACTCCAATGATCAGCTCTTAGCAGCCCATGTGAGTCACCTAACACATGTGGGAACCATCATTTGGCAACTAGCATGAAATATCTCATAAAATTACAAAAATATGAGTAATCATTCATGACTTATTTACATGAAAACAAAATTACATATCCTTTATATCTAATCCATACACCAACGACCAAAAACACCTACAAACACTTTCATTCTTCAATTTTCTTCATCTAATTGATCTCTCTCAAGTTCTATCTTCAAGTTCTAAGTGTTCTTCATAAATTCTACAAGTTCTAGTTACATAAAATTAAGAATACTTTCAAGTTTGCTAGCTCACTTCCAATCTTGTAAGGTGATCATCCAACCTCAAGAAATATTTGTTTCTTACAGTAGGTTATCATTCTAATACAAGGTAATAATCATATTCAAACTTTGGTTCAATTTCTATAGCTATAACAATCTTATTTCAAGTGATGATCTTACTTGAACTTGTTTTCGTGTCATGATTCTGCTTCAAGAACTTCGAGCCATCCAAGGATCCGTTGAAGCTAGATCCATTTTTCTCTTTTCCAGTAGGTTTATCCAAGGAACTTAAGATAGTAATGATGTTCATAACATCATTCGATTCATACATATAAAGCTATCTTATTCGAAGGTTTAAACTTGTAATCACTAGAACATAGTTTAGTTAATTCTAAACTTGTTCGCAAACAAAAGTTAATCCTTCTAACTTGACTTTTAAAATCAACTAAACACATGTTCTATATCTATATGATATGCTAACTTAATGATTTAAAACCTGGAAACACGAAAAACACCGTAAAACTGGATTTACGCCGTCGTAGTAACACCGCGGGCTGTTTTTGGTTAGTTAATTAAAAACTATGATAAACTTTGATTTAAAAGTTGTTATTCTGAGAAAATGATTTTTATTATGAACATGAAACTATATCCAAAAATTATGGTTAAACTCAAAGTGGAAGTATGTTTTCTAAAATGGTCATCTAGACGTCGTTCTTTCGACTGAAATGACTACCTTTACAAAAACGACTTGTAACTTATTTTTTCGACTATAAACCTATACTTTTTCTGTTTAGATTCATAAAATAGAGTTCAATATGAAACCATAGCAATTTGATTCACTCAAAACGGATTTAAAATGAAGAAGTTATGGGTAAAACAAGATTGGATAATTTTTCTCATTTTAGCTACGTGAAAATTGGTAACAAATCTATTCCAACCATAACTTAATCAACTTGTATTGTATATTATGTAATCTTGAGATACCATAGACACGTATATAATGTTTTGACCTATCATGTCGACACATCTATATATATTTCGGAACAACCATAGACACTCTATATGTGAATGTTGGAGTTAGGTATACAGGGTTGAGGTTGATTCCAAAATATATATAGTTTGAGTTGTGATCAATACTGAGATACGTATACACTGGGTCGTGAATTGATTCAAGATAATATTTATCGATTTATTTCTGTACATCTAACTGTGGACAACTAGTTGTAGGTTACTAACGAGGACAGCTGACTTAATAAACTTAAAACATCAAAATATATTAAAAGTGTTGTAAATATATTTTGAACATACTTTGATATATATGTATATATTGTTATAGGTTCGTGAATCAACCAGTGGCCAAGTCTTACTTCCCGACGAAGTAAAAATCTGTGAAAGTGAGTTATAGTCGCACTTTTAAAATCTAATATTTTTTGGGATGAGAATACATGCAGGTTTTATAAATGATTTACAAAATAGACACAAGTACGTGAAACTACATTCTATGGTTGAATTATCGAAATCGAATATGCCCCTTTTTATTAAGTCTGGTAATCTAAGAATTAGGGAACAGACACCCTAATTGACGCGAATCCTAAAGATAAATCTATTGGGCCTAACAAACCCCACCAAAAGTACCGGATGCTTTAGTACTTCGAAATTTATATCATATCCGAAGGGTGTCCCGGAATGATGGGGATATTCTTATATATGCATCTTGTTAATGTCGGTTACCAGGTGTTCACCATATGAATGATTTTTATCTCTATGTTTGGGATGTGTATTGAAATATGAAATCTTGTGGTCTATTATTATGATTTGATATATATAGGTTAAACCTATAAATCACCAACATTTTTGTTGACGTTTTAAGCATGTTTATTCTCAGGTGATTATTAAGAGCTTCCGCTGTCGCATACTTAAATAAGGACGAGATTTGGAGTCCATGCTTGTATGATATTGTGTAAAAACTGCATTCAAGAAACTTATTTTGTTGTAACATATTTGTATTGTAAACCATTATGTAATGGTCGTGTGTAAACAGGATATTTTAGATTATCATTATTTGATAATCTACGTAAAGCTTTTTAAACCTTTATTGATGAAATAAAGGTTATGGTATGTTTTAAAAATGAATGCAGTCTTTGAAAAACGTCTCATATAGAGGTCAAAACCTTGCAACGAAATCAATTAATATGGAACGTTTTTAATCAATAAGAACGGGACATTTCATTTAATGACCGGTTTGTCGATTTTAAATAAAGCGTAAAGATAAATGACGATAATTAAAATGCGTAAAATAAATGACGATATATAAAATTGCGAATAATAAAATGACAGTAATTAAAAGTATGATGAGAAATACGATAAAAGAATTATGCTTATTTAAACTTCCGTAACCATGATGTTTGATGTTTTGATTTTAATTTATTACTCTGGGTTAATTGTCCTTTGTCCTGGCTTATTTGATACCTATCTGGGTTTTGCCCATAATAGTCCATCGGTCATAATTATAATATGATCGTCAAATTAACCTTATTCCCGAAGTCAAATATTCCAACTAATTAGGGATTCGAACTGTAACAAGGTTTTAATACTTTGTTAATAATTACACCAGGTTATCGACTGCGTGTAATCCAAGGTTTTAATACTTTGTTAACAATTACACCAATTATCCTTGTATGTAATCCACCCCTGTTTTAATTAGTCCATGATACATTATTTTATTCACTTGGCCATAATGAATAATCAATTACCCAATCCAATTGATTAATTAAATGATCGTAAAAGATTTCGTATAAACGTCACTAAATAGGACATGCATAATCATTTAATAATTATTAGATTAACTAATTTGAAGATAGGTTCGACCGATTCTAATGAGTTGTTATTCGATTAGACAATACCCCCATCTATTAATAGTCTATAGTCCAATGTCCACAAGTGTCGGTCTTTTGTCCAAACCCGAATTATGGTACAAAATCCAATAACCCCGTCTTAATATTTAGCCTAACATCACGATTACTTTGGCTCAAATAAGCATAATAATAACTTAGTTACTGTAATGACCCGTCCTAATCCACCTGGACGAAGTATTCATCAGTTGGTTCCATTGCGAGGTTCTGACCTCTATATGCCATGAGCGACTCCATGTGATATCTCTAAAATGAGCAAATGCACAGCGGAAGATTTCTTTCATACCTGAGAATAAATATGCTTTCAAGTGTCAACCAAAAGGTTGGTGAGTTCATAAGTTTATCATAAACAATAAAATTCATTATTTTGATAGACCACAAGATTTAAATATAGTACACCTATCTCGTATAAGAAACCATTTTTCATAATGCTTAGCAGAGTAGGTTCGTATCCTTTTCTCCCCCGTAGGTTGCCTCGCGATTTTTAAATAACCGTACACATATCTCGTGTACAAAATATCATACACATAACCTGTGTATAAAATCATTCTCTCGATACATAACATTCATTTTGATTTCATTGCTCAACATGGTAACCGACCTTAACATATAATGCGCATCAATAATATCCCCAAAACAGAACATCTCGTCTGTATAATATATAAACTTCGAAGTACTAAACACCACGCCCACTAGCTCTTCCGTCTAGTGAACATTCTGGGTGGGGGTGTAAAAACCCGGTAGCTACCTTTAGGATTCACGTGAATTAGGGCCATACTCATTTATAATTTTTAGGTTACCAAGCAATAATAATCAGGGGAAAATATTCACAACAATTAGTGGCAATTATAACGTCCAACTAATTCAATAATAATCCACAGAACTTCTGTCTGCATAATAATTCATTCGAGGAATGTTTCGCTTGTGTCTATCTCGTCAAACATTTATAAAAGCATTTCATGTATTCGCAGTTCAAAATATATTTCAAAAACATTTAATAAAGCAGTTATAAAAACAGCGCATGTATTCTCAGTCCCAAAAATGTAAAGAGTAAAAGGGAATCAAATGAACTCACAATACGATATTTTGTAGTAAAAATATGCATACGACGATACTGAACAATGCAAGGTTGGTCTCGGATTCACGAACCTATATCAAGTGTATATATTAACACATATAATCACAAAATTCCTTCCATATAATATTTATGTATATTAAGTGTTGTAGTTATATAAATATATACTTTATTTATATTTTATATTTTCAGTTATATTTTATATATGGTTATTTTGTAAAATAATCATTATTCATATATATATATATATATATATATATATATATATATATATATATATATATATATATATATATATATATATATATATATATATGAGTTGTAATCAGAAGAAAACAAGTAAAAGGTTGAGAACCAAGGAACACATCTCAGCCTTTGGATCTTTTTTGATCAATGCACCAGATTAAACCACCAATTTGTACTGGAAGGGTATTTTCATCATTTGCCAATTAAACCCTTACGTACTTGACAAAACCACGAAGGCTATTAATCAAATCCCTCAAAACCCTAACAGGCTCCTGGCGATAGGCGATTAACGTTTCTTCGGCGACCGATTGGTCATCTTCAACCTCGTTAACACTGTTATTGCTCCGATTTATGATCATAAGATTCTAAAGGATTTAAAGTTGATTCGTAAAAGTAGTCGATCACTCAAAAATTGCAGGATATACGAATTCTTCTCAAAAT
The DNA here is from genome assembly GCF_046630445.1 of Rutidosis leptorrhynchoides. Taxonomy (NCBI): domain Eukaryota; kingdom Viridiplantae; phylum Streptophyta; class Magnoliopsida; order Asterales; family Asteraceae; genus Rutidosis; species Rutidosis leptorrhynchoides. The sequence goes on from NC_092335.1 coordinate 196,244,265, forward strand.
CAATTGATATTCACCTTCAATTTAAGTAAAATGGAACCAGAAATCGATATCAGTAACGAAGAACAAATCGAAATCCAGAATGCTAAAGGTATGTGTATTATTTCTTCTTTAATCACATGTGATTAAATTTGGATGAAACAGTATTTACTTTGAATTTGAGTAATTTCTTTGTCAGTCACATGTAATTTACATTTAAAGTGATAATTATAAATAGAATGAAGACAGAAACTGAACTGTTGTAAATTTCAAGTTAGTCAATCACATGTGATTGAGTTTAATGATATGTATTTTGTTGCATGATCGTTTCACTGCTGCGAATCAAATTGTCCAATCAATTAATCAATGGAAGAAGAATACGAAGCAATGGAGCCAGAAAACGAACCAATTGAAGTAGAATACGAGATCAGTGATGAAGAAATTATAGATAACGCTACAGGTATGTTTTTTTTCGTATTGGATCACATGTGATTGGGTATTATGATGATACATTACTGTGATTTAATACCTGTGATTATACTGTGATTGTATATATTCAATCACATGTGATTATCTTTATTTAATCACATGTGATTTTGTTTTATGTTAATACCTGTGATTATACGTATGATGAAATAAAACATATTGTAAATTTTTTCGTATTGGATCACATGTGATTGGGTATTATGATGATACATTACTGTGATTTAATACCTGTGATTATATTGTGATTGTATTTATTCAATCACATGTGATTATGTTTATTTAATCACATGTGATTTTGTTTTATGATAATACTATATGTGATATGTATATCTGTGTCTCTTATCATGCACTTGTTTCTTGTTAAAAATCACTTGTGATTGTTAAAGTCTATCATATGAATGAGTGAATAACAGTTAAATCACATGTGATTGTCTTTATTAGATATGAATGAGTGAAAGTAACATATTAGTCACTGATCATGTGTTAGTTGTTTAAGTTATATTTAGTAAACATTTAAATCACATGTGATTGTCTATTTTTTTTAGACAGGTATAGATACACCAATAGTAGGTACAACACGTAAAAAAGAAACACCAGGTGGTTCATTGTATTATGCACCAATCGTTGATGAGAGTTTACTACCAGTTGTTGGAAAAAATTATGGAACACTTGAAGAGTGTGAAAAAATGCATAGGTTATACGCGTTTCATGCATGTTTTGACATACGAAAGTCAACTCAAAAGACTACAAAATCTGGGTTGGTGAAGCAGAAATATTACTTGTGCAATAGAGGTGGTGTGCCAATGCAATTGAACTTTGACACATTGCAAAGTAGTAAAAAGCCAATTAGGAAAAGCAACATGGAATGCACCGGATGTAGGGCTAGGGTTAAATTCGATTAGGTGTATGAAACTAATACATTTATACTGTCCGACTTTCAAGAACACCATAATCATGAGTTGCTACCCGAAGAGTACCGACATTTAAGTAAAGCGGAAAGACAAATGAAGTATGCAGAGCAGTTGTTTGTATACCATTCGTCAGTGTCAAATATTGGTCCAACAAAAGTATACGAAGTTTATAGCAATATGAAAGGGTCTGAGAAAAATGTGCATGGGACTGTAACTGATTTCAGAAACTGGAGACGAGATTTGAATGTTTTTATCAATGCAAGTGATTCTCAAATGCTCGTTAACAAAATGGAAGAATGGAAGAAATATGTTCCAGGTTTTTCATTTGAGTACAAGCTTGAAAAAAGTTAACTACATTCAATTTTTTGGGCCGATGAAGTTGTAAAATGCAACTACAAGGAGTTTAGTGACATAATCTCTTTTGATGCAATGTATAGAACGAACAGTTATGTTTTCTGGCTCACTAGACTCTCTAATCACATGTGATTGACATGTTTTCCGGCTCACCAGGGTTTGTAATTACTTGTGATTGTCATGTTATCTGGATCATTAAAGTTTACAATCACTTGTGATTGACATGTTTTTTTTTTGGCTCATTATAGTTTCTGATTACATGTGATTGACATGTTATTTGGCTCATTACAATTTCTAATCACATGTGATTGACATGTTAATTGGCTTAATGACAGGTACAACATGAAATTTGTACCATTTACTGGCATAGATAACCACCATAGGTGTGTCACTGTTGCTGCAGGATTGATCAGGGATGAAACAGCCGAGAGTTACACATGGCTTCTTACATGTTTCATAAAGACATTCGGGAAAGAGCCAAAAATGATAGTGACAGATCAGGACAAATCAATGGCGATAGCGATAAAAGCAGTTTTTAAGACGGCAAACATAGACTATGCATGTGGCACATTATGCGAAAGGTGCCATCAAAGGTATGAATATTGTTATCAAACAACAAATGTATTTAATCACATGTGATTGAAATGTTTAATGATACATGATTTGCTTAATATGAATGATTAAAAAATGATATGTAATTACAGATTCAAGAAGCAATTCCTACTATTGAAGATGAAGTAGAAAAAGACTTCAAGAATAGACTTAATAAGCTTGTTTGGAATATGTATATCGAACCAAATGTTTTTGAAGAAAGATGGGAAAAGTTGATGCACGATTTCTCATTGAAAAATGATAGTTGGTTCAAACATATGTTTGATATTAGATCAACTTGGATACCAGCATATTTTATCGACACTGAAATGTTTGGTTTGATGCGAACTACTTCAAGATCTGAGAGTGAGAATGCTTTTTTTTTCAAACTTTACAAGATCTGCAGCAAATCTGTTAACTTTTATGGATGGCTTTGAATCTACAATGTTAAAATAGAGGTCAAAGCAAGAATCTTTGGATGCACATACAATCAAGAAAAATCCAAAATTGTTAACTCAGCTGAAAATTGAAAAGCATGCATTAAAGGTTTACACACATGCTATTTTTGCAATCGTTCAAAAAGAGATTTATGAAGCATTGTATAGCTGTTTATTGGATAAAATGGACAAGGAGGAAGAAACGGAAATCTATGTTGTTAAAGAGGAAAAAGAGAAGACAAAAGAGGGTTCGAATGAAGAAAAACAGTTCTTCCATTACAAGGTAAAATTTATTTACATCTATGTTTATGTTTATAATCACATATGATTGCTGATTCAAAAATGTAGCCACTTATATCAGAACCTGAGAAAAACATTTACATGTCTGTTTATATATGTAATCAACTGTGATTGGCCCATCCAATCAAAATCTTTTTATCAATCACATGTGAATGATAATATAATTTTTTTTTGAAGGTACTTCATAACAGCAAAGACGGATCAATGGTATGTACATGTAGACACTATCTACGATATGGTCTTCTGTGTAGACACTGTTTTTGGGTTTTAAAGAACGAGAACATAGAAGAAATCCCTGAAAAATATATAATGAGACGTTGGAGAAGGGACATAATACCACCCGAGTTAAGATCAAGGAGAAATAGATATGGCAATGAAAACATAGTTGTACAAGATTCTGTTAATGAAATTACCTCAGTTGTTTATGATTGTGTGGAACTTGTAGGCAGTGATGAAAAGATGCTAAAAGTGGTTCTTGAAAAACTTAAATTGTTGAAGAAAGAAGTTGAAGCTCAAGTGCCAAAACCGTTAAAGAAGAAAGATGATATAATTGGAAACATGATTGGAGTTTCAAAGCCTAGTACAATAGAAATACAAAACCCACCTGTTGGGAATTACAAAGGATGTGTAAATGATAAGCGTCTAATGAGTGGAAAAGAGAAAGCAATAAAGGAAAGCAAAAAGAGAAAGTTTACTTGTGGTAAATGTGGACGTGACGATCACAATCAGAGGACCTGTGAAAAAAAAAAAGAAAGAAAAAGAACAAGCAGAAACTTCAGAAATCTGAAGTTACTACTGAATTATTTAACGATTTTTTTATTTTTTTATTCTCTTTCGTACAATTGTGAAATTCTGATGTTCCTATGAAATGCTTGAATTACATTTTTTATGTTTTTATTTTCATAAAATTTTGAGGTGTTTCAATCATATGTGATTAGATAAGCCAATGAAGAATCACAAGTGATTGGTAGATAATGAATAAGTGATTAAAAACACAAGTGATTGCCAATACAGAATCACAAGTGATTGTTTAATAATAAATAACTGATTAAAAACACAAGTGATTAACAATGCAGAATCACAAGTGATTGGTGATTAACATTGAAAAACACAAATGATTGCCAAATACAGAATCACAAGTGATTGGTGATTAACAATGCAGAATCACAAGTGATTGGTGATTAACAATGAAAAACACAAATGATTGCAAAATACAGAATCACAAGTGATTAACAATGCAGAATCACAAGTGATTAACAATGCAGAATCACAAGTGATTGGTGATTAACAATGAAAAACACAAATGATTGCCAAATACAGAATCACAAGTGATTAACAATGCAGAATCACAAGTGATTGGTGATTAACAATGAAAAACACAAATGATTGCCAAATACAGAATCACAAGTGATTGGTAGATAATGAATAAGTGATTAAAAACACAAGTGATTGGTAATGAAGAATCACAAGTGATTGGTAGATAATGAATAAGTGATTAAAAACACAAATGATTGCCAAATACAGAATCACAAGTGATTGGTAACGAAGAATCACAAGTGATTGCCAATAAAGAATCACAAGTGATTACCAAATACAGAATCACAAGTGATTAACAATCACAAGTGATTAACAATGCAGAATCACAAGTGAATGTCAAATACAGAATCACAAGTGATTGGTGATTAACAATGCAGAATCACAAGTGATTGGTGATTAACAATCCAGAATCACAAGTGATTGCCAAATACCGAATCACAAGTGATTAACAATGCATAATCACAAGTGATCGGTAGAGAATAAATAAATGATTAAAAATACAAGTGATTGTCAATCATAAACCATAGTATTACAAGTGATTAAAAACCATAGTCCATACAATGTGATTTACCATTCAACAAAAACATAGATATGCTAAAAAATATTGTGTACCAAATAACAAATTTGTTAACACATAAAAAGTTCAACAAAAATAACATCTTATATTGCTTTTCAACATAACACTTCACTTGATTTTTGGCAAGGACTCCTTTGATATCTCAACCCGCTCATCTCTTGAGTTTTTTGCAGTCAAAACAACGTTCCTATATTCTTCTTTTGAATGAAGAATGTTGAACCGATTTGCATTTATAATCATCTGCTTGGAATGCAAATTTAGAGGGTGTGTTAAAATTTTTGCAGCATACCGAACTCTCAACTTCCTGAGCTGATTATTTTGAACCGACGATTCACAAGCCAATTCCTCAGTCCAATCTGTCTCGGGTGTGGCTTTAAATCTGTCCATGTGGTACATGGCAAAAACTCCACAATCAACAGCATTATCTCTCGTAATCCATGGAATCTTGATTCTACTTGGATGAATTTCTTGAATCTTCTTCGCCATTGGATGATTTTGAGATTTAAGATGCTCACCAAAGCAATATTGCTGAGAAAACAAATCAGAAAAATAAAGATCAGCTTTTCAAAATCACATGTGCTAATGATTGTTTGTAATCACATGTGATTGTATCATTCAATCACATGTGATTGAATAGTCTAATGACATGTTTAAATATACAAAACAAGTTAATTAAAAAAAAAGATAAACTAACCACAAGGTTGCAAACTTTGAGATATTTTGCGTTGAAGTGCATCGTTAGTTTAGCATTGTCAAGTATGAAGAGCTTTGGAACTTTCAAATCAAACACAAGGACAAAGAAATGATCATTTCTGCAGATTGGGAAAAACACCTGTAGAAAAGAATTAAAATAAAACAATTAATTTTCAGCATAAAAAATAAATTAATTATTATATTACAGAAAAAATAAACAAAAATGTAAAGTAAAATAACATACCAGCTCAGTTTTGCGGAAAGAAACATCATTGGGAAACACTTTAAACAATGATGACACATTTTCTTGAAATGACTTGAGTTTAGCTTCTTTTTTCAAACTGTTGTCATACATGTATGACCACTGTATAAAATAAACGAACATATATTAAAAACTTTAACAAAATAAATGCAAACAATAAATATGATTGGCATGCTGAATCACAGGCATGTAGAATCACAAGTGATTAGCATGCTGAATCATAAGTGATTGGCAAGCTGAATCACAAGTGATTGGCATGCTGAATCACAAGTGATTGTACAGTATGATATATGTACCTAAAATTAAAAGTTAACTTACAATGATTGACGTTGGAAAGAAAAACTTTGTTCAGCTGGCTGGATCTCTATACCTACGCTCGTGGTTTAGTATAAAACTCCAAATATCAATCACACCAGCCTCAATATATAAATCAGGACAAAGTGATTCCATCGTGACACAATGAACATTCCAATCGGCATTTTTAACTTCAAATACAAGATCACTAAAAAAATACAATAAAATAGAATTACTATTTGTCAAATACTGATTCTATGTTTGATTAATAACATGTGACTGCAAAACATAAGCACTTGTGATTGACTAATATAATCACATGTGAATCAAATGATATAAAGTGCTATTTAGATTAAGAAAAAAGTATAGAAAACTCACCAAGCATTTATTTGCATTGAAAATAAATCCATAGCCAAAGCTAGTTCGGAGTTAGTCAACAGGTCCAAAACTGCCGTCAACCTATTGACATATGGAGAAGCCATAGCAACTTTCGTAGATCTCATAATCAGTTTCTTTTTTCCCTTCTTAGACTTCTTCTCCTCACTAACCTCCTCCTGAGATAAAAGATGAAAAGTTGGAGGGGTTAAACTGTTAAATGTTGGTGTATTATGAACAGCTAACATTGGAAGACTATCCAATGTTGTAGGTGCATTAACAAGTAAAGAAAAAATTTCACAACATTTAACAACCTCGTTAACATTCAGATCAAACCATTGTGTCAAAGAAGCTTGCTCTTCAACATCAACATCAGAATTATCGGCACCTTCACAAACTTCTTTTACAACATCTTCGGGACCCTTACCCTTACCCTCATCATATTGATCAAGCCGTACAACTTCTTCATTGGAATTCGCTTCAATCTCAGTTTCATGACCACTAACCTCATGATCTTCTTCTTCTTCTTCTTCTTCTTCTTCTTCTTCTTCTTCTTCTTCTTCTTCTTCTTCTTCTTCTTCTTCTTCTTCTTCTTCTTCTTCTTCTTCTTCATCATCATCATGCTTTTCTTTTTCCATATCATCATCATCATCATCATTATCATCATCATCATTAACATCATCATCATTAGCAGCCTTCTCCTCGCACTCAACCATCTTCGAATCATTTTTAACCTTAATCTCTTTATCCTCAGCCTTCTTCTCATCATCCTCAGACTTCTTTTCAAGCTTCTCATCAACATCACCATCATTGATTCTAAAAACTTGCTTCAATCTACTTAGATAAGATATCAAAGTCTTCTCATTTGGAAATTTTGATAAACCTTCAGTTATTTTCTTCAACAGAAATTGTTTCAAGTCATCAACCATTTTGAATTTCTCGTCAATGACTTGAAAATATTCCTGCAAATAATATGAAAAAAGGTTGGAATAAGTATGAAAAGTCACAAGTGATTATGTAAATTCAATCACAAGTGAATGTGCAAATTCAATCACAAGTGATTGGCATGCAGAATCACAAGTGATTGGCATGCATAATCACAAGTGATTGGCATGCATAATCACAAGTGATTGGCATGAATAATCACAAGTGATTGGCAGAATCACAAGTGATTGGCATGCATAATCACAAGTGATTGGCATGCATAATCACAAGTGATATTAATAAGTATGAATGAGTTTAAAAAATCATGCAGAATCACAAGTCATATGAATGAGTTTAAAAAATACCTCAAGTAGACCAAAATTATCATTGTTATCTTCAATTTTTAAAAAGCCCTCTCCATTTGCTTCTGGATCATACTTTGGTGCAAGTTCCAAAGTACCAAATGATCCAAGTGAAGCCTCTTTGTTTGAACAAACAGTAATGGCACCTTTCCAATTCTTAAAAACTGGACATCTACGAACAACAGGAAAGAGATCAAACTTGGTCCTGTCCAGATATAGCAGCTAAGACAAAAAGAGTAAAAAAATAATAATTAAAGTTATTGATAATGCTAAAAACGAACATATATTTCATAGCATTATTCCTCAAGAAAGACAAGCTTTTAGTTGCAATTGTCCTATTTACAAGTGATATTCGTTTAAATAATAAAAGGTGAAGACAAAAGACAGATTCGACGAATTGAAGACGCAAACGACCAAAAAGCTCAAAAGTACAAAATACAATCAATGAGGTTCCAATTATTGATAAGAAACGTCTCAAAATTACAAGAGTACAAGATTCAAAACGCAAAGTACAAGATATTAAATTGTACGCAAGGACGTTCGAAAATCCGGAACCGGGACCAGAGTCAACTCTCAACTCTCGACGCAACGGACTAAAAATTACAAGTCAACTATGCACATAAATATAATATAATATATAATTAATTCTTAAAATTAATATATATATATTATATTATATTATAAAACCGTCGGCAAAAGAAAACAACCAAATGTGAGCCTCCCCAGCTGGCCATGCGATCGCATGGCCTGGAAGGCATAAATCCATGCGATCGCATGAGCCCCAGTTCCAGCCCACATGCCTATAAAAATCAAGCTTTGGTGCACCACAAAAAGACATCTTTTTCTTCTTCACTCAACGTAGTATGTGTATATATAATTTATATTTTAATTTTAATTTTAATTTTAATTTTAAATCCTAATAATAAGGGTGTGTTAGCGAATGTTGTAAGGGTGTAACTCGAAATTCTGTCCGTGTAACGCTACGCTATTTTTAATCATTGTAAGTTATGTTCAACCTTTTTACATTAATGTCTCATAGCTAAGTTATTATTATGCTTATTTAATCTGAAGTAATCATGATGTTGGGCTAAAAATATTAAAATTGGGTAATTGGGCTTTGTACCATAATTGGGGTTTGGACAAAAGAACGACACTTGTGGAAATTAGACTATGGGCTATTAATGGGCTTTATATTTGTTTAACTAAATGATAGTTTGTTAATGTTAATATAAAGATTTACAATTGGACGTCCCTATAAATAACCATATACACTCAATCGGACACGATGGGCGGGATATTTATATGTACGAATAATCGTTCATTTAACCGGACACGGGAATGGATTAATAGCCACTAGAATTATTAAAACAGGGGTGAAATTATGTACAAGGACACTTGGCATAATTGTTAACAAAGTATTAAAACCTTGGGTTACACTCAGTCGACATCCTGGTGTAATTATTAAACAAAGTAATAAAACCTTGTTACAGTTTAAGTCCCCAATTAGTTGGAATATTTGACTTCGGGTATAAGGATAATTTGACGAGGACACTCGCACTTTATATTTATGACTGATGGACTGCTATGGACAAAAACCAGACGGACATATTAAATAATCCAGGACAAAGGACAATTAACCCATGGGCATAAAACTAAAATCAACACGTCAAACATCATGATTACGGAAGTTTAAATAAGCATAATTCTTTTATTTCATATTTAATTTACTTTATTTTATATTTAATTGCACTTCTAATTATCGCATTTTTATTTATTGTTATTGTATTTAATTGCACTTTTAATTATCGTACTTTTTAATTATCGCAAGTTTATTTTATCGCACTTTTATTTATCGCAATTTCATTATCGTTATTTACTTTACGCTTTAGATTAAGTCTTTTATTTATTTAATATTTTACATTTGGTTTTAACTGCGACTAAAGTTTTAAAATCGACAAACCGGTCATTAAACGGTAAAAACCCCCCTTTAAAATAATAATATTACTTATATATATATATATATTCGTATTTTTATAAATTAAACTAATATAGCGTTAAGCTTTGATTAAAAGATTTTCCCTGTGGAACGAACCGGACTTACTAAAAACTACACTACTGTATGATTAGGTACACTGCCTATAAGTGTTGTAGCAAGGTTTAAGTATATCCATGCTATAAATAAATAAATATCTTGTGTAAAATTGTATCGTATTTAATAGTATTTCCTGCTAAAATTTAAGCTATTTTATATACCCCTCGCATAACATCAAGTATTTTTGGCGCCGCTGCCGGGGAACTTAAAAATTTAGCTTAAAAGCCGGAAGCGCAACGCTATATAAAAAAAAATATTTTTATTTTTAATTTACTTTTATAAAAATACGTTTTTGTAAAAATACGTTTTAAAAATTCAAAAACATAAAAAGAAAAACAAAAATTTATATATTTTCAAGAGTTTGTTAAATATATAAGTTTTATAAAGTTTCTTTATTTTTATTTTTAGTATTTAAAAATATAAATTTTATTTAAATATTGTGTTTTTTTTATAAAACATCAAAACCGCAAAACAGAAAAAAAAAATATATAAAAGTTTACGGGCTACACTGTAGCAGCCCAACCCATCTGGCCCGATTTTCTACTTCATGCGATCGCATGAATATATAGCATACACTCCATGCGATCGCATGGAGTGATTTGACTCGTCTGAAACATAAGATGTACGAAATTAGGGTTTATAATAATAATTATTATTAATTAATAACCCTAATTAGGTTATAATTATTTTATTATTTAGTTTAGTTTATTTATAATTTGTATTTTAAGTCTAAATTAGTTTTAATAATTTATAAAATTAATAGTTTTATAAAATAAATAATATAAAAATAATATTTTTATAAAAATTGTAATTTTTACAACTTTTTATATATTTTTATATTTTGTCCCTTTTTAATAGTTTTAGCGTAATTTTTGTATTTTTCGCTCGTATTTATTTTTAATTCATAGTTTTTGCCATAGTTATTTTTATTTCTAGATTTTTAGGCCTTGCCGTAAAATCCCTTAAGTGCTTTTTCTTTAGACTAAGATTTAGGTGATTTAGAATTTTGCGACGCCTTTTTAAGTTTTAGTACCTTTTTAAGTTATTTCCATTTGGGATATAGTTTTACTTGTAAGCTTTAAGACGCAACTTTTAGTTTTAAATTTTTAGTTCCTTTTTAAGTTTAGACGCGCTATTTTCTTATTTCTCGACGTCTTTTACCTATGTATCAATTATCATTCCAATTAGTAATCTCAATTTGCGATTATAATTTTAAGTTAGTGGTAGTAATAAGGTTGGGTTAGGCGAATGTTTTAAAGTTTTATAAGTCACTCTTTTTATTTCTTATTTTTCAACGCCTTTTTCAATTTTTCTTTTCTTTTTCGACCTTTTTCGACGCGCTCTTTTTCTTTCTTATTTCACGCTATTCTAGTTTTTAGGACATAGATTTTTATTCTACTTCTTATCTAAATTTCTTAAAATTACGAAAATTTATTTTAAGTGGTTAAATTGATAGACATCAAAATTTTCTGGTTCGTAGTAATAGTTGGATTTGTACGTGGACCGGGTTATTGGAGCCAAACAGTCCTCAATTATATTGAGACCAAACGAATCCTGCCCCTCTGCTGCATCTTTTGGCTATTCGAAACGTGGGCAAAATCAGAAAAGTCTATTGATTGGATAACTTATATAATTTTTCTTTCCTTTTTAAAAACTAATAGGATATTCAGTGAATGCACCGAGCAAGACGTTCACCACCTTTTGTACGTTCACCACCTGTAACTAGATCAAGACATTTAGCAAATATTACCGCCGTTGATTTTTCTTTAGAATCGTCATCCAGTCGACCAAGTACTCCAATTCAAATTTCCGATAATCCATTTTTTGAACCCGACCTCACAATTGAGAATCCGGAGAATATTCAGGGACGATTCATAGATCCGGAACCATTAAATTTTCCTCCGGAACCACCAATCATTCAAACAGAGATTGTTGAGGAACGAACCATTAAATCAGAATCCTCTAGTGATTCCGATTCAACAAATTCAATTATGGAGAATCTAGAACCTTTAAGTATGGAAGACCGAATGAGAGCTAAACGTACTGGCCAAGGTCACGCAATTACTCATCCAGACATTAATGCGCCAGATTATGAAATCAAAGGACAAATTCTACACATGGTGACTAATCAATGCCAATTTAGTGGTGCGCCGAAGGAAGATCCAAATGAACATCTACGTACCTTTAATAGGATCTGCACACTATTTAAAATCCGAGAAGTGGAGGATGAACAGATATATCTCATGTTATTTCCTTGGACTTTAAAGGGAGAAGCCAAAGATTGGTTGGAATCGTTACCTGAAGGGGCGATTGATACATGGGACGTTTTAGTTGAAAAATTTCTTAAACAATTCTTTCCGGCATCTAAAGCCGTAAGACTTCAAGGAGAAATTGTTACGTTCACACAGAAACCGAATGAAACTCTATATGAGGCGTGGACAAGATTTGGAAAGTTATTAAGAGGATGTCCACAACATGGTTTAGACACCTGTCAAATAGTACAAATATTCTACCAAGGATGCGACATCACTACAAGAAAAGACATAGATATAGCAGCTGGTGGTTCTATTATGAAGAAAACCGAAAATGATGCTTATAAAATTATTGATAACACTGTTCCCACTCACATGAGTGGCACCAAGAAAAAGATATCGTTAGATCATCTAAAGCAGCTAGAGCCGATTCTAGCCATGACTTAGATTCCATTTCCGCAAAGATAGATGCTGTCGAGAGACGAATGGAAAAGATGACTAAGGATATTCACTCAATACGAATTAGTTGTGAGCAGTGTGGAGGACCACATTTGACAAAAGATTGTCTCAGTATTGAATTAACAATGGAACAAAGAGAGAATATTTTATACATAAACCAAAGGCCTGGAAATAATTATCAGAATAATTATCAACCGCCAAGACCGATCTACAATCAAAACCAGAATTATAATCGAAATATTCCATACAACAACCAACAAGGTCCTAGCAATCAACAAGTATCTAACAATACTTACAACCAGCAAAGACCTAATTTTCAAAACAAACCACCACAACCCGATGATAAAAAGCCGAATTTAGAAGATATGATGACGAAGTTAGTTGAAACTCAAACGCAGTTTTTCACATCTCAAAAATAAACTAATGAACAAAATGCTCAAGCATTTATAAATCAACAAGCTTCTATTCAAAACTTGGAACAAGAAGTAAGTAACCTAGCAAGGTTAATAGGTGAAAGAAAACCGGGAAGTTTACCTAGTGATACAAATGCAAACCCCCGGAATGAAACAGCTAAAGCCATTACCACAAGAAGTGGTACAACACTTAAACCACCTGAAATACCTGTAACTTCTGATGAAGCTATTCCTACTCCACAAGAACCACAACCTGATCAAGATAAGGAAAAAGAACCGGTAGTTGAAAAGGTTAATGAAGATAACACAGTTAAGGCTAAACCTTATGTTAAACCATACCAACCACCACTTCCTTACCCGAGTAAAATGAAGAAAGAGAAACTTGAAGCCGAGCAATCCAAATTCTTGGATATGTTTAAACAGATAAATGTAAATCTTCCTTTCATTGATGTGATTTCAGGAATGCCTAGATATGCTAAATTCTTGAAAGATCTAATCTCAAATAGAAAGAAAATGGAAGAACTCTCGACTGTTACTATGAATGCTAATTGTTCAGCAGTGCTGTTGAATAAGATACCAGAAAAACTATCTGATCCAGGAAGTTTCACAATTCCATGTTTTCTGGGTAGTCTTAGTTCAATAGAAGCATTGGCAGACGTAGGTGCTAGTATAAATTTAATGCCGTATTCACTATACACTAAACTAGACATTGGAGAATTGAAACCAACTAGAATAAGTATACAACTAGCCGATCGATCAATAAAATATCCTAGAGGGATAATGGAGAATATGCTAGTTAAAGTTGGTACTTTAGTATTTCCAGTAGATTTTGTTGTTCTGGACATGGAAGAAGATTCTCAAGTTCCTCTCATGTCACACCCCCAGTTAGGGCCTGGGTGAAATGTGACTTAATATCAAATCAACCAACATATTATAATATACGAGAACAATACTAAATGATAAAACAAACTTTATTGAGCACGCAGCGGAAAATGAAACGTAGTTACAATGATAGGAATAACAATAATGGAAATGTTCACATGCAGAAGTAATAAATGCGATATCTCTTGATCCTATGTCCAAGTAGCATCACATAAGCAGTAAGTATAAGAGCTTGAATCAAACAGCACCTGAGACAAAACATGCTAAAGTGTCAACCAAAAGGTTGAGTGAAGTTCATAGGTTTAACAAATAAGTTTGACCGTTTGTTTTAGACCACAAGATTTAATTTGTAAGGTTGATCTCCCGCAGGATCAAAAAGTTATGCCAGTGCGTGATATTTAGACTAAACGTTCAAGTTTGCCCCATGACAAGTTGTGTCTGTCCTTGTCGGTTTAATTTCATTATCAAGTAATACAAAGACTTAGTCAAATGTATCGGGGACGTTACTCCCGATAGGCCTACCCCCAATAAATAAGCATGCCGCAGCACTTAAAAATATCACTGTAGGGACTTAGTCGGACATAGCCGGGTATAGCATAGTTTTAGCAGTTGGTACTTGTGTCTAAATTGTAAATAGTAAAAGCAGCATGTGTCTCACCCCAAATAAGTTAAATAAGTTTGCTAGCAATAAAGAGTGGGGCTATGAATTCACCTTAGTAAGTAGAGAGAGAGTTATTCCTCGGAATAAAGAGTTGAACGAGTGAGCAGGAAAGTCAACCTATTGACATTTAAGAGTAGTTAAGTGTTTTGCCCATGTTTAAGTTTAAGTATGTGTTTAAGTATAGTTTGTTTTACTAAGTTTCTATTCCTAGTAAGTTACTATTTTTATAATGTTTCCATTTTTAGAAAGTTTCTTATTTTACTAAGTTTCTATGACTATAGAGTTTCTACTTTTATGAGTGTTTTTCATTTTAGGATACTTGCCGTATTAGATAAGCTTCCAATCACCCCTTTCCCTTCGAATGGCTAATTTAGATCTAGGGGCTTGAGCCATAGGACCCTTTAAATCGGAAGTCCAAACCCTCTGCCTAGAATCTCGTAGAAACCATTCGTCAAGAAAGTTCGAAGATCTATACATCTCTAATACATATCCCAAAATATTTTTGTGCTACAATATAAGTAGTAGGTTATAGGTGCTAGTAATAGTAATAGTGTATACATGTTAAGTACTAGTATAAGTAGTATTAGGGTTTAAGGTTTTAATATGTATATGTATATATAATTCGTATATATACATAAAAATATATTTTTTTTTACATGTATATATGTATATATAAATCTAGGAGTGTTTATGTATATACTTATGAATAACAAGTTTATAATATGAATATGAATTAACAAAGATTAAAGTTTATGTAAATAGTTTAGGGTTTATGTTATACCTTTGAAGATTCAAGATAATTAACAAAGAAAAGATGAACACGATGAAGATGGAAGATCAAAGCCTTAAAAATCTTGAAGAACTCCTTGAAGATTCTTGAAGAACACGAAGAACAAGCTTGAAGATCCGAATACCACAAGAGAGGGAGAGGGAGAGATTGTTTTTGAGAGAGGATTTTGGTGTGATTTGTGAATGAGAAACTAGGAGTTTATATAGTGCAAGTATTAGAGTGTTAGTCAACATAAGGATGTTCTAATTAATGATTTTATTTTATTTTATAATTTTTAGTCAACAATAGGTGGTACTAGTTTATATATATATTATTTTAATTTTTAGTCAACATAAGGATGTAATTGTTTAAGATTCTTTAGTCTCATTATTATTACTATTATTACTATTATTATTTTTTACATTTACTACATGATAAGTATTATTTTCTTTTTACTAATTCATGACTTGTATATATTTAGTTCTCAATTGTTTTATTATTTATATAAATGTCAATTTTTATTTATTACTTATAGGTTATCAGTTATAATATTACATAAATGCATAAATTTTAATTAGCAGTGAGTGTCGACTAACAGTTTATTATTTTCATCTTTTATTAACTTGTCAATTATTGCACAAAGTTAATTAATATGTTTTCTAACTCTTAATACTTAACAATTGTTGATTAAAGTTTAATCATTAAGTTTTGATTATATTGTTTGGGCATTTAATATTGGAAAAATATATAATGGAAAAATGAGGGTCGTTATAGTACCTCCCCGTTATTGAAAACTTCGTCCCGAAGTTTTTAGGTAGTTTTCTCGTTTGCATCAGCAGTTGAGAAGAGATGGGGATATTTCCGTTTCATATGGTCTTTGCGTTCCCAGGTATATTCGGGGCCTCTACGCGAATTCCACCGGACTTTAACGATAGGTATATTGCTTTTACGCGTTTGTTTGACCTCTCCTTCCATGATTTCTATAGGTTCTTCAACGAAGTGCATTTGCTCATCAATGCGGACATCATCCAGAGGAATAACGAGTGTGTCATCGGCAAGACACCGTTTAAGATTTGAGACATGAAACACATCATGTACTTGACTAAGTTCGGTTGGCAGTTCTAATCGGTATGCCACGGGACCGACTCTTTTAGTGATTGTGAATGGTCCAACATATCGTGGACTGAGTTTACTTCGCTTACCGAAGCGGACAACACCTTTCCAAGGGGATACTTTCAACATGACTTTATCTCCAACTTGGTATTCGATGTCTTTTCGTTTCTTATTGGCATAGCTTTTCTGTCGGCTACGGGCAGTTTCTAAACGTTGCTTGATTTGAACGATCTTTTCGGTAGTTTCGTGAATAATTTCAGGACCAGTTAAATGTCTGTCCTCAAGTTCATCCCAACACAAAGGGGATCTACACTTCCGTCCATATAAAGCTTCAAAAGGTGCAGCCTTAATGCTGGAGTGATAACTGTTATTATAAGAAAATTCAACCAAAGGTAGATGTCTATCCCATCCTTTGCCGAAATCGATTGCACAAGCACGTAGCATATCCTCCATAGTTTGAATGGTTCGTTCACTTTGACCATCGGTTTGCGGATGATAAGCTGTACTCATGTCGAGTTGAGTTCCAAGAGCAGATTGTAAAGTTTTCCAAAATCTAGAAACAAATCGACTATCGCGATCAGAAATGATCGAGATAGGAACACCATGACGTGAGACGATTTCTTTAATATAAAGCTGTGCTAATCTCTCCATCTTGTCGGTTTCCTTGATTGGTATGAAATGTGCAGATTTAGTAAGACGATCAACTACGACCCAAATAGTATCGTTACCGTTCGAAGTCTTAGGTAACTTAGTAACGAAGTCCATAGTGATACCTTCCCACTTCCACTGCGGAATGTCGGGTTGTGTCAATAGACCAGAAGGCTTTTGATGTTCGGCCTTGACTTTCAAACAAGTGAGACACTTACTAACATAAGTAGCAATATCGGCTTTCATGTTAGGCCACCAGTAGAATTCCTTCACATCGTGATACATCTTACTGGAACCGGGATGGATAGAATATCTAGTCTTATGTGCTTCATCCAAGACTAGTTCGCGAAGATTACCAAAACGAGGAACCCAGATTCTATTGCCAAAGTACCGTGTACCATTAGCTTTCACTTGAAGTTGGTTCTCAAAACCAATAGGTCCTTCACCTTCGATAAGTGTCGGTCTAATAGCTTCCAATTGAGCTTCACAGATTCGTGAAATAAGATTCGATTTGATTTTTAGGTTTAAAGCACGAACACGTTTAATATCGTCTTTTCGACTAAGGGCATCGGCAACTACATTCGCCTTGCCAGGATGATATTTCAGCTCACAATAATAATCGTTCAATGTCTCGAGCCATCGACTTTGCCTCATATTCAGCTGTTTTTGATCAAAGATGTGTCGAAGACTTTTATGGTCAGTGTACACCGTAAAGTGATTACCATAGAGATAATGTCTCCATATCTTTAATGCAAATACCACGGCACCTAACTCTAGGTCATGTGTGGTATAGTTTACTTCATGTTTCTTCAACTGTCTAGATGCATAGGCGATAACCTTCTCTCGTTGCATTAAAACACAACCAAAGCCATGCTTTGAGGCATCGCAGTAAACAACAAAGTCGTCGGTACCTTCAGGTAAAGAAAGAATCGGGGCTGTGGTCAACTTCTCCTTCAGAATCTTGAAAGCAGATTCCTGTTCTTCGGACCACTCAAATTTCTTCCCTTTTTGAGTCAGCTTTGTAAGAGGTTTGGCAATGAGAGAAAAATCTTTTATAAACCTTCGATAGTAACCGGCAAGTCCCAAAAATTGACGAATATGCTTTGCAGTCTTTGGTATCTCCCAGTTCTGAATAGCAGTAATCTTAGCTGGATCGACATGTATTCCGTTTCTATCAACAACATGTCCGAGAAATTGTACGGTTTTGAGCCAAAACTCGCACTTAGAAAATTTAGCATAAAGTTGTTCCTTTCGTAAGAGTTCAAGAATCATGCGCAAAT
The DNA here is from genome assembly GCF_046630445.1 of Rutidosis leptorrhynchoides. Lineage (NCBI taxonomy): Eukaryota > Viridiplantae > Streptophyta > Magnoliopsida > Asterales > Asteraceae > Rutidosis > Rutidosis leptorrhynchoides. The sequence continues at coordinate 196,262,693 of NC_092335.1, forward strand.
GTTGCTCATGCTCTTTCTCATTCTTCGAATAGATCAAGATGTCGTCAATGAATACGATGACAAATTTGTCAAGATACGGTTTACAAACACGATTCATGAGGTCCATGAACACGGCAGGAGCATTAGTTAAACCAAAAGGCATGACACAGAATTCATAGTGCCCATAACGAGTGCGAAAAGCAGTCTTAGGAATATCGGATTCCTTGACCTTGAGTTGGTGATAACCGGATCTTAAATCAATCTTTGAATAAACACTTGACCCTTGAAGTTGGTCAAATAGATCATCAATACGTGGCAACGGATAACGGTTCTTGATAGTAAGCTTGTTAAGTTCGCGGTAATCAATGCACATCCTTAATGTACCATCCTTCTTTTTAACAAACAGAATAGGAGCTCCCCAAGGGGACGAGCTTGGACGAATGAAACCTTTATCCAATAGTTCTTGGAGTTGGTTGGATAATTCCTTCATTTCGGAAGGTGCTAAACGGTATGGTGCTTTAGCAACAGGAGCAGCACCAGGAGTTAAATCAATTTGGAATTCAACTTGTCGAGGAGGTGGAATACCCAGAAGATCTTCGGGAAACACATCGGGAAAGTCTTTAACTACTGGTACATCTTCAATTCGCTTCTCTTTCGATTCAATCAGATTAACGTGGGCTAGAATAGCTGGATAACCTTTCATAAGGTATTTGCGGGTTTTAATACAGGAGATAATATTGAGATTGGAACCACTCTTTTCACCTTGGATAATAAGAGTCTCTCCATTTCCTAATGGAACATGAACGGTTTTATCGTAACACATGATCGCAGCTCTTAATGGACGTAACCAATCCATTCCAACTACGACATCGAAACTTCCTAGCTCGACCGGCAAAAGGTCTATCTTAAATTCTTTGCTGGCTAAGATTAGGTTGCAGTTTTTATAAATTTTATCAACTTTCATGATCTTTCCATTGGCTACTTCTACTAATCGTTTAGTTTCTAAGGGTTGAGGCTTTTCAGTAAATAGGGTACAAAATTCATTAGATACGTAACTTCGGTCGGCACCAGTATCGAATAAAATAGTTGCGTAGCAATTATTGACGAGATACGTACCCGTGATGACCTCATCTTCATCTCGGGCTTCAGCAGCAGTAATAACAAATGCACGACCCTTTGCAGCAGTAGTATTGGCTCCAGTAGCAGGATTATCTCTCTTCTTAGGGCAATTTGGACTAATGTGTCCCTTTTCCCCACAAGTATAACAAGTAGGAGGAGCTTTGGCAGGAACAATAGATTTATTCTTTGAAGGAGTCCTACACGTCTTAGCTACGTGTCCCACTTTCTTACACAACGAACAAGTGGCAGTGCACTGCCCCGGGTGATGCCTTTCACAACGAACACAAAAAGGATAAGTGCCCTTATAATTCGTCCTTGTACTATCCATAAGCTTTTTACTAACATTCTGAGTTGAACCTTGAGACGGCTCAAACTTCCTCTTACCATCATTACCCTTGGTTTCAACTTGCTTATTGGCCGACGCCCTTCTTCTCTTGGCCAACATGAGATTTTGTGCCATGAGAATCACAGCATCCAAAGTAACCTTCTCAGCAGCAATAACATTCCCTTGAACATCCTCGGGAAGACCTTCAATATACCGCTCAATTCTTCTAGCTTCAGTAGGAAACATTTCAGGACATAGAGTAGAAAGCTCCAGATAACGATTGGTATAATTCTCAATGTCAGTACCCTTGACCCTGAGTTCCCAGAACTCAGCTTCAAGCTTCTGAACTTGACTCCTTGGGCAGAATTTGTTGACCATCATACTTTTGAGTTCGTCCCATGGAATTGCATTAGCATTATCAATTCCTACGGACTTGGCATAAGCAGTCCACCAAGTTAAAGCATTACCACCCAACGAGCTAGTGGCATACTTTACTCGATCATCATCACCACAGTTGCAAATACGGAAAATAGATTCCATCTTTTCGAACCAACGAACTAGTTCGACAGCTTCTTCGTTTCCCTTAAAAGCGGGAGGGTGACAGTTTGTAAAGTCCTTGTAGGAACAAGGTTTTGGTTGAGTATTAGCATGATTAGCTTGGGCGTTGCCTTGGGCAGCAGCGAGTAACTGTTGGAATTGCTCAGTAGTTAACACAACGTTGTTAACGGTAGGTGCAGCTGGACGAACCATGATGTCACTACATAAAAGTGAACATATATTTGATAAGTTTAACAAGTTATAAGTTTGAGTAATCACAAGTATGAATAAACTAAAGTATTGATATCGCATGATATTAATAAAACACTTTATATTATTAGAACGAGGCATTAAATAAGCCTTTATTACACGATTCGGAAATAGAAATTGTTTAAGGCACAGCCTTTACATAGATGGAAAATAGGAAAAATAACTAGGAAATATTAAGATTGAAGTAGTCTTCATATTTCGTCTCCAACCTTCTTCATAAACTCCTCAACTTTCTCATTTTTCGACTTTTGTTTCTCATAGAGATACTCGAAGTTGTCATAAAGGTTGGTAACACGACTGTTTACGGCATTAGTGTTGTACTCTCTTATGGCAAGTTGTTCGTCGACTCGACCTTTCTCCATTTTCATTCGGACATCAACATCCTCCTTGAGGTAAGCAAGTGATTGCTTTCCCCAGCGAGTGTTGCGTTCTTCCTCGCACTTTAGCATCAGCAACTCCTTTCTTAGCTCGATGTTTTCTTTCATAAGTTTCTTCATTCGACGATCCGCTCTTTCCATGTGGCGAAGTAGACCTCCAATGTTTCTCTCGGTATCGTTTCGTAATCTCATGATTTCATACTTAGGACCATCATAAAAAGGAGATCGGGCTCTCTTCCTTGATGGACCAACTTCTTCATGCCGTTTTCCCTTATCTTGGGTTCTCGGAGTTGGGTAGTATTGAGGAGACCCATGTGAATCTAAAATAGTATTCGGGCTATAATTCAGCGGTGGTGAAGCAGGATTATAAAGAGGACTTCGAACTGGTCTCGAAGTTGAAGAGTGTCCAACACCTACTTCGGTGGTAGGGTTGTGAGTTGCTTTGTTGGACTTGTTAACGCTTGAGCTTGACATCCTATCATTAGGAAAGAGACCTTGATTAGAATCTTTGAGTCAAGTTTATTAAAGCATAATTGTTAAGATTATACGACAATCCTAAGTGCTTTAAGTCCAAGGCAGGAAAGGTTATAGTTTCCTAGATTGCTAAGGCACCCTAGCTAACAAGTAAGGCACACATAAAAATGCAATACTGGTTCTCTATAACAGCCTGGTTTGCTCTGATACCAATCTGTCACACCCCCAGTTAGGGCCTGGGTGAAATGTGACTTAATATCAAATCAACCAACATATTATAATATACGAGAACAATACTAAATGATAAAACAAACTTTATTGAGCACGCAGCGGAAAATGAAACGTAGTTACAATGATAGGAATAACAATAATGGAAATGTTCACATGCAGAAGTAATAAATGCGATATCTCTTGATCCTATGTCCAAGTAGCATCACATAAGCAGTAAGTATAAGAGCTTGAATCAAACAGCACCTGAGACAAAACATGCTAAAGTGTCAACCAAAAGGTTGAGTGAAGTTCATAGGTTTAACAAATAAGTTTGACCGTTTGTTTTAGACCACAAGATTAAATTTGTAAGGTTGATCTCCCGCAGGATCAAAAAGTTATGCCAGTGCGTGATATTTAGACTAAACGTTCAAGTTTGCCCCATGACAAGTTGTGTCTGTCCTTGTCGGTTTAATTTCATTATCAAGTAATACAAAGACTTAGTCAAATGTATCGGGGACGTTACTCCCGATAGGCCTACCCCCAATAAATAAGCATGCCGCAGCACTTAAAAATATCACTGTAGGGACTTAGTCGGACATAGCCGGGTATAGCATAGTTTTAGCAGTTGGTACTTGTGTCTAAATTGTAAATAGTAAAAGCAGCATGTGTCTCACCCCAAATAAGTTAAATAAGTTTGCTAGCAATAAAGAGTGGGGCTATGAATTCACCTTAGTAAGTAGAGAGAGAGTTATTCCTCGGAATAAAGAGTTGAACGAGTGAGCAGGAAAGTCAACCTATTGACATTTAAGAGTAGTTAAGTGTTTTGCCCATGTTTAAGTTTAAGTATGTGTTTAAGTATAGTTTGTTTTACTAAGTTTCTATTCCTAGTAAGTTACTATTTTTATAATGTTTCCATTTTTAGAAAGTTTCTTATTTTACTAAGTTTCTATGACTATAGAGTTTCTACTTTTATGAGTGTTTTTCATTTTAGGATACTTGCCGTATTAGATAAGCTTCCAATCACCCCTTTCCCTTCGAATGGCTAATTTAGATCTAGGGGCTTGAGCCATAGGACCCTTTAAATCGGAAGTCCAAACCCTCTGCCTAGAATCTCGTAGAAACCATTCGTCAAGAAAGTTCGAAGATCTATACATCTCTAATACATATCCCAAAATATTTTTGTGCTACAATATAAGTAGTAGGTTATAGGTGCTAGTAATAGTAATAGTGTATACATGTTAAGTACTAGTATAAGTAGTATTAGGGTTTAAGGTTTTAATATGTATATGTATATATAATTCGTATATATACATAAAAATATATTTTTTTTTTACATGTATATATGTATATATAAATCTAGGAGTGTTTATGTATATACTTATGAATAACAAGTTTATAATATGAATATGAATTAACAAAGATTAAAGTTTATGTAAATAGTTTAGGGTTTATGTTATACCTTTGAAGATTCAAGATAATTAACAAAGAAAAGATGAACACGATGAAGATGGAAGATCAAAGCCTTAAAAATCTTGAAGAACTCCTTGAAGATTCTTGAAGAACACGAAGAACAAGCTTGAAGATCCGAATACCACAAGAGAGGGAGAGGGAGAGATTGTTTTTGAGAGAGGATTTTGGTGTGATTTGTGAATGAGAAACTAGGAGTTTATATAGTGCAAGTATTAGAGTGTTAGTCAACATAAGGATGTTCTAATTAATGATTTTATTTTATTTTATAATTTTTAGTCAACAATAGGTGGTACTAGTTTATATATATATTATTTTAATTTTTAGTCAACATAAGGATGTAATTGTTTAAGATTCTTTAGTCTCATTATTATTACTATTATTACTATTATTATTTTTTACATTTACTACATGATAAGTATTATTTTCTTTTTACTAATTCATGACTTGTATATATTTAGTTCTCAATTGTTTTATTATTTATATAAATGTCAATTTTTATTTATTACTTATAGGTTATCAGTTATAATATTACATAAATGCATAAATTTTAATTAGCAGTGAGTGTCGACTAACAGTTTATTATTTTCATCTTTTATTAACTTGTCAATTATTGCACAAAGTTAATTAATATGTTTTCTAACTCTTAATACTTAACAATTGTTGATTAAAGTTTAATCATTAAGTTTTGATTATATTGTTTGGGCATTTAATATTGGAAAAATATATAATGGAAAAATGAGGGTCGTTATATCTCATATTAGGAAGATCATTCTTAAACACGGCTAAAGCAATGATAGACGTGTTTGGTAAGAAACTGACCCTAAGTATAGAGGATGAGAGTGTTACCTTTTCAGTTGATAAAGCAATGCAACAACCGCAATCTGCAGATGATACATGTTATTATATTCAAACTATAGATTCACATGCAGAATTGTTAGAAGAATTTCTAGAATTACAAGGAACAGGAGAATGTTCTTTAGGAGAAGGTAATGAACCAATTGATGAAGCTGAAATGTTAGCTACACTTATAGCTAATGGATATGAACCAACAACAGAAGAAATTCAAATGCTAAAAGAAGAAGACAGATATCGATACAAATCATCGATAGAAGAACCTCCGAAATTAGAGTTAAAGCCACTTCCAAACCATTTGGAATACGCTTATTTACATGGTGAATCTGAATTACCTGTAATAATATCATCTTCTCTTACTGAAAATGAGAAATCACAACTCATTTCTGTGTTGAAAGCTCATAAACCAGCCATTGCATGGAAGATTCATGATATTAAAGGAATAAGTCCTTCGTATTGCACACATAAAATCCTTATGGAAGAAGGTCATAAAACGTATGTGCAACGCCAACGAAGACTAAATCCGAATATGCAAGATGTAGTTAAAAAAGAAATTATTAAACTGCTAGACGCAGGTCTAATTTATCCAATTTCTGATAGTCTATGGGTAAGCCCAGTTCAATGCATGCCTAAGAAGGGTGGCATGACTGTCATTACAAATGAAAAAAATGAGCTTATTCCTACTAGGACTGTAACAGGATGGCGTGTATGTATTGATTATAGAAAATTAAATGACGCCACCAGAAAAGATCACTTTCCCTTACCTTTTATTGATCAAATGTTGGAAAGATTAGCCGGAAATAGTTACTATTGTTTTCTTGATGGTTTTTCCGGATATTTTCAAATTCCAATAGCACCCGAAGATCAAGAGAAAACCACATTCACGTGCCCTTATGGTACTTTTGCTTACAAACGCATGCCATTTGGACTTTGCAACGCCCCTGCAACCTTTCAAAGGTGCATGATGGCGATTTTTCACGACATGATATAAGAATGCATGGAAGTTTTCATGGATGACTTTTCAGTCTTCGGTGATACATTTGAATCATGTCTAGTTAATCTGGAACGAATGCTTATTAGATGCGAACAATCAAATCTAGTACTTAATTGGGAGAAATGCCATTTCATGGTTAAAGAAGGCATCGTTCTTGGTCATAAAATTTTAAAAGAAGGAATTGAAGTGGATAGAGCTAAAGTAGATGTAATTGCTAAACTTCCACATCCCACCAATGTTAGAGGAGTTAGGAGTTTTCTAGGGCATGCCGGTTTTTACCGACGTTTCATAAAATATTTTTCTAAAATTGCCACTCCTATGAATAAACTCCTAGAAAAGGATGCTCCATTCATCTTTTCAGATGAATGTATCAAATCTTTTAATATTCTTAAAGAAAAACTCACTAATGCGCCGATCATGATAACACCAAATTGGAATCTACCGTTTGAACTGATGTGCGATGCAAGTGATTTTGCAATGGGAGCCGTTTTAGGACAAAGGATTGAAAAATGATTTCAACCTATATATTATGCTAGTAAGACGTTACAAGGAGCACAAACGAACTATACAACTACTGAAAAAGAACTCCTTGCTATTGTCTTTGCTTTTGACAAATTTCGTTCATATCTCGTTCTAGCAAAAACGGTGGTCTATACCGACCATTCTGCTCTTAGATACCTATTTTTGAAACAAGATGCCAAACCAAGATTAATCTGTTGGATCTTACTCTTACAAGAGTTCGATATTGAAATCCGAGATAAAAGAGGAGCAAAAAATCTCGCCGCTGTTCATCTTTCTCGTCTTGAAAATCCCGAATTAGAAGTTCTAAATGAATCGGCCATACAAGACAACTTTCCTGATGAATATCTATTGAAGATAGATTATAATGAAATTCCATGGTTTGCAGACTATGCAAACTATTTAGTATGTGGATTCCTTGAAAAAGGATTATCGTACCAAAAACGAAAGAAATTCTTCAGTGATATAAAACACTATTTCTGGGAAGATCCACATCTGTTTAAAAGTTGTCCCGATGGAATAATACGCCGATGTGTATTCGGAGATGAAGCTAGTAAAATTTTAAACCATTGTCACACAGGACCAACAGGAGGGCATTATGGGCCTCAACTAACAGCAAGAAAAGTTTATGATGCTGGATTCTATTGGCCTACAATTTACAAAGACGCACACCTTCTTTGCAAATCCTGTGATGCTTGTCAAAGGGCCGGAAAAATAAGTCAACGTGATGAAATGCCACAAAATGTCATCCAAGTATGTGAAGTATTTGACATTTGGGGTATTGACTTTATGGGTCCATTTCCAAAATCTCATAATAATCTCTATATTCTCGTAGCCATTGATTATGTATCTAAATGGGTGGAAGCACAAGCTCTCCCAACTAACGATGCACGAGTTGTAGTCAACTTTTCAAAACGTCTTTTTGCAAGGTTTGGAACACCGAAAGCTTTAATAAGTGATCGGGGTACTCATTTCTGTAATAATCAACTTGAAAAAGTTCTCAAAAGATATGGAGTAACTCATAAAATCTCCACCGCATATCATCCATAAACAAGTGGACAAGTTGAAAATACCAACCGAGCTTTAAAACGTATTCTAGAGAAAACCGTAGGATCAAATCCGAAGGAATGGTCCATTAAATTGGAGGATGCACTCTGGGCTTTTAGAACAGCCTACAAAACTCCAATTGGAACCACACCTTTTAAACTCGTCTACGGAACTGCATGTCATCTTCCAGTAGAAATTGAACACAAAGCATTTTGGGCTTTGAAGACATGTAATCTTGATTTATATGAAGCTGGACGTCTACGGTTAAGTCAACTAAACGAATTAGAAGAATTAAGACATGAAGCATACGAAAATTCATTAATCTATAAAGAAAGAACGAAGAAATGGCATGATAAAAGAATCAGAAGTTCAAAAGAATTCAAAGAAGGAGACAGAGTTCTTCTTTTCAATTCACGATTCAAGCTATTTCCTGGAAAATTGAAATCAAGATGGTCTGGACCATTCATAGTCAAAAGAGTTTTCCCATACGGAACAGTAGAATTAATAAATTCAAATGGAATTGAATTTAAAGTTAATGGTCACAGAGTAAAACATTACATAGATAGTCCAATGGAAATCGACAACGAAGTTAATCACAATTTCGATACCACAGCTAACTAAGTGTGGGGAGAATCAAGTCTTTAAAGGATAATATGTATTTCTGTTAGAGTTAGATTTTTTGTTTTCGTGTAGTTCTCGAAAATGGAACCCGAATGGTCTTTCCCTAGCAGACCCTAAAGAACTAGTCTTCTCCCCCCATTCTGAATTTTTTTTTTTTTTTTAGGTTTTTACGAAATGAAGACTGCCTGTGAACTAAACCATGGTCTAATGCTACACGCTTTGATCACTAAACGTAATAATGACACACTTCCGAGTGAAATAGTATCAGTAATCAGAGAAAGATTGGACGGAGTAAGAAAAGAATCCAGATGCGAAGATAATAAGTTACAATTTGGTAAAGGAAAATCAAAATCCGCAGCGAAAAGAAGAGCACGACACCTTGAAAGATGTCACAAATGCGGAAAATGGTCACATGGAGGTAAATGTTCAAATAATCAAACCTATTCAAACACCGAATTTGTTACTTTATGCAGAGACGGACCGTTCATATGTTTAGAAGAAAAAACACTGAATGCTCGAGGTTACGCCTATGTAGCTATGAAAAACCAATTAAACCGACTATCTTATGAATGGGATAGATCATATAACTAAGAATACTATCTCACAGGTAAGTCTGTATAGTTTTTATTTTTTTATTTTTTATTTTTAACCATTTGATAATAAACGCTAATTTGTTCGCTATAAAGTATTAAATTGGTATTGAATAAAATTAGGTTTAACGACCGAAATTATTGATATCATTCAAAAATTTATTACATCACTGCGAAATTTAACGTTTATTCTTAAGGTATAAATATCTTTAATCAATCAACCCAAAATATTTCAAAAATTCGTCATGAGTTAAATTAGGTCATGGAACCGAAATTACTTTACCGAAAAGAGGGGCGCATATTTTTGATAATATTTGATTGATTAAAGTGGGATAAAAGACCAAAAAGATTTTTAATTTTATTTTTACCATGTTTTTAAAAATTAATATATAAAAATTAAAATAATATTGTAAACTTTTTAAAATTAATATATTTAAAATTGTAAATATTTGAAAAATTAATCTTTTTAATATAAGTTTGTATGTTTAAAAACAAAAATATAATATAAGTTTGGTGTGAATTTTTAATTTTTATTATTTCTTAATTTTATGCATTTTAAGTTTAAGTTTGGTGTGAATTTAAAAACAAAAATTTACTTTATTTCGCTAAGTTAAAAATATGATTTTTAAAATTCGTCGTGAGTTGAAGACTAGGTCTTTGAACCGAAATTGCTTTACCCGAGGGAGGGACGAGAACTTTTATTATCATTATTTTTAATTTTATTGAATTAAAGTATGTCAAAAACATTAAAAAATCCAAAAATCTTTACTTTTAAAACCGCGCTTTGATTTGACAAATTTTAAAAATTTTGTCAAGGGATAGACTAGGACATCGATCCGAAACACCCTCGCTCCTAAAGGAAAACAAATTTTTAAAATTTAATTAATTATAAGTTTTATAAAGTATAAGGTTTTATAAAAAAAAAAAAATCTGAAAACACTGTTCCCGGATACCCATGCGATCGCATGGGTATTGCACTCCAACTCCATGCGATCGCATGGAGCTGGAAAACAGGCCTGATACATACAGCCTGTTCTGTTCTGCATCACACCAACACACACACAACACATACGAAAATACTCTCAAATCTTCATCAAAATTCACCAAAATCCACCGTAATTCGTCATTTTTCTTGCTTTAATCATGCCTAGATTCTCATTCTTCAGCAAAATGGTAAAAATTACACCCCTAAACTCTATAAATTCCTAGTTTTTGTGATAATTATCAATTTTTTTCCTAATGCAATTTTGTTAATTTCTAGTGTAATTAGTGTTAAATTGTTAGTATTTTATGCATGTATAACCTAGATTCATGCTATTTAACATGATTTGAAGCCAAAAACTTTAAAATTTTTAGAAATCTAGGGTTTGTGTTCTTGAGCAATTTGAGGCTTTTTGATATAAACAGGTTATGGCCAATTTTTGTCATGAATTATTGCTAAATTGAGTAGTGTAACATGTTTAGATAGTTAAATGATCCAAACATTGATCCTAAACATGAATTTTGGAGATTAAAGTGGACTTTTTAATCCAAAATTCATGAACTTGATTAATTTGATGTAATTGCCATTTGAGACTTGTTTAATTATTAGTAATGACTATTTTGACATGTTATTTGAGTTAAATGCTTATGAACTTTGTATACATTTTCATATGTGCTTATTTGAAAAGTGTAGAATTGTGAAAAATTGTGAAAATGTGTATAAGTTTAATTTTGATTTAACATGTTATAATGATTGTTTTAAGTTGTTATTTTGCTAACACTAATGCATATTTGGATACACAAATTTTGTGTTTAATGTGTTTTGCAGAAAGCCGATACTGGAGGTTCAGGAGCATCATCATCTAGACGACCAGCACCAGCACCAGAACCAGAACCAGAAATGCAACACGAACAAGAACCACAACAAGAACCACAACAACAGCCTGATCAGCACATACCTTATTATGATCCGGTACAGTTTGTTGATGAATTCATAGTATTCCCAATGAGGCCGCCAGTAGAATTCCCAATGATTCCTGAGCACACTCTGCATTCTAATCTGAGATTTGATAGGAGATGGAGAGATTACGAGACATATCAAAGGAACAAATTCAAATTGGTAACAAAAAATGTAGAGGTGCCAAGGGTAATCGATTGGGCCCCTTTGAAAACGGTCCATCTAGCTGACCGTGTTAGACAGCTTTTAGTTCAAAGGTATGGCAGTTCTTCTTTTACAGATTGGGAACGTCTTTTCACCATTCGTAGACCTGTATATAAGGAATGGTGTTTGAGTTAATGAGTACTGTATCACTTGATACAAATATAGTTAGAATAGATGATAGAAGATTTCTTAGGTTTATCCTTGGCGGTAGGATGTACAGAATGTCCATGCTGGACATGGCCAGGGCCTTACAGATATATACTCCTGGTGAGTTGCTATTACCCAATTGTACAAATTTGATTCATTATGGTGAAAGGGTAGATAGTAACTTTGACGCTGACGCCATTTGGAGGCGTATGTCACATTTTGATGTTTTTACACGAGCAGGAGGACACTCCTATACACATATTGACAGAGCCGAGCTTCGTATTATTCATAGATTTTTGGCTAACTCGATTACACAGAGAGGTCATAATAAAGAAAAAAATTACCTTACATGATTTATTCTACCTAAAGTGTATTCGGGATCCTAGAAGCTTTGTCAATATCCCTTACTGTGTTGCTTTTTATTTTTCTAAAATGGTAGAGGGAATGCAGGACGGGAGTATAATAGGAGGAGGTATTTTTGTTACTCTCATTGGAGAGTATTTAGGTGTTGATAGGAACCAAGGGGGTCCATTACAGCTTTGTAGAGAACAGGTTGAGCCCTTAGGATTGAAAGTTTATGTGGGTGCTAAGGTATTGAAAAGTAGACGTAACCAGGCAGTACCCTATGAGGGATCTCATCCTCAGGTAGAGAGAGGCTCAGACGAGGAAATGGAGGAGGTGGAAGACATTAGGGATGTCTTTCGAGATGCTATTCTTGACGTCCACGTTCGTATAGATGAGGAAGCAATGACGAACGCGGCCAGACATAGTATGTATGAGCAGTGGAACTCCGAGCGAGTATACGAGGATTATAGGTGACCCCAACACGATAGCTGGTTAGTTCATCAGCACCAAATCATGAGCCAGCTATCATATCAGGTACCAAATAATTACGTACCTACTCGACCTGCTCATTTTCCGCCACATAGCCCCGATATCCGACCACCCTTTAACCGGTATGACTATAACCAAGCCTATCAAAACACCTATAACCAACAATGGAACCCACCTGACGAGATGAACTGGAACCCATATCCAGACTGATTTAGTTCTATTTGGTTATTTATATGATTTTTATGTTTTTATCTTTTTACTTATTCATGTTTAAACTTATGTTATTGAATATACTTATGTAATCTTTATCATTTTTATTATTATTGTGTACTAATATTTCACATTTAGGATTTGAAAGTGGGATATTAAGTCCCATTTCAAATTGCCATGCATGTTTATATTTGTATGTATGTATATTGTAAATTGTACAAAACAGGGTAAAACAGCGCATTTTCAAAGACTGGCATTAAGTTCAGCAAAAGCTACTAATTTTGACGACAAGATGACAAATAAATGTGACGTAACAACAGACGAAATGAAAAAATGATATGCACCATTTATCATTCAGCAACCAAACGCCAATATGTTTGGAAACTTTGGTAATATTTAATCATTTTTACGCTAATCACCCTCAATAATTTAAATTGTTACTGATTTCTTGCAAATGAGGGCATTGCAAGATCTTAAGTGTGGGAAGGGGTTAAATTCTTTCGGATTTTTAAAATTTTTATCTTAAACACTTGGTTACCATTAAAAATACTAGTAACGTAGTAGTTATATTAGAATCTAGTGCTCTCTGATGATAAAGAACAGCCCTAGTCTTATATACTGACTACCCAATTCTAGTAAAATTTTTCAAAATTTTCAATTAAACGAACTCAAAATCATGTTTATACATATTTATGAACGATAAAACTAGGTGTTAACACCGAAATTATTGTTACCTCAGAAAGGACATAAATTGAGAAACAAACCAAAATGTTAAAATTCATTTAAAATGGAATAGAGGATAATAAAAAGGAAAATAAAAGCCAAGTGTGAGAAAAATTACCAAGTTATCTTAAACATATGTCACATATTTCTGTAATAAATAATTGAAGATACTTTTGCTTTGGACTAAACTAAACTGTTTTACCCGATGAAAGAAAATAAGAGATGGATCTACACAATGAATCAATTCCATCGTTAAAAGGAAGTAAAGTCTTTCGAAAAAGAAACGCGCTTCTTGATTTAGGTCATGAAGTTGTCGTCCAGACCAGCTGTAGGTTGATGAAAAATCTAGAAAAGTCATCTCTAAAATCAGCAGGAAATCCACGGACCTCAGCATAAAACAGGGTCGCCAAGTGGTCAGATTTATCCTAACCATGAGAAGGATTTATCTCGTACAATGGGGGGCACCGTGCAAATTAGCTTGATAAGACTAATAAATCAGATCCCCAGAAAGGATAATCTCCTTAAAAGATCAAAAATCAGCTTTTAAGCCTGATATTACTCAATCCTAGAGATTGACCTTAAAGATTGAGAATTCAAACTCATGGAATTCAATGATATCTAAACTCGAGCTTGAACGAGAAAATATTTTGATCAAATTATAAACCGATTTATTTTCTGAAAACCCATTTTCAATGCGTTCATTACCATTGAACGTAAAATCCTAGGAATTCACCTGGAATTCATTAGGTCATCTGAACCGAATCGGGTGTCAACCGTAAGAACGGTGGTTGCATAGCATGGTTAAAGACAGGACCTTATGCCAGACCGACAAATTATAAGGGTGAGCTTTACTATTGCTCCTACAAAGGATAGTAATTGCGTCTGACACGTTATATACCATAATTAAAAGCATGTTAGGGGACATTGCCTTAACACTTTGCTTGTTCAACGCTTTCCTTTACAACCGGACGGTAGTTTACCGAAAGGTAATATACGGAGCAAGTATACTAGATGTGTTGCTTTCCTAATACAAGGTTAGCAAGTGGGTGACACAAAACCACAAGTTTTGAGCTAAAATTTTCAAATCTGAAACCCACCAAGCCCACAAAAATATTTTGCAAACACCGGTGAAGGGTTATTCCGGAAAACTTATCTAGGGTAAAAACTAGATTTAATTTTTAAAAGATCAAATGTTTTCATAAAGATCCAATTTCCTTAATGGATCTAAATTTTATAGTCATGTGGGACTGTAAACCACATTATTACTACCATTGTTTATACCGCTGTAAAGAAATCACTGATGTACAAAGTGTGAAGAATAAAGAAGTGATTCTTGTATTTCAAGACTACATTGCTTGAGGACAAGCAACGCTCAAGTGTGGGAATATTTGATAATGCTAAAAACGAACATATATTTCATAGCATTATTCCTCAAGAAAGACAAGCTTTTAGTTGCAATTGTCCTATTTACAAGTGATATTCGTTTAAATAATAAAAGGTGAAGATAAAAGACAGATTCGACGAATTGAAGACGCAAACGACCAAAAAGCTCAAAAGTACAAAATACAATTAATGAGGTTCCAATTATTGATAAGAAACGTCTCAAAATTACAAGAGTACAAGATTCAAAACGCAAAGTACAAGATATTAAATTGTACGCAAGGACGTTCGAAAATCCGGAACCGGGACCAGAGTCAACTCTCAACGCTCGACGCAACGGACTAAAAATTTCAAGTCAACTATGCACATAAATATAATATAATATATAATTAATTCTTAAAATTAATATATATATTATATTATATTATAAAACCGTCGGCAGAAGAAAACAACCAAATGTGAGCCTCCCCAGCTGGCCATGCGATCGCATGGCCTGGAAGGCATAAATCCATGCGATCGCATGAGCCCCACTTCCAGCCCACATGCCTATAAAAATCAAGCTTTGGTGCACCACAAAAAGACATCTTTTTCTTCTTCACTCAACGTAGTATATGTATATATAATTTATATTTTAATTTTAATTTTAATTTTAAATCCTAATAATAAGGGTGTGTTAGCGAATGTTGTAAGGGTGTAAGTCAAAATTCTGTCCGTGTAACGGTACGCTATTTTTAATCATTGTAAGTTATGTTCAACCTTTTTACATTAATGTCTCGTAGCTAAGTTATTATTATGCTTATTTAATCCGAAGTAATCATGATGTTGGGCTAAAAATATTAAAATTGGGTAATTGGGCTTTGTACCATAATTGGGGTTTGGACAAAAGAACGACACTTGTGGAAATTAGACTATGGGCTATTAATGGGCTTTATATTTGTTTAACTAAATGATAGTTTGTTAATGTTAATATAAAGATTTACAATTGGACATCCCTATAAATAACCATATACACTCAATCGGACACGATGGGCGGGATATTTATATGTACGAATAATCGTTCATTTAACCGGACACGGGAATGGATTAATAGCCACTAGAATTATTAAAACAGGGGTGAAATTATGTACAAGGACACTTGGCATAATTGTTAACAAAGTATTAAAACCTTGGGTTACACTCAGTCGACATCCTGGTGTAATTATTAAACAAAGTAATAAAACCTTGTTACAGTTTAAGTCCCCAATTAGTTGGAATATTTGACTTCGGGTATAAGGATAATTTGACAAGGACACTCGCACTTTATATTTATGACTGATGGACTGTTATGGACAAAAACCAGACGGACATATTAAATAATCCAGGACAAAGGACAATTAACCCATGGCCATAAAACTAAAATCAACACGTCAAACATCATGATTACGGAAGTTTAAATAAGCATAATTCTTTTATTTCATATTTAATTTACTTTATTTTATATTTAATTGCACTTCTAATTATCGCATTTTTATTTATTGTTATTGTATTTAATTGCACTTTTAATTATCGTACTTTTTAATTATCGCAAGTTTATTTTATCGCACTTTTATTTATCGCAATTTCATTATCGTTATTTACTTTACGCTTTAAATTAAGTCTTTTATTTATTTAATATTTTACATTTGGTTTTAACTGCGACTAAAGTTTTAAAATCGACAAACCGGTCATTAAACGGTAAAAACCCCCCTTTAAAATAATAATATTACTTATATATATATTCGTATTTTTATAAATTAAACTAATATAGCGTTAAGCTTTGATTAAAAGATTTTCCCTGTGGAACGAACCGGACTTACTAAAAACTACACTACTGTACGATTAGGTACACTGCCTATAAGTGTTGTAGCAAGGTTTAAGTATATCCATTCTATAAATAAATAAATATCTTGTGTAAAATTGTATCGTATTTAATAGTATTTCCTGCTAAAATTTAAGCTATTTTATATACCCCTCGCATAACATCAGTTATTAACCAAATTGTCAAAATAGATGTAACAAGCAATAAAACAATGGAGAAGACAACTCACAGAAAGAAAGGTAGCAGCACCATTGTAGAAACTCTTCTTGGGAAAGTTTCTATTCCAAATTTTTTTGCTATACTTCAATGAATTAAGAAGATAACTGCACCAGTTGATGCTTGATATAGCAACATCATCAGCCAGCCTTGTCAACACATAATCAGTCAACATCCCGTTTCTTTCACACGGAACCATCGTGTTAGTGAATAACATTTTAAAATTCATCTCAAAAATGCTATCGACTTCAGGTGAGCTCAGAATCAAATTACAAAGTGTTGATGAACTGTAGCTCATACCTTCTTCAAACTGAGCCTTCCATCTTTTAACAAAAGCACTATCAATCTTAATTTCCAAAGAGCCTATGTCAACACCATCGTCTTCAATTCCAAAGACGTCTTTGACTGCTTCAGCATCAACTTTAATATCCCCTTTTCTCGTTCGTATAACCATAGCATCACCATCAAAGTTATCAACAACATAGTAAGCTAGGTTACTGGGTAACTCATTTATGTTGAAGCCAATTAAAGAACTAAACCCAAGTCTACGAACACATTCTTTTTGCTCAGTGGTCAAAGAGCACATAACCTTCGCAAATTGTGCAGGAGTGGTCCTAAGCCTGAGAGCAGGCAACTTGGAACTTTTAGGTTTATCAACAGCAACACCACCTTTTCATTTCAGTTTTGGTTTACTATTTTCATTGGTAGAGGGATGTTCTTTACTCTTACCTGTAAAAAAAGCATTTTACAAAAGTAGATCAGTAACATTAAACCAAATAAATAACAGATGAGGTCAATTGTTAACATCTACTTGTAATCACATTTGATTGAAACCAGAAAAGTGATTGGTAATGCAGAATCACAAGTGATTGGCAAAGCAGAATCACAAGTGGTTGGCAAAGCAGAATCACAAGTGATTGGCAAAACAGAATCACAAGTGATTGGTAAATGCAGAATCACAAGTGATTGTCAAAGCAGAATCACAAGTGATTGGTAAATGCAGAATCACAAGTAATTAGTAAAATGCATAAATCAAAAGTGATGACATTAATCACTAACATTACAATGGACAAAATGCATGCAGAGAAATAACTGTAAAACATGTAAATATAAGGGTAAATAACACACATAAGATAATCACAAACAAATCACATGTGATTTGAAAAAGAAACATGAATCACTATATCTCTAAAAAAACCCTAAAAATTTAAGAAAAAAATGAAATACAATAAACAGTTGATTGATTGCCGAAAAAATAGTAAACACAAACAAATCACGAAGCAATATCTCTAAAAAAAACTAAAAAAAATTAAGAAAACAATGAAAATAGAACAAACACTTGATTAATTGCGAAATAAAACATAGTAAAATTACCTAGAGCTTTGGCCGGAGCTTTTAGTTTAGCCGGAGCTTTTGTTTTCGCCGGATATTGTATTTTGGTCGGAGCTTGTGATTTCGCCGGACCTTGAGCTTTAACCGAAGATTGTGCTTTACTCAAAGCATGTGTTTTAGCCGGAGATTCATATGATTTTGCCATTGAAGATGAAACGTTTGATTGTTGATCGAATCGAAGAAACCTAAGATAATTGATGGCGATGAAGAAATTCATTCCAGATGGAAAACCCTAGAATGGAGATAGAGAGAGAAAAACATTACAGATGGTGTGTGCAATAGTGAGGAATGCACGAGATGGGTGGAGTGTGCGTACAAAATTTTGCAGTAAAATGACGAAATTGCCCCTCCGCCCAAAATTACATATATTTTGATCTATTTAATCTCAGCCATTGATCACCACTAATCCAAGGGCTGAAAATCAGTCCCCCAAAGCCAAGATAAAACTTGGACTCAAATGAATATCCTTCATATATATATATACCTTTGTAGTTGGTATTATATCAAAAATCAATAATTTGTTATGTAATATTTATATAAATAAATTTTAATATGTTTAATATAATTTTTATCTAATATTAATATAAGTATATAATATTTATTTGTTATATAAAAATAATACTATTTATAATAATAATGATTCTAGTGATAATAAAGATGATGATAATAATAATAATTATAATATTCATAAATTTTATAATACTAGTAGTAATATTTATAAAAATAACAATAATGGTGATAAAATAGTAATGATAATAATAATGATATTAGTAATAATAATAACAATAGTAGTAGTAATAATAATAATAATAATAATAATAATAATAATAAAAATACATATTTTGATAATAATAATAATAATAATAATAATGAAATAATAATAATAATAATAAGAGTATTAGTAATAACTACCTCAAAGGAGTAGTCATTTAAAAAAATGCCCAAGACCGGGTTTGAACCCGCGACGTCCCGTTAACCCTATAACATACCCAAACCATTCCACTATCCGATACTTTCTGTTATAACTCGTAGTCTATATCCATCTAACCCGTATCTCCTTGTTGTCTTCTCAACACCACAAACCCCATCATCATCATTATTTTAATTTCCATCATTATCATTATCATAATCTAATCATAACATCATCCTTATCATAACCATCATCAAGACCTAACAATCATCATTTTATTATCGAGTCGTAAACATAACCATTATCAACGTTATTTTGTCATGGTCACGATCATGATTGCTTCACTATCATCGTCTTCACCATCATTATCTAACCACCTAACATCACTAAATCATCCTAGCTATCATCATCTTATTACTTCATCATCATAACATCAACTTGATCTAAATTTCCATTTACTATCATTAAAATCGTGGTCCTCATAATCATCACCAACCGGCTGTAAATTTCATATTGTGTATCACCATTTTATTTCCTAACATCTCGGCCCAAATGATAAATCGCAGCCCAATAAGAAATTTTAATGGATTTCGCCAAAAATAATCTAGTCACTTGATGGCCTAACAAGTCCCTTCGATCCAATATTAAAACGACTTTTCACAATGTTTACTTAATATGTGGAATCAAATTAGTCATCTGGGAAAGGCAGTAGAAGCATAAAAGAAACATGCAGCCCCACTTAATTATTATTTGATTGCATGGTTCGGTTTCTTTATTGAAATTTGATGGCATAGTACCGAAAGGTGTTTGGTTTAACTTAGATTGAATAAGTTTATGCATAGTGTATCTCCACTATCACATTTAATAATCCAAGTGGGTTTGTATGTTCAAGTTTTGTCGGCCAGCAGAAAGAAAAAGAAAAATAACGCAAGCAATATCAACTCACTTCTTAACATCTTGGTCTAAAGGAAACGTGGCCCAATTATGTGCAACAACATATCACGGCTCAAGGACCCAACAAAGAATGATGTACAGCTCGATAGCAATAAACAGAAAAACAATTCGATTCATCAACAATTCTATCTAGGATTCGTCTCCTACTTTCAGACCCCACCATGTCATTATCTTCCCACTAAAATTTAATCATGCATTATCTATGATTGTGTGGCCTTTAAATAATGGTGTGGTGAACTTGTAAAGAGGAAATATTGGATACCCCATCACAAATATCACCATAATAAAAAAAATGGCAGGTTGGTTGTTCTATGTTTCATTCATCTTCATCATCATTATTCTTGCGTATTAACATATAAACAACCAGCTAGATAGTTCGGTTGGTTGTTTGGTTGCAAGGTTGGTGTTTGTTCTCGGTTATGATCATAGTAGAAGAAAGAAAAAAAATAAACACATGTTGCAAGGGATGGTAGTGCAAAGATAGCGGTGGTTCTTGGTGGGTGACTCGAACATGGTGATGTTGTAATGTGGTGGACATGGTGCAAGGTGGTGGTGTTTTGTGAAGGAAAAAGAAAAAAATTTGGTGATCGATGGTGGCTTAAAAGTTGGAGGCTTATACGCATGTATGTATCTATATAAAGAAAAAGATGATGAAGGTGATGGTTGTTCTTGATGTTGTTTTTCTGCGACAACAGAAATATTATAATCGTTAGTGATTGTGGTTCAATGGTTGAGGTAATTGTAAAGAAAATAGTTTGTAAGTTAGATGGTGATCGACATGCAGAAGATGGTATGATTGTTATATACCCTTGAAGGCGTCGACAACAATATTCGAGTCAGGGAGAAACAAACAAGAAAAAGAAAAATAGATAATGATGCGCAACTGAATTTATTACGATATGTGATTGATCAATTGTCTTATAGCTGTAAGTTATTCAACTCAATTACTATTAACAGACAGGAAGGACAATTGAATCGGTGTAAAACAGATTCTCTAGTTTTTATTGATTTTTATTCTTCTGTTTCTTCCTGAATTGTATCTTTTATAGAATGTAAAAGAGAGAGTAATACAGTAACAAGATTCGATTACAGTTTGTTTCGTATCTTTGATTCGTTCGGCAACATATCTTCTGTCAGAAGAAAAATAGAAAAGTTAAATAGACCTTCAATACAATTTGTTTGATTCTTATTATTGAATTATGATTTGTACGATTTTAGAGACAAGAAGAACAAATTAGGTACAGTATGATAGATATATGAAACTGATTCGTACCAATTATCTGTCATTGATTTCAATGAATTTTGTTTGTTAATGAAACTGATTGTAATCGTTCGTACAAATTAGCAGACAGAAACAAATGGTAATACAGTTCGATAGTGAAGTGTAACAGATTTAATCCTTTACTGATTTTGGTTTTATCTGTTGTCCTTTGATTCTCACAAGAACAGGAGCAAGAAGTATATAAAAAAATGATTTTGTTTGATAACAGATATCGTGCAATTATTTGTATTTTTATTTTATATATATAATTGATATTAATAATTAATAAATATAAATATATTAATAATAATACTTTTATTGTTATTAATGAAAATAATAATATTAATATCAAAGATAATGATATTTATTAATAAAAATGTAAATAATGATATTAATAATAATAATAATAATATAAATGATATTGTTATAATACATCAATTATTGAAGTAGAAGTCAAGAAATGGTGGCTAACAATTTTATATAATTCACAAAAGTCAAATTTGTAACACTCTTTGTACTATAAATATGCATCAATATGTAAAAGATAAACACACTATTCTAACATACTTCCATCAAGTATTATACTTATTTCTCTCCATTATCATCTTTGTTCTCACACTTCATTATTAGTATTCTTAATCAAGAATCAAACCACTAAAGGTAGTTATAAGCCTACTGAATTATAACATAACAATCAAACCATTAAAGGTAGTTATAAGCCTACTGAATTATAACACGTTATCAGCACGAAGAGCTTAGTGTAATCAAAGAATATCTCAAACGATCACGAGTCACTAATCAAGGGTTTACAAATAATCGGAAGAGGTAGGGATAAATCGAACAGAACATGATCCGACTATGCAATAGAAATCGTTGTTATTGTGTATCGTCTTTTGCTGCTGCTGCTCATATGACTTCTCTCTTTCCTAAAGGTGCTTCCGATCCTTCCACTTTTTGTCTCAAACTGAGGTTGCTTCAATTAAACCTAATTAACTTAAATATCTATGTGTATTCATACGATTCACATGGTGTGAATTATTTTAAGTGCAAGTGTGATTTGAATTTGCTTGCTTGAATTGTTGTATGACTCTAATGAGTAAAAAATTAGTGGACTCTAATGAGTGAAAATTTTGCACAATTTCTTATCCTTCTGATGAGGAGTGGCATGCATACATTAATAATAATGAAATAGTATTGCACAAAGGTACTTCAATTACAATTCTTTTTGTTGGTGATTATATTATATTAATAATAATGATATATGTAACACCTTGACTAATGGCCTAGATGAAACATATAAATAATATTATTTTTATTATATGATTAATATATGATAGTTAAATTATGGATGCTTTATATGAATTAGATATAAAAAGCGAAAAAAATAAATTATGATTTGATAATTTATTTAGTGGATAAGTGAATTCTTTTTGTGACGATGGTCACGAAAAATATATGTTTGTGTAATTCGAGTTTCGTTAGGCCTGTGGAACATAAACATTGTGTTTTAGATAACGGATAAAAACAATGTTATGTTATAATTATTTTGTGTGTGTTATGGACTGTCTAAATAGTCTACTAGAGTCTTGCATAATAGAATTATTAAATAGATCATGTTTTGCTGTAAACATATTTGTTAAACAATGAAAGAAGAAGAATATTTGATTGAATATAATGACAATATATGACCCTATATTTACTACCATGATAAATTCAATTTTAATAAAAATTTAATATTAAATCAAACTAATCTAGGTAAATAGTACAATTCCAAACTAATCTAGGTAAGTAGTACAATTCCAAATGATCTATTCTAATAACTTGACACTTGGTGAATAATTAAACCATAGTATCCATAATCCACTAGAGCTACATAACGCACAAACCACAGTAAATTGAATCTACGGCATGGCACAAATTATTGTTTAATACTTACTAACCGTAACAAATGCGATTGCTTCTCGTCTCACACGTATTTTTTATTTGCTAAATAGTACATAAATATTCTTCTATAAGTAGAAAAAGTTGTAGCTAATTGATTTGTGTGTCTCATATACCAGATAAGAAAAAGAAAAATCAAATAATATAATGATAATATGTTAGGGCGGTTACTATGGTCATGTACTCGTGGCTTTTCAACTATCCTTGCAAATTGATAACTTAATACATATACATATGCATATCAAAAGCATTTTGTGCTCGCCATTTTGTCCATATAGTTTATGACTTCAATTAGGAAAAGAGGTGCCTATCATTCTTTTAAATCAAGACAGCAAGCTTAAAACAAGGTAAATCATGTTTGAAATATTTTGATTAAAATGGGGTTTTGTATATTTTTGTGGATTATAAGTTACATGTTTGATCTTGATTTTAATAAGCAAATTGTGATGTTCTCTTGTGCTTACGATTAATCAGGTAGTGATACACTCGACTATTGTTTGAATTATTATAGTTTTATAAGTTTTATGAGTTTTATAAGTTTGGTTATGAATAGAAGTAAATGATCAAATTTTGTCATATGATGAAAAGCACATATGATGAAAATCGCATCACATATGATTAAAAGCGCGTATGATGAAAAGCGCATATGATGAAAAGCGCAGCGCATATGATGAAAAGCGCATATGATGAAAAGCGCAACGCATATGATGAAAAGCGCATATGATGAAAAGCGCAACGGATATGATTAAAAGCGCATATGATAAAAAGCGCATATGATAAAAAGAGCATATGATGACAGGCGCAACGTATATGATTAAAAGCGCATATGATGAAAAATGCATATGATTAAAAGCGCATATGATTAAAAGCGCATATGATGAAAAGTGCATATGATAAAAAGCGCATATGATGAAAAGCGCATATGATGAAAAGCGCAGCGCATGTGATTAAAAGCGCATATGATGAAAAGTGCATATGATGAAAAGCGTAGCGCATATGATTAAAAGCGCATATGGTGAAAAGGATATATGATGAAAAGCGCATATGGTGATTAATGAAAAAGCACATATGGTGATTAATGAAAAGCACATATGGTGATTAATGAAAAGCACATATGATGATTAATGAAAAGCACATATGGTGATTAATGAAAAGCACATATGATGATTAATGAAAAGAATATTGAGATAGAATCACCAATGTTTCTTGAAAGAATTCAAGGTTATATATATATGGACCAATTCATCCATCATGTGGACCATTTTGATATTTCATGGTTCTAATAGACGCATCTAGTGGATGGTCTCATGGTTGTGTGTTATCATGCCATAATATGGCATTTGCAAAGTTTCTTGCACAAATTATTAAATTGAGAACACATTATTCTAATTACACCTTTAAAAGAATGAGACTTGTTAATGCTGGTGAGTTAACATCTTAAGCATTTAATGATTATTATATGTCTACAGGGATTGTTGTTGAACATCCAGTTGCTCATGTGCATACACAAAATTGGTTTAGCTGAATCAATAGATAAATGCTTGCAGCTAATAACTAGACAATTAGTAATGAGTACAAAACTCTCAATATTTATATGGGGACATATAAATTTACATGATGCGACATTAATTCGCATTAAACCAAGAGCAAATCATAAATATTCTCCATTACCAACTTAATTTTGGTCGAGAGCCAAATATTTTCCATCTTAGAACATTTGGTTGTGCAGTGTATTTTTAATTGCACCACCACAACAAATGGGTCCTCAAAAGAGGATGGAGATATATATATTAAATATGAAACATCTTCAATTATAAGATATATTGAACCCATGACGGGTGATGTTTTTACGGTACGTTTTGCTAATTGTCATTATAAAGAAAAATTGTTCTCTATATTAGGGGGAGAAATGAAAAATAAAGAAAAGGATGTTTCATGATGTGCGTGTGAACATAAATTAATGTATCTTGATCATCGCACAAAAGAATGCGAAAAGAAAATTTAAAAATAATGCATATGCAAGAACTTGCAAATAAATTACCTGATGCATTTACAGATACAAAAAAAAAAGAGTTACTAAATCATATATACCAGCAATAAATGCTTCAGCTAGAATTGAAATTCTAAAAGCTGGCAATAATGTCACTAATGAGTCTTTGCCACGCCAGATTCGTGGGAGACCAGTTGGTTCCAAATATAAAAATCCTCGAAAAAGAAAATCAGCTGATAATGAGGTAAAAGAAAGTGTTCAAGAAGAACCACAAATCAATACTCCTTCTGCAGAGGAGATTGATGATGTCAATACGGAATTTTCAATCAATTATGCACATTCAAAAATATTATGAAACCGAAATAAAATAAAAAATCTTGATAAGATATTTTCACATAATGTTGCATATGACATCATAAATGATAATGATCCAGAACCAAAATCTATCATGGAATGTCAAAATAGACAGTATTAGGATCAATGGAAAGAAACAATACAAGCTAAATTTGAATCACTCAATAAAAGAAAAATTTTCGGACCTATAATTCTCACACCTAAAGATGTGAAACCTGTGGGGTATAGATGGATTTTTGTCCGAAAAAGGAAATGAGAAAAATGTAGTTACAAGGTAAAGCTAGACTTGTAACTCAAGACTTCTCTCAAAGACCAGAAATTGATTATGAGGAAACTTATTCTCCTGTTATGGATGAAATTACTTAATCAGCCTGGCAGTTTCTAAAAATTTAGAAATGCATCTAATAGATGTTATTACTACTTATTTAAATGAATCACTTGATAGTGATATATACATGAATATACATGAAGGGTTTAAGGTATCAGAAGCATCTAATGCAAAACACAAGGAAATGTATTCCATTAAATCACAAAGATTTTATATGGGTTGATACAATGGTACAACCGATTAAGTGATTACTTGATAAGAAAAAAGGTATACAAATAATATTATTTGCACATGTGTTTTCATTAAGAAAACAACAATCGGATATGTGATCATATTTGTTTATGTTGATATTCTTAACATTATAGGGACAAATAAAGAGATCCATAAAACCATTCAACTTCTAAAAGAAAGAAATTAAAATAAAAGATCTTAAAAAAAAAATCAAGTATTGCACTAGTTTGCAGATTGAGCATATGCCTAATGGTTTACTTGTACATCAAACAACTTACACCGAAAAGATTTTAAAACATTTTTTTAAAGACAAAACCATTGGTTGTTAGATCACTCAATATTGACATTGATCCATTTCATCACCGTGAAGATCATGAAGATCTTAACGAATCAGAAATTCCATATCTTCGTGCAATTGGGGCTATTATGTATTTTACAAATTGTACAAGACCTGACATCTCTTTTCCAATTAATTTGTTGACAAGGTTCAGCTCAACCCCTACAAAAAGACATTGAAATGGGATCAAGCAGATATTTTGATACCCTTGAGGAACTGCTGATTTAAAATTATTTTATTCTAACGCTTCAAAACAAGATTTGGTTGATTATGTATATGCAGGTCATTCATCAAATCCTTATACACATAAATCTCAAACTCGATATGTATTCCTAAATGGAGGTACCACAAAATCATGGCATTCTTAAAACAAACACTTGTTGCAACATCATCAAATCATGACGAAGTGATTGCATTTTATGAAACTACTCAAAAATGTGTTTGGTTGAGATCAATGACACAAATCATTATTGATTCTTGTGGACTAGAACGCTATAAAAGATCAACAACTATCTTCACCAAAAACTATATATGAAGATAATGCAGCTTGCATAGTATAAATGAAAGAATAGTATCAAAAGTGACATAACAAAACATAAATGCAGACAAGATGCTAAAGCCATAGACGGTCTTAGCGGTCATAAGTTTGATGGAAAAGAACGGTATGTAGGTAAAGCTTAGAAAAAGGCTAGAAGTGAATAGGAATTGAAATAACGTTGAGCTAACCATGAAGGAGACTGTAGACAAATCACACGGGCTAAACTTGTACATAAAAGATTTAGATGATACAGTTTCAGATGAAAACCTCAGATTCTTCTCATATACTCAAGATCTCATAAAGGCCAACCAGATTGAAATGAGATATGTTCAATCAACAACTCTGCTGATCTTTATACCAAAACACTGTCAACTGCTATTTCCAGAACACACGTTTACAATATTGGCATGAGTC
Organism: Rutidosis leptorrhynchoides; assembly: GCF_046630445.1. Taxonomy (NCBI): domain Eukaryota; kingdom Viridiplantae; phylum Streptophyta; class Magnoliopsida; order Asterales; family Asteraceae; genus Rutidosis; species Rutidosis leptorrhynchoides. Next base: position 196,290,217 of record NC_092335.1, read on the forward strand.
AAGTTCAAAAGATGTGATGACTCAATGATGTCTACTTGAGGGGGAGTCAACCTTATACTGCACTCTTTTTCTCTTAGCTAAAGTTTTTATTCCACTGGGTTTTTCTTTAGCAAGGTTTTTAACGAGGCAGTATAAGTTGTTCGCTACTAAAATTGTCATCCAAGGGGGAGTGTTATAATACATCATTTATTAAAGTAGAAGTCAAGAAATGGTGGCTAACAATTTTATATAATTCACAAAAGTCAAATATGTAACAATCTTTGTAGTATAAATATGCATCAATATGTACAAGATAAACACACCATTCTAATATACTTACATCAGGTATTATACTTCTTTGTCTCCATTATCATCTTTGTTCTTACACTTCCTTATTAGTATCCTTAATCAAGAATCAAACCACTAAAGGTAATTATAAGCCTACTAAATTATAACATAAGAATCAAACCACTAAAGGTAGTTATAAGCCTACTGAATTATAACAGATATTAATTTATGACAATAAAAATGATATTGATAAGATTAATAATGAAAGTAATAATAAAACATTAATACAACAATTATATTTTAATTTGTGATTATTTACATATATGTATATTATAAACTTCTTCATATAATATTTAGAAATTATATTACAAAACTCATATAACAATTATGTATATATGTTGCACATATCAACCTACAATTATTAATATATAAATATTCGTTATCAACTTCGTTAAGAGAAATAAAATCATTATTTCTAAATAATGTATTCAAAGTTCTTAGAATGTGTAATTATATATTATTATTACGTAACAAATTTTTATTGTATATCCTAAACCCCTTTTTCATCTTTAATTCTATTAATTAAATTGCATAATATTTTATTAAGGTAATTCAAGTTATCATGTTAATATATATATATATCTACCCATATATTTATATACATATATCTTCATATACACATCTCTATTTACAATTAATTGTTTCTGAATTGTCTGGAACAGTCGAAGGTCAATTAAACATATGAAATAGTTCAAAATTTTTGAGACTCAACCTAACAGACTTTGTTTATTGTGTCAAATATATTAAATCGTATCGAGAGTTTGGTTTAAAATTAGTCGAAAAATTCCGGGTCGTCACAGTACCTACCCGTTAAAGAAATTTCGTCCCGAAATTTGAGTGGTGATAGTTGGAATTAAAATCGAGAATGTTTTAGTACCAGATTTGAACTCATATTCTTAATAGAGAGAATTTCATCTTCTAAGAATGTTTCATCGAAGGAAATACAAAGATTTCTTCGAGATAGATACGCAGATAGTTTTATGAATGCCCTACTCGGGTTGAGTTCGGGTTCATAATGAATTCGAATCAAGTAACATGGTTCATGATGAATATAAGTCAAGTAACATGGTTCATGGTGATAGTAATGTTGATCAAGTATTACCATCATCACGTTCCATTAGAACTTCCGCATGACTTACTGTAATATAATCATGTTGATCAAATGTCATTATATTACATTAACTCATGCTTTCATTCCAATATTACTCTAAAATATCCAAGAATTTAAAACTTCAGGGTTTCACTGAATTTTAGAAATCAAAATAATTTTTGATACGATGTACTAAGGATAGAATGACAGTGAAGATAATTACGAATGAAAACGATATAAAGATACCTTTGAAAATGTTGAGGATATTTACGACTAAGGAAGATATAACGATAGCATAGAAATATTGGAAATATTATAATGAAGAAAGAAGATTTCGATGTTTTTCCGAGCTTTTCCAACGTAGCATTCTTTTGTTATCAACTCTTGTCTTCTAAGACTCTCAGTCGTTTATACTGCTTCATCAATATTCCCATATCTGAATCATTGGTTATCAATCCGAGGTGTTTTCAAGAATTTTGAAGGATTTGAAAGCATGTTGTAATTGTCAAGATACAAATGATGTTTAAGATGAAATCAAGTGGCAAACTTGAGGAATTATTTAACTGTAGTAGGTTGAACTTATTAACGATATTTTGAGTCAAAATGTTGTAATTAATATTTCCTACTCTTTTAATACTGTTTAATTGTCCAAGGTTAGTAGTCCAATGTTAGTAGTCCTAATAGTCCAATATATAATCTTAGGATTTAAAATATTTAAGATCAGAAGATGATGAAGAATTTTTTTTTACGTAGTTAATTAATTGGTTACTAATCAATTTTATTTTGTCCATTATTTTCTTCATTATGCCACTTGTCAAATCTTGACTTGGATTCTGATCGGTCAAAATCTGAATATGAAATTGAATTTGAATGAAAATGGTTATTCGTGGATGAACGGATACGTGTATGTGTGGATTTGAGCAGTATTGTTAATGACTGCTGAATTTGAATTGAAGAATGTACAGTATAACATGTTAATGTGAGATCTAAATATTTCTAGGGTATTACCTACCCGTTAAAATAGTCTCATAATTAATAGTTTTTACAAGAGAACTTTTAATTACAATCTTTGTGAAAGTATATACACATATATATTTTCTTCAGATGTAATCATGGATTTAATGAGTCAATAAGGTATTATTCTCATTTATTTTACCGTTAAAACTTGAATACATAATTTCTAAAGCTTTAGAGATTATATAATTGTCAGGTCGAACGAAGATAAATGATGTAGAACGATACGTAGAACGATGATTATGCTCGAGGTACAGAATAAGATGTTGAGGCGTGTAGTGTTGCTGTTGGTGGTACTGTTGGTGCCGGTGATGTTGCTGAAGCTGGTAAGTTTTGCACCATGTTCTCTAAATTGATTACTCGAGCGCGAAGTTCGTTGACTTCTTTTATTATCCGGGATGATTGACGGTCGGAACAAACGAATGAATAAGGTTTAGAATTGTAGATATTATGTAATCGTTACGAGTTATTCTGGAAATGAGGGTGAAAGTGGTGCTTCGGACTTGTTCGCCGGTAAGTGCTTCAGGTTCTTTGCCAAGAGGTGAATTTGGTTGGTGGAAGGATCGCCTTTTTCTTGTCTTCAATGATTAAGTAGACTACGAACCCATCCTCAATTCATCCAGAATTGATGATGGCTAATTGGTTGATACATTCCGGTTACACTGCTTTCGGAGCTCGAGTGGAAATCCATATCGGAATCCGAGGAACTTGAACTGGTTGCTGTAGTGACCCGAACTTTTCCATGTTTATATATATATTAAATGAAATTGTTATATACATGATTAAGTGTTTCCAACATGTTAAGCAATCAAACTTGTTAAGACTTGATTAATTGAAATAGGTTTCATATAGACAATTGACCACCCAAGTTGACCGGTGTTTCACGAACGTTAAAACTTGTAAAAACTATACGATGACATATATATGGTTATATATATAGTTAACATAATTTTATTATAAGTATGTATCTCATTAGGTATTTTAACAATGAGTTATATACATAAAAATGAGACTATTAATTTAAGAAACTCGAAAACGATATATATAACGATTATCGTTATAACAACGTCTTACTAGGTACATATGAATCATATTAAGATATTGATTGTAGTGACCCGAACTTTTCCATGTTTATATATATTAATTGAGATTGATATTTACATGATTAAATGTTTCCAACATGTTAAGCAATCAAACTTATTAAGACTTGATTAATTGAAATATGTTTCATATAGACAATTGACCACCCAAGTTGACCGGTGATTCACGAACGTTAAAACTTGTAAAAACTATATGATGACATATATATGGATATATATATATATATAGTTAACATGATACTATGATAAGTAAACATATCATTAAGTATATTAACAATGAACTACATATGTAAAAACAAGACTACTAACTTAATGATTTTTAAACGAGACATATATGTAACGATTATCGTTGTAAAGACATTTAATGTATATATATTATATTAAGAGATATTCATACATGATAATATCATGATAATATAATAATTTAAAATCTCATTTGATATTATAAACATTGGGTTAACAACATTTAACAAGATCGTTAACCTAAAGGTTTCAAAACAACACTTACATGTAACGACTAACGATGACTTAACGACTCAGTTAAAATGTATATACATGTAGTGTTTTAATATGTATTTATACACTTTTGAAAGACTTCAATACACTTATCAAAATACTTCTACTTAACAAAAATGCTTACAATTACATCCTCGTTCAGTTTCATCAACAATTCTACTCGTATGCACCCGTATTCGTACTCGTACAATACACAGCTTTTAGATGTATGTACTATTGGTATATACACTCCAATTATCAGCTCTTAGCAGCCCATGTGAGTCACCTAACACATGTAGGAACCATCATTTGGCAACTAGCATGAAATATCTCATAAAATTACAAAAATATGAGTAATCATTCATGACTTATTTACATGAAAACAAAATTACATATCCTTTATATCTAATCCATACACCAACGACCAAAAACACCTACAAACACTTTCATTCTTCAATTTTCTTCATCTAATTGATCTCTCTCAAGTTCTATCTTCAAGTTCTAAGTGTTCTTCATAAATTCTACAAGTTCTAGTTACATAAAATCAAGAATACTTTCAAGTTTGCTAGCTCACTTCCAATCTTGTAAGGTGATCATCCAACCTCAAGAAATCTTTGTTTCTTACAGTAGGTTATCATTCTAATACAAGGTAATAATCATATTCAAACTTTGGTTCAATTTCTATAACTATAACAATCTTATTTCAAGTGATGATCTTACTTGAACTTGTTTTCGTGTCATGATTCTGCTTCAAGAACTTCGAGCCATCCAAGGATCCGTTGAAGCTAGATCCATTTTTCTCTTTTCTAGTAGGTTTATCCAAGGAACTTAAGGTAGTAATGATGTTCATAACATCATTCGATTCATACATATAAAGCTATCTTATTCGAAGGTTTAAACTTGTAATCACTAGAACATAGTTTAGTTAATTCTAAACTTGTTCGCAAACAAAAGTTAATCTTTATAACTTGACTTTTAAAATCAACTAAACACATGTTCTATATCTATATGATATGCTAACTTAATGATTTAAAACCTGGAAACACGAAAAACACCGTAAAACCGGATTTACGCCGTCGTAGTAACACCGCGGGCTGTTTTGGGTTAGTTAATTAAAAACTATGATAAACTTTGATTTAAAAGTTGTTATTCTGAGAAAATGATTTTTATTATGAACATGAAACTATATCCAAAAATTATGGTTAAACTCAAAGTGGAAGTACGTTTTCTAAAATGGTCATCTAGACGTCGTTCTTTCGACTGAAATGACTACCTTTACAAAAACGACTTGTAACATATTTTTCCGACTATAAACCTATACTTTTTCTGTTTAGATTCATAAAATAGAGTTCAATATGAAACCATAGCAATTTGATTCACTCAAAACGGATTTAAAATGAAGAAGTTATGGGTAAAACAAGATTGGATAATTTTTCTCATTTTAGCTACGTGAAAATTGGTAACAAATCTATTCCAACCATAACTTAATCAACTTGTATTGCATATTATGTAATCTTGAGATACCATAGACACGTATACAATGTTTCGACCTATCATGTCGACACATCTATATATATTTCGGAACAACCATAGACACTCTATATGTGAATGTTGGAGTTAGCTATACAGGGTTGAGGTTGATTCCAAAATATATATAGTTTGAGTTGTGATCAATACTGAGATACGTATACACTGGGTCGTGGATTGATTCAAGATAATATTTATTGATTTATTTCTGTACATCTAACTGTGGACAACTAGTTGTAGGTTACTAACGAGGACAGCTGACTTAATAAACTTAAAACATCAAAATATATTAAAAGTGTTGTAAATATATTTTGAACATACTTTGATATATATGTATATATTGTTATAGGTTCGTGAATCAACCAGTGGCCAAGTCTTACTTCCCGACGAAGTAAAAATCTGTGAAAGTGAGTTATAGTCCCACTTTTAAAATCTAATATTTTTGGGATGAGAATACATGCAGGTTTTATAAATGATTTACAAAATAGACACAAGTACGTGAAACTACATTCTATGATAGAATTATCGAAATCGAATATGCCCCTGTTTATTAAGTCTGGTAATCTAAGAATTAGGGAACAGACACCCTAATTGACGCGAATCCTAAAGATAGATCTATTGGGCCTAACAAACCCCATCCAAAGTACCAGATGCTTTAGTACTTCGAAATTTATATCATATCCGAAGGGTGTCCCGGAATGATGGGGATATTCTTATATATGCATCTTGTTAATGTCGGTTACCAGGTGTTCACCATATGAATGATTTTTATCTCTATGTATGGGATGTGTATTGAAATATGAAATCTTGTGGTCTATTGTTACGATTTGATATATATAGGTTAAACCTATAACTCACCAACATTTTTGTTGACGTTTAAAGCATGTTTATTCTCAGGTGAATACTAAGAGCTTCCGCTGTTGCATACTAAAATAAGGACAAGATTTGGAGTCCATGTTTGTATGATACTGTGTAAAAACTGCATTCAAGAAAACTGATTTCGATGTAACATATTTGTATTGTAAACCATTATGTAATGGTCGCGTGTAAACAGGATATTTTAGATTATCATTATTTGATAATCTACGTAAAGCTTTTTAAACCTTTATTTATGAAATAAAGGTTATGGTTTGTTTTAAAAATGAATGCAGTCTTTGAAAAACGTCTCATATAGAGGTCAAAACCTCGCAACGAAATCAATTAATATGGAACGTTTTTAATCAATAAGAACGGGACATTTCAGTTGGTATCCGAGCGTTGGTCTTAGAGAACCAGAATTTTGCATTAGTGTGTCCTATCGAGTTTGTTAGGATGCATTAGTGAGTCTGGACTTCGACCGTGTTTACTTGAAAAATGATTGCTTAACAAATTTTGTTTGAAACTATATATTTTTAACATGTGAATATTATGTGATATATTAATCTCTTAACGCGTTTGATATTATGTGATAGATGTCTACCTCTCGAACAAGTCCCATTGACTCACCTAATAATAATGAAGAGTCAAATGTAAATTGGAATGATTCGTGGACTGATTCACAAGTTCCCGAAGAGGAACCGGAAGAAGAGTCGGAACTGGAAGAAGAATCAGAACCTGAAGAAGAATCGGAACCGGATGAATAAATAGAACTGGTGGGGGAAATAATAAAACGGTTAAGTAAAAGAAAATCCTCAACCAACCGACCAAGGTTAATTATGGTCAATGGTGTTTCCGCCAAGGAATCAAAATATTGGGAGGATTACCAATTCTCCGATGAATCGGATTTCGAAGAGAATTCCGATGATGTTATAGAAATTACCCCAACTGAATTTAAAAAGGCAAAAGAAAATAATAAGGGAAAGGGCATAAAAATAGAGAAATCTAATTCCAACCCCGATGAACTTTATATGTATCGTCAACCCCCGAAGTCCTTAAGTTGTAACAATGACCCGGGAACCTCTAAACCACCAGGTTTTTCTAAACCGTTGTGGAAAATGACAGCTCGTTTTAGGGGAACATCATATATCCCTAGAAACTTGGCAAAACGAACCAAAACCGAAGAAGAAGAAACGAGCGAGTCAGAATAAGATAGTTGTATTCGTGTGGTGTAATATATGTAATATAGTGTGCTTATGCTTTATGATATATGTAAAAATTGCTTGTATTAATAAGTATTTATTTTATGAATCTAACTCTTGTCTATTTTACAGTATAAAAACACAAAATGGATAGACAACCCAATATTTTAAGAGACCTACCCGGAGACATGATTGATGAAATCTTGTCTAGAGTCGGTCAGAATTCTTCGGCACAACTATTTACGGCGAAATCAGTTTGTAAGACATTCGAAGAACGTTCCAAGAATGTCTTGGTTTATAAGAGACTTTCGTTTGAAAGATGGGGGATATCACATTGGGAAACCCATAAGTTACGATGTGTTTACTTTGACGCATATATTGCGGGGAACCCAAATGCTATTTTACGCAACGGGTTAAGAAATTATTTTGACTCAATGTATCCGAATATAGGACTTCATGATTTAGAAAAAGCGGCTAACATGCAACATAAAGAAGCATGCTATGCTTACGGGTTAGTAATGTTCGCTTCTCACCTAAGTGAGAAAAAGAACATCGGGCTACAACTATTAAACAAAATGTTCCCACAAGTGACGGAGTCGGTAATTGGGGTAAGAAATGAGGTTTTTAGGTTATTATGAGACCGTTGGTCATTACGTAACCCTCGTCCCTTTGACGACGTTACAACACGCTGTCTTATCAACGGCCATAACGGTTATGTTCCACAAGACCAAGGATGGGAAGCAGTCCTAGTAAAACCAGAATGCATGACTTGTTTCTGGACGTATGAATTACGTGTCTTTATTGCCTTTGCTGAACGACTTGTGTACTAGCTAGAATTATCTTCACAACCATCTTGTATCAAATTTATTGTGTGCTATATTTCATGCTATATGTAAAATAAGTGGTATTGTAAGTTTGTAAAATATTGTGTAAAAGTTTGAACGCGAAATATTATTATAATCAGTTTTTCATATAGAATTGTAGTAGTTGAATTGTATATTAGCTACTAAGTATGAACTTAACGGGTAGGTACTACCCGAATTTAAACTTATAAAACGCTAATATGAAGAAAAAGCTTTTATAAATGAGTTCATATTATCCTACGAAATACTATTAACTACTCTTAATATTCTGTATGATTAACTTGTTCCATTTGACTATTTTGAAGGAAATGGCACCGACTACTCGACACACCGTGAATATGAATGAAGAGGAATTCCGTACTTTTCTAGCTTCAAACATAGCCGCAGTACAGTCTGCGCTACATACCAACAATAACCTTGGATCTAGCAGTACAGGAAATCGTGTATGATGCACCTACAAAGAATTCACTGCCTGCAAACCTTTGGAATTTGATGGAACCGAAGGACTGATCGGATTGAAACGGTGGACCGAGAAGGTCGAATCGGTGTTTGCCATAAGTAAGTGTACTGAAGAGGACAAAGTGAAGTACGCTACGCATACCTTCACAGGTTCTGCGTTAACATGGTGGAATACCTATATAGAGCAAGTGGGACAAGACGATGCGTACGCACTACCGTGGTTAGCATTGAAGCACTTGATGAACGAGAAGTACCGTCCCAGAACCGAGGTCAATAAGCTCAAGACAGAACTTAGAGGGTTACTGTAATGACCCGCACTTTTTCGATCATTCTATACTTGTAAGATTAATATTTACATAAATTAAACCTTACCAACATGATAAGCAATCCAAATTGTTAAGATTTATGTTTTTGAAAAGAGTTTTACACAACGTTTGACCGTCTAGTTTGACCGATGATATCACGAACTATATAACATATGATAATTATACGTTTGTGTATATATATGTATATATACATATTTAACATGATCTAAGAATGTTTTAATATCTCATTTTGTATTAATAACAATAAGTTATATGTATATTTTGAAACTACTAACTTAAGTTTTCAAAACGATAACCATACGCAACGTTATTTGACTTAAATACTTATGACCTATAATGTTTATACATATATCGTATAAGTAATGAATTTAATCACTTTTAAGAACTTAAATACATAAAACCATATAAGTGTATTCACAAAAGATAGCTATATTTGAATCCTCATTCCATTTTTCACAAAATTTCTATACGTATATCTAGAGTATATGTACTCGTATCATACGCAGCTTCTAGATGTATTTACTATTGGTATATACCAATAAAAATCTGCTCCTTAGCAGCCTTAAATGATTAAGAAACATGTGAAACCAACCATTTGTCAAGTAGCATGAATTATTTAGCAAGAAAACAAAGTTAGGTATCTTTTTTTTCTTTTATAATCTAAAAACGTTTTTATGCATGCACACCATTTCTTCACCCCATTTTCTCATACTTACACTTCCATTTCTCTCTCAAAATACTCTTAACTTCATACTTGATCATCTCCAAGCATTTTCTCCATCATTTAGCTTCAAAAACAACACTTAAATCTCATAAGAAAACCTTACAAAAACACTTCAAGAAATCCTTCCAAGAACACAAACTTACTTCCAATCTTTCATCCAATTCCATCACCCTTTTGGTTCTAGGTTCTTACTCCTCTTTTACAGAAACCTTGTCCAAGGAACTTGAGGTAGTATCTATGTTCATAACCTTATTCGATTCATATATATATAGCTATCATATTTTGTGGTATACAATTTTAACAACAAGAACATAGTTTGAATGTTTTCAAACTTGTTTGCAAACTAAATAGATCCTTCTAACTTAACTTTTAAAATACTTCAAGACCTGTAATATAACTTAAATATATGCTAATTTAACAAGGTATAACTTGGTTTTTCAAAGAACACCTTAAAAACTGTTTTTACGACGTCGGAGTGTAACCGGGGGCTGTTTTGGGTTGGATAATTAAAAACCATCTTAAACTTTGAATGGAAGGTTTATGTTCTGGAAAAAAATGATTTTTACTATGAATATGGTAACACATAAAAATTTCATGATTTAATTCAAAGTATAAGTATTTTTAGAAAAATAATCATTTAAGGTTGCCTACATAAAGGAAAAGGTTTAACTTCATAAGTTTCACTAAAGTTTCACCTATGCCGTGTGATTTTGAATACAAACTAAGATATTTACAGTTCATAGTCTTAAAGAGGAACTCGATCCAAGGAGATGGCAAGTTGAATCAACGAAAACGGAGTTGTAACGAAGAAACTATGACCGAAACAAAATTGGCTATCCAAGACTAGTTTAACTTCGGGATTAATTGGAGAAAATTAAAATAAATCACATCTTTTTAAGATAACATGATATTTTATATATATGTACTCATAATTCAATTTTATATGGTTCAGGATCACCCATAAACAACACGAGAAGATTAATCATAAGATCCCATGTTTGTACGCAACACGTCATTTGACAACACCGGTACTTTATGTACGCAACACGTCATTTGACAACACCGGTACCGTGGGTCAAGATTAATCTCGACCAATACATATACGTTGGGGGTTTTATTTATTTCGTTGGGGGTTTATTAAACATCTAAATATGAACCATTAAAATTGAATTACTAACAACGAACTGCTAACTACGGACTAAGGAATTATAAAAAGTATTAAAAGTATAACAAGAATATATATGTGACGTTGTTTAAAAAGAAAAGGTATTGATATATTATATATGGATAGGTTCGTGATATCAACCGGGAGACCAAGTCAAAATATATATATCTTCAAGACGAAAGTGAGTATATAGTCCCACTTTTAAACTCTAAATATTTCGGGATGAGAATACATGTATTTTATGTTTTACGTTATGGACACAAGTAACTGAAAAATATATTCTACGTTGAGTTGTACCACTGGCATACTTCCCTGTAGCTTGGTAACTAATATTTACAGCGGTATTGTAAACGCGAATCCTGTTGATAGATCTATCGGGCTTGACAACCCCAACCGGACTGGACGACCAGTATTCAACGGTTGCACAGTACTTCGTTTCGTGACTACACTTGGTACAGTGTAGTAAGATTTCATATTAAAGGGAATATGCGACGTGATTAATTGTTAAGTATGGTTACCAAGTGCTCAACCACTTAGAATATTTTTATTAAACTGTTTATATACGAAATCTTGTGGTCTATATATATATTGCTGCCGGCACTAAACCTATATCTCACCAACTTTATGTTGACGTTTTAAACATGTTTATTCTCAGGTGATAATTAGAAGTTTCCGCTGCATTATGTTGAATTTGAGCAGGATCTTGCGTACGCATATTTGTGTCAAAAATAAGACTGCATATCCAAGAACTTGTGTTGTAAAATATGCTAGAAATCGTGTTGTTATCATCATTTGTAAAGTTTGTAAGTCGAAGATTATCGCTAAACGATAATCATCTTTATTTCGTCCAAAGCTTGTATCAAAAATAAGAATCATGGTTTGTAATGTATAATATATGCAGTTTTTCTTTTAAAAATGTCGCATATAGAGGTCAATACCTCGCAATGAAATCATACGTTATCTAACACGTTCTTACGGTTAAGGACGGGTTATGACATGTGGTATCAGAGCGGTGGTCTTAGCGAACCAGGTTTGCATTAGTGTGTCTAACTGATAAGTCGTTATGATACATTAGTAAGTCTGGACTTTGACCGGGTCTGATTTAAAAACCATTGCTTATCATTGTTGGTTAAAATTTATATGTAAATATTATGTAGTACTAATGGGTTAGTTGTTGTGTGATAGATGTCGGGCTCAAAACTTGTTATCACATTCAGCGACTCCGAACCAGAATCTTCAGATGGTGTTCCAGTCATTAACCTATCCGATGACGAAAATAATATCTTTGGGGAAGACTCACAAATTCCGGATGAACCGACTATAGAGAACCCGGAAAGTGAACCCGAGGAGGAAAGTGAACCCGAGGAGGAAAGTGAACCCGAGGAGGAAAGTGAACCCGAGGAAGAAATACAGGAAATTACAAAAGAAGAGTTCGAACTAGGAAAGAAACGAAAGGCTAATGAATTAGAAAATTCAAATCCTGAGTTTAATAAGGATGATGTGGCACCAACTCCACTAGACACTACCACCCCTATTCCCGCTATTCCTATTCATTCTATCCCGGCATCCAGTTCTTCAGTCCCATAGCCAAAATATAGGCAGACAGCCAGGATAAGCGTTAAGCGATTCTTTGAACCTAAACGTCCTAGAAAATAGACCAAACGATGCGCTGCCGTATTAAACCATGAGATCATATAATGTTTTGTATAATATTATTAGTGTGGTTTGCTTAATGTTCGATGTAAGATAAGCATATGTAAAATAGTGAAGTGTGAAATGCAATAATTTTCCATGGTTAAGTATTATTTATATGGTAGTAATTGATTCTGTACTAAGCTATTAAGTATGGACATTAACGGGTAGGTACTACCCTAGATATAATTATAAAACGCTAATAAGAAGAAAAGGCTTTTATAATAATACCTGGTTCATATTATTAATAAGCTATAATGTACTGTAAATATACACTACATCTATAATATTCCATGTGAATAATTATTTTCTTTTCATTCTTATAGAAGAATATGGCGCGATTGAACCGAATGACGGAACAAGAAATCCAGGAACTCATCAATCAGCGAGTGAACGACAGAATGTTATGGGTCGAGGCTGCAAGAGGTGCTGCAGTTAACCCAAATCCTCGTGTGGGGTGCACTTACAAAACTTTTCAAGCTTGCAAGCCCTCATCATTCAGTGGAACAGAAGGACCGATCGGTTTAACCCGGTGGATAGAAAAGATGGAAACTGTGTTCAAAATCAGTGGTTGTGTTGAAAAGGACATGACCAAATACGCATCGTGCACTTTACAAGATAGTGCACTCACGTGGTGGAAAAATTATGTGAAGGCTGTAGGAGGAGATGTAGCTTATGATACTCCGTGGGAAGAATTCAAAACAATGTTAATCAATGAATATTGTCCAAGGAACGAGGTTAGGAAGTTGGAAGATGAGTTACGAAGTCTGAAGGTTATTGGTACTGAAATCACCAACTACAATCAGCGATTCATGGAATTAGTTTTGCTATGTCCTGAATTGGTTCCAACCGAAGAACGGAAGATTGAAATGTACAAAGATGGTTTGCCCAAAAAGGTCAAGGCAAATGTTACAGCATCGAAACCTAAGACAATTCATGAAGCTATAACCATGGCAAACGAGCTAATGGATCAGGTCATCATGGATAAGAAAGTATCCAATACTGATGTGAAGGTATCAGGTAACAAAAGAAAGTGGAATGGAAATTATGATCGAGGTAACCAACAACAATCTTTTAAGAAACAAGAAAACACGCAAGGTACGGGTAGTGGTTTAAGCTTTGGTTATAAAGGACAAAATCCTTTATGCAACCGATGCCACAAACATCACTCTGGTTACTATAATGTGGTATGCAACAAATGTAATCGAAAGGGTCATCTTGCTGAAGATTGTAGGGCTCTCGTTACAAATACAAATGGTACCAAGACTCCTGCCACCAATGCAAATAGAACTGCTTTGGCTACCATTACTTGTTTTGGGTGTGGAAAACAAGGTCACTATAAGAGCCAGTGCCCGAATCCTGAGAAGAATATCGGACCTGCACGTGGAAGAGCATTTGTTATTAATGCTAAAGAGGCATGTGAAGACCCGGAGCTTGTTACGGGTACGTTTACCATTAATAACTTATCCGCATCTATTATATTTGATACTGGTGCTGATAGAAGTTACGTGTGTAGAGACTTTCACGCTAAATTGAATTGTTCATCATTACCTCTCGATGCTAAGTACATGATTGAGTTAGCTAATGGTAAACTAATTAAAGCCGATAAAATTTGCCGTGATTGTAAAATAAATTTAGCCGGAGAAACGTTTAAAATTGACTTGATACCCGTAGAATTAGGAAGTTTTGATGTAATAGTCGGCATGGACTGGATGTCCAAAATAGGAGCTGAAGTTGTGTGCGCCAAGAAGGCAATTCGCATTCCTCGTAAGGATAAAACGCCAGTAATGATTTATGGAGAGAAGGGTAACTCAAAGCTAAAACTCATTAGTTATTTGAAAGCTCAAAAGTGCTTGAAGAAAGGGTTCTATGCTATCTTAGCACATGTTAATAAAGTCGAAACAAAGGAAAAAGTGAAGAGCATCAATGACGTGCCTGTGGCAAGAGATTTTCCTGAAGTCTTTCCGGAAAAGTTGCCGGGATTACCTCCATTTAGATCTGTAGAATTTCAAATAGATATAGTACCAGGAGCTGCACCAGTGGCTCGTGCTCCATATAGACTTGCACCGTCCGAGTTAAAAGAACTTCAGAGTCAGTTAAAAGAATTACTGGATCATGGATTCATACGACCAAGTACTTCACCGTGGGGAGCTCCGATTCTATTTGTTAAAAAGAAAGATGGATCTTTTAGGATGTGTATAGATTATCGTGAATTAAATAAGTTAACTATCAAGAATCGGTATCCACTACCGAGAATTGACGACTTATTTGATCAACTCCAAGGATCATGTGTGTACTCAAAAATTGACTTAAGGTCGGGCTATCATCAATTACGTGTCAAAGAAGAGGACATTCCGAAAACTGCTTTTCGGACACGTTATGGTCATTACGAATTTTTGGTCATGCCGTTTGGGTTGACAAATGCGCCAGCTGTATTCATGGACCTCATGAATCGAGTTTGTAGTCCATATTTAGATAAGTTTGTTATCGTTTTCATTGATGATATTCTTATCTATTCCAAGAGTGAGCAAGAGCATGAGCAGCATTTAAGGTTGATATTAGAGTTGTTGAGAAAAGAACAGCTATATGCTAAATTTTCTAAATGTGCTTTCTGGTTGAAAGAAGTGCAATTTCTTGGCCACGTTGTTAGTAGCAAAGGAATTCAGGTTGATCCAGCAAAAATTGAAGCCATTGAAAAATGGGAGACTCCTAAGACACCAACGCAGATACGTCAATTTTTGGGTTTAGCCGGTTATTATAGAAGGTTTATTCAAGATTTTTCCCGAATAGCTAAGCCGTTGACAGCGTTAACGCAAAAAGGGAAGAAATATGAATGGACTTCTGAGCAGGAGAGTGCATTTCAATTACTAAAGAAGAAGTTAACTACGGCGCCTATTTTATCGTTACCAGAAGGGAACGATGATTTTGAAATATATTGTGACGCTTCGCGACAAGGTTTTGGTTGCGTTCTTATGCAACGAAAGAAAGTTATTGCATACGCATCCCGACAATTGAAGATTCACGAGCGGAATTATACGACGCATGATCTAGAACTGGGAGCAGTCGTGTTTGCATTGAAGATATGGAGACACTACTTGTATGGGGTTAAATGCACTGTGTTTACTGATCATAAAAGCCTTCAACATATTTTTGATCAGAAACAGCTGAACATGAGACAACGTAGGTGGGTCGAGTTAATAAACGACTCTGATTGTGAAATTCGTTATCATCCCGGGAAGGCGAACGTGGTGGCCGATGCTTTAAGCAGAAAGGAACGAGAACCAATTCGAGTACGAGCGATGAACATAAAAATTCGCATGAATCTCAACTCACAAATCAAAGAAGTTCAACGAGAAGCACTTACTAAAGAAAATATAGGAAATGAAATAATGAAGAAGTATGAGAAGCAACTCGTTATGCGGGAAGATGGAATTCGATATTTTGCAAATCGTATTTGGGTACCGAAGTTGGGTGGATTAAGGAAGTTGATATTAAATGAGGCACATAAGACAAGATACTCGATATATCCTGGAGTTGGAAAGATGTACCAAGATCTTAAGACACATTATTGGTGGCCTAATTTAAAGACAGATGTTGCAACATATGTTGGGGAATGTTTAACTTGTTCCAAAGTCAAAGCTGAACACCAGAAGCCGTCAGGGTTACTTCAACAACCAGAAATCCCAGAATGGAAATGGGATGGTATTACCATGGATTTCATCACGAAGTTACCAAAGACTGCCTGGGGATACGACACCATTTGGGTGATTGTTGATCGTCTCACCAAGTCTCCACACTTCTTGCCTATAAAGGAAACGGATAGAATGGAGAAACTATTACGATTGTATATAAAGGAAGTTGTTTCAAGGCATGGAATACCTATTTCCATTATATCCGATCGTGATAGTAGATTTACATCAAAGTTCTGGCAATCACTACAGGAGGCCCTAGGAACTCGTTTGGATATGAGTACCGCGTATCATCCGCAAACCGACGGGCAGAGTGAAAGAATGATTCAGACTCTTGAAGACATGCTCAGGGCATGTGTGATCGATTTTGGAAACGGATGGGATAAATATCTACCATTAGCAGAATTCTCGTATAATAATAGTTATCATGCGAGCATTAAAGCTGCGCCATTCGAAGCATTGTACGGAAGGAAGTGTAGATCTCCTATTTGTTGGAATGAAGTAGGAGATCGAAAATTAACTGGTCCCGAGATCATACACGAAACGACTGAGAAGATAGTACAAATCAAGGAGAGATTGAAAACAGCCCGTAGTCGCCAAAAGAGCTACGCCGATGTTCGAAGGAAACCATTAGAGTTTCAGATCGGTGACATGGTTATGTTAAAGGTGTCACCTTGGAAAGGTGTAATACGTTTTGGAAAAAGGGGTAAACTAAACCCAAGGTATGTAGGCCCGTTCAAGATCATCGAACGCATTGGACCGGTAGCTTATCGACTCGAGTTACCGCAACAACTCGCCGGAGTACATAATACCTTTCACGTCTCAAACCTTAAGAAGTGTCTTGCAAAGGAAGACCTAACCATTCCTCTTGAAGAAATTCATGTCGACGAGAAACTACAATTCATCGAAGAACCAATCGAAATCATGGATCGTGAAGTTAAACGGCTCAAGCAGAGCAACATACCGATCGTTAAGGTTCATTGGAATGCTCGAAGGGGTCCCGAGTTTACTTGGGAACGAGAGGATCAAATGAAACAAAAGTATCCACACTTGTTTCCCGATGACGCAAAATAGGTACAATTTTAAAATTTCGGGACGAAATTTATTTAACGGGTAGGTACTGTAATGACCCGCACTTTTTCGATCATTCTATACTTGTAAGATTAATATTTACATAAATTAAACCTTACCAACATGATAAGCAATCCAAATTGTTAAGATTTATGTTTTTGAAAAGAGTTTTACACAACGTTTGACCGTCTAGTTTGACCGATGATATCACGAACTATATAACATATGATAATTATACGTTTGTGTATATATATGTATATATACATATTTAACATGATCTAAGAATGTTTTAATATCTCATTTTGTATTAATAACAATAAGTTATATGTATATTTTGAAACTACTAACTTAAGTTTTCAAAACGATAACCATACGCAACGTTATTTGACTTAAATACTTATGACCTATAATGTTTATACATATATCGTATAAGTAATGAATTTAATCACTTTTAAGAACTTAAATACATAAAAACATATAAGTGTATTCACAAAAGATAGCTATATTTGAATCCTCATTCCATTTTTCACAAAATTTCTATACGTATATCTAGAGTATATGTACTCGTATCATACGCAGCTTCTAGATGTATTTACTATTGGTATATACCAATAAAAATCTGCTCCTTAGCAGCCTTAAATGATTAAGAAACATGTGGAACCAACCATTTGTCAAGTAGCATGAATTATTTAGCAAGAAAACAAAGTTAGGTATCTTTTTTTTCCTTTATAACCTAAAAACGTTTTTATGCATGCACACCATTTCTTCACCCCATTTTCTCATACTTACACTTCCATTTCTCTCTCAAAATACTCTTAACTTCATACTTGATCATCTCCAAGCATTTTCTCCATCATTTAGCTTCAAAAACAACACTTAAATCTCATAAGAAAACCTTACAAAAACACTTCAAGAAATCCTTCCAAGAGCACAAACTTACTTCCAATCTTTCATCCAATTCCATCACCCTTTTGGTTCTAGGTTCTTACTCCTCTTTTACAGAAACCTTGTCCAAGGAACTTGAGGTAGTATCTATGTTCATAACCTTATTCGATTCATATATATATAGCTATCATATTTTGTGGTATACAATTTTAACAACAAGAACATAGTTTGAATGTTTTCAAACTTGTTTGCAAACTAAATAGATCCTTCTAACTTAACTTTTAAAATACTTCAAGACCTGTAATATAACTTAAATATATGCTAATTTAACAAGGTATAACTTGGTTTTTCAAAGAACACCTTAAAAACTATTTTTACGACGTCGGAGTGTAACCGGGGGCTGTTTTGGGTTGGATAATTAAAAACCATCTTAAACTTTGAATGGAAGGTTTATGTTCTGGAAAAAAATGATTTTTACTATGAATATGGTAACACATAAAAATTTCATGATTTAATTCAAAGTATAAGTATTTTTAGAAAAATAATCATTTAAGGTTGCCTACATAAAGGAAAAGGTTTAACTTCATAAGTTTCACTAAAGTTTCACCTATGCCGTGTGATTTTGAATACAAACTAAGATATTTACAGTTCATAGTCTTAAAGAGGAACTCGATCCAAGGAGATGGCAAGTTGAATCAACGAAAACGGAGTTGTAACGAAGAAACTATGACCGAAACAAAATTGGCTATCCAAGACTAGTTTAACTTCGGGATTAATTGGAGAAAATTAAAATAAATCACATCTTTTTAAGATAACATGATATTTTATATATATGTACTCATAATTCAATTTTATATGGTTCAGGATCACCCGTAAACAACACGAGAAGATTAATCATAAGATCCCATGTTTGTACGCAACACGTCATTTGACAACACCGGTACTTTATGTACGCAACACGTCATTTGACAACACCGGTACCGTGGGTCAAGATTAATCTCGACCAATACATATACGTTGGGGGTTTTATTTATTTCGTTGGGGGTTTATTAAACATCTAAATATGAACCATTAAAATTGAATTACTAACAACGAACTGCTAACTACGGACTAAGAAATTATAAAAAGTATTAAAAGTATAACAAGAATATATATGTGACGTTGTTTAAAAAGAAAAGGTATTGATATATTATATATGGATAGGTTCGTGATATCAACCGGGAGACCAAGTCAAAATATATATATCTTCAAGACGAAAGTGAGTATATAGTCCCACTTTTAAACTCTAAATATTTCGGGATGAGAATACATGTATTTTATGTTTTACGTTATGGACACAAGTAACTGAAAAATATATTCTACGTTGAGTTGTACCACTGGCATACTTCCCTGTAGCTTGGTAACTAATATTTACAGCGGTATTGTAAACGCGAATCCTGTTGATAGATCTATCGGGCTTGACAACCCCAACCGGACTGGACGACCAGTATTCAACGGTTGCACAGTACTTCGTTTTGTGACTACACTTGGTACAGTGTAGTAAGATTTCATATTAAAGGGAATATGCGACGTGATTAATTGTTAAGTATGGTTACCAAGTGCTCAACCACTTAGAATATTTTTATTAAACTGTTTATATACGAAATCTTGTGGTCTATATATATATTGCTGCCTGCACTAAACCTATATCTCACCAACTTTATGTTGACGTTTTAAACATGTTTATTCTCAGGTGATAATTAGAAGTTTCCACTGCATTATGTTGAATTTGAGCAGGATCTTGCGTACGCATATTTGTGTCAAAAATAAGACTGCATATCCAAGAACTTGTGTTGTAAAATATGCTAGAAATCGTGTTGTTATCATCATTTGTAAAGTTTGTAAGTCGAAGATTATCGCTAAACGATAATCATCTTTATTTCGTCCAAAGCTTGTATCAAAAATAAGAATCATGGTTTGTAATGTATAATATATGCAGTTTTTCTTTTAAAAATGTCGCATATAGAGGTCAATACCTCGCAATGAAATCATACGTTATCTAACACGTTCTTACGGTTAAGGACGGGTTATGACAGTTACGAACCCAAGGATTTGATATTACCACGTACGAAAGACGATTCAAAGAATTGTGCCTATTGTGTCCCGGAGCGTTCGAAGATGAGGAAGAGAAGATCGACGCGTTTGTGAAAGGATTACCGGAAAGAATCCAAGAAGATATAAGTTCACACGAGCCCGCCTCCATACAACAGGCATGTAGAATGGCTCACAAACTAGTGAACCAGATTGAAGAAAGAATTAAAGAACAGACTGCTGAAGAGGCCAATGTGAAGCAAGTCAAAAGAAAGTGGGAGGAAAATGGTGATAAGAATCACCAATACAATAACAACAGCAATTACAACAATAATCGCAACAATTATCCCAAAAATCGCAACATCAATCGCAACTACAACAAACGGCCCAACAACAACAACAACAACAACAACAACAACAACAACAACAGCAACTACAACAATCATCCCAACAACAATAACAACCGCAACAACAACAACAATCAGAAGCAGCTATGCCAAAGGTGTGAAAAGTATCACTCGGGGTTGTGCACCAAATTTTGCAACAAGTGTAAAAGAAATGGTCATAGCGCGGCGAAGTGTGAGGTCTACAGACCAGGGGTTAACAGAACGAAAGGAACAAATGGTGTCGGAACGAGTAATGGCGGAGCAAGTAGTGTCGGAGTAAGTTATACCAATGTAGTTTGTTATAAATGTGGAAAATTGGGCCACATTATTAGAAATTACCCGAACCAGGAGAACACGAATGGACAAGGCCGCGGAAGAGTTTTCAATATTAATGCGGCAGAGGCACAGGAAGACCCGGAGCTTGTTACGGGTACGTTTCTTATTGACAATAAATCTGCTTACGTTTTATTTGATTCGGGTGCGGATAGAAGCTATATGAGTAGAGATTTTTGTGCTAAATTAAGTTGTCCATTGACGCCGTTGGATAGTAAATTTTTACTCGAATTAGCAAACGGTAAATTAATTTCACCAGATAATATATGCCGGAATCGAGAAATTAAACTGGGTAGCGAAATATTTAAGATTGATTTGATACCAGTAGAGTTAGGGAGTTTTGATGTAATAGTTGGCATGGACTGGCTGAAGAAGATGAAAGTAGAGATCGTATGTTATAAAAATGCAATTCGCATTGTACGAGAAGAAGGAGAACCCTTAATGGTGTACGGAGAAAAGGGCAACATGAAGTTACATCTTATTAGTAATTTGAAGGCACAAAAACTAATAAGAAAAGGTTGTTATGCTGTTCTAGCACACGTTGAGAAAGTACAAACTGAAGAAAAGAACATCAATGATGTTCCCGTCACAAAAGAATTTCCCAATGTATTTCCGAAAGAATTACCGGGACTACCTCCACATCGATCTGTTGAATTTCAAATAGATATTGTACCAGGAGCTGCACCAATAGCTCGTGCTCTTTATAGACTCGCACCTAGCGAGATGAAAGAACTGCAAAGCCAATTACAAGAACTTTTAGAGCGTGGTTTCATTCGACCAAGCACATCACCGTGGGGAGCTCCTGTTTTGTTTGTCAAGAAGAAAGATGGTACATTCAGGTTGTGTATCGACTACCGAGAGTTGAACAAACTTACCATCAAGAACCGCTACCCACTACCGAGAATCGACGACTTATTTGATCAACTACAAGGCTCGTCTGTTTATTCAAAGATTGATTTACGTTCCGGGTATCATCAAATGCTGGTGAAAGAAGATGATATTCCAAAGACTGCTTTCAGAAGACGTTACGGTCATTACGAGTTTATGGTCATGCTGTTTGGTTTAACTAATGCACCAGCTGTGTTCATGGACCTTATGAACCGAGTGTGTGGACCATACCTTGACAAGTTTGTCATTGTTTTCATTGATGACATACTTATTTACTCAAAGAATGACCAAGAACACGGTGAACATTTGAGAAAGGTGTTAGAAGTATTGAGGAAGGAAGAATTGTACGCTAAGTTTTCAAAGTGTGCATTTTGGTTGGAAGAAGTTCAATTCCTCGGTCACATAGTGAACAAAGAAGGTATTAAGGTGGATCCGGCAAAGATAGAAACTGTGGAAAAGTGGGAAACCCCGAAAACTCCGAAACACATACGCCAGTTTTTAGGACTAGCTGGTTACTACAGAAGGTTCATCCAAGACTTTTCCAGAATAGCAAAACCCTTGACTGCATTAACGCATAAAGGGAAGAAATTTGAATGGAAGGATGAACAAGAGAAAGCGTTTCAGTTATTGAAGAAAAAGCTAACTACAGCACCTATATTGTCATTGCCTGAAGGGAATGATGATTTTGTGATTTATTGTGACGCATCAAAGCAAGGTCTCGGTTGTGTATTAATGCAACGAACGAAGGTGATTGCTTATGCGTCTAGACAATTGAAGATTCACGAACAAAATTATACGACACATGATTTGGAATTAGGCGTGGTTGTTTTTGCATTAAAGACTTGGAGGCACTACTTATATGGGGTCAAAAGTATTATATATACCGACCACAAAAGTCTTTAACACATATTTAATCAGAAACAACTGAATATGAGGCAGCATAGGTGGATTGAATTGTTGAATGATTACGACTTTGAGATTCGTTACCACCCGGGGAAAGCAAATGTGGTAGCCGACGCCTTGAGCAGGAAGGACAGAGAACCCATTCGAGTAAAATCTATGAATATAATGATTCACACTAACCTTACTACTCAAATAAAGGAGGTGCAACAAGGAGTTTTAAAAGAGGGAAATTTAAAGGATGAAATACCCAAAGGATCAGAGAAGCATCTTAATATTCGGGAAGACGGAACCCGGTATAGGGCTGAAAGGATTTGGGTACCAAAATTTGGAGATATGAGAGAAATGGTACTTAGAGAAGCTCATAAAACCCGATACTCAATACATCCTGGAACGGGAAAGATGTACAAGGATCTCAAGAAACATTTTTGGTGGCTGGGTATGAAAGCCGATGTTGCTAAATACGTAGGAGAATGTTTGACGTGTTCTAAGGTCAAAGCTGAGCATCAGAAACCATCAGGTCTACTTCAACAACCCAAAATCCCGGAATGGAAATGGGAAAACATTACCATGGATTTCATCACTAAATTGCAAGGACTGCAAGTGGTTTTGATACTATTTGGGTAATAGTTGATCGTCTCACCAAATCAGCACACTTCTTGCCAATAAGAGAAGATGACAAGATGGAGAAGTTAGCACGACTGTATTTGAAGGAAGTCGTCTCCAGACATGGAATACCAATCTCTATTATCTCTGATAGGGATGGCAGATTTATTTCAAGATTCTGGCAGACATTACAGCAAGCATTAGGAACTTGTCTAGACATGAGTACTGCCTATCATCCACAAACTGATGGGCAGAGTGAAAGGATGATACAAACGCTTGAAGACATGCTACGAGCATGTGTTATTGATTTCGAAAACAGTTGGGATCGACATCTACCGTTAGCAGAATTTTCCTACAACAACAGCCACCATTCAAGCATTGAGATGGCGCCGTTTGAAGCACTTTATGGTAGAAAGTGCAGGTCTCTGATTTATTGGAGTGAAGTGGGGGATAGACAGATTACGGGTCCGGAGATAATACAAGAAACTACCGAGAAGATCATCCAAATTCAACAACTGTTGAAAACCGCCCAAAGTCGACAAAAGAGCTACGCCGACATTAAAAGAAAAGATATAGAATTTGAAATTGGAGAGATGGTCATGCTTAAAGTTGCACCTTGGAAAGGCGTTGTTCGATTTGGTAAACGAGGGAAATTAAATCCAAGGTATATTGGACCATTCAAGATTATTGATCGTGTCGGACCAGTAGCTTACCGACTTGAGTTACCTCAACAACTCGCGGCTGTACATAACACTTTCCACGTCTCGAATTTGAAGAAATGTTTTGCTAAAGAAGATCTCACTATTCCGTTAGATGAAATCCAAATCAACGAAAAACTTCAATTTATCGAAGAACCCGTCGAAATAATGGATCGTGAGGTTAAAAGACTTAAGCAAAATAAGATACCAATTGTTAAGGTTCGATGGAATGTTTGTAGAGGACCCGAGTTCACCTGGGAGCGTGAAGATCAAATGAAGAAGAAATACCCGCATTTATTTCCAGAAGATATGTCAACACCTCCAACTGCTTAAAATTTCGGGACGAAATTTATTTAACGGGTAGGTACTGTAGTGACCCGAACTTTTCCATGTTTATATATATAATAAATAAAACTGTT